>NC_137208.1:21539488-21604488 GCF_960531495.2 Zeus faber | reverse complement strand
TTGTTACCTGAGTTTGGGGTGGAGTTTTTTTTTGTTTCTCCTCCGGACAGAGGTGCGCACCTTGTGGGGTGTTCCTCGTATGTGATGGTTAGTACCTACCAAAAGTGGTCCAAGGAAGGACAACCGGTGAACTGGCAACAGGGTCATGGGCGCCCATGGGCTCATTGATGCGTGTGGAGAGCAATGTCTAGAACCGTCTGGTCCGATCCCACAGAAGAGCTACTGTAGCACAAATTACTGAAAAAGTGAATGCTGCTATGATAGAACGGTGTCAGAACACACAGTGCATTGCAACTTGCTGTGTATGGGGCTGTGTAGCCACAGACCGGTCAGAGTGCCCATGCTGATGCATGTACCGCTAAAGTGTCTACAATGGGCATGTGAGGGTCACAACTGGACCATGGAGCAATGGAAGAAGGTGGCCTGGTCTGATGAATACCGTTTTTTTCTACGTCATGTGGATGGCTGTGGTTAGGGTCCGATTTGATCGAGCATCTGTGGGATGTGCTGAAACCACAAGCCTGATCAATGGGGGTCCCACCTCGCAATTTACAGGAATTAAAGGATCTGCTGCTAACGTGTTGGTGCCAGATACCACAGGACACCTTCAGAGGTCTTGTGAAGTCCATGCCCCCACGGGTCAGAGCTGTTTTGGCGGCACAGGGGGGTACACAATATTTCTGCTATACACCTACGGACCTTTGATCGACATACTGAACCAACGCTATTTTATTTCCATCCCATATGAAGAATGCAAAAAGAGGAGGTGCTCAAGGAACTACACTGTGCCAGACCCGCCCGGTCTGTTTAAGGGTCACGTCTGGCCCATGTACGTCAAACACAAGAACAAGGCCTTAATGACTATAGACCAGTCACTCTGACCTCTGTGTTAATAAAGACCATTAAGTGCCTTCGTTGACCAACCTCAAATCCATCACCAACCCCCTCCTCGACCCACTGCAGTTCGCTACAGGGTCAATAGGTCTGTAGATGATGCAGTCAACATGCAGACTCCACTTCATCCTCCAGCACCTAGACTCCCCCGACTCCTCCATATTACAGGATCCTGTTTGTGGACTTCAGTTCTGCATTCAACACCATCGCCCCAGCTCTTCACCAAGACAAACTATCCCAGCTGACTGTGCCTGAGTCAGCTGGGACTGACTCAGGCACAGTCAGCTGCAGGTGGATCATTTACTTCCTGACGGGAAGCAGCACATGTTGCTGGGAAAGCTTGTCTTAAGCCCGGACCATCAGCACTGGAGCCACAAGGCTATGTGCTCTCTTCTCCCTCTACACCAACAGCTGCACCTCTAGCCACCCTTCTGTCAAACTCCTGAAGTTTGCGGATGACACAATCCTCATTAGATTCATGTCAAATGGGGATGAGTCCGCCTACAGAAAGGAAGTTGACTACCTGACTTCCTGGTGCAGCCAGAACAACTTGTAGCTGAACGCTCTGAAAACTGTAGAGATGGTAGCAGATTTCAGGAGCAGCCCTACCCCAACCGCCCCCCTCATCATGTGTGACTCCCCAATTAACAATGTGGAGTCATTCAGATTCCTGGGAAAAATAATCTTACAGGAGATTCTCCATCCCACCTCACTGACTCTGGGACTTTCACCCCTCCCTGTGACTCACACACACATATTCATATACACACACAAACACACACACACACACAATGTACCAATTTTCCTGCACAATCAAATCCTACTTCCCGTGTAAAATAAACATGTGCAATACAAATGTATATACATACACACACGTAAATCGATATTACATTTATTACCATTAAAGTGTACATGCGGCATACCCATTTTATAGGCTCGCTCCCTCTCATTGCCTCTTAGCCTTTCACAGCCAACACAATTTACAGTTCTTACTAACTTTTAATTTTACGTTTAATTCTTTGCTTATATTGTGTTTTTTTTTTTGTCTTTTATGCACCACCTTCACCAAGTCACTTTCTTTGTATGTGCAAATATACTTGGCAAAATTAAATAATTCTGATTCTGAAACATTAAAACTTCAGCTGCAAGTTAGTATACTTGTTCAAAGTGGGCTATATTGGGTTGTCAAAAGTAACAAAGAATACACAAAAATATATATTTATATTTATGCACTTATAGTACATAGTACATAGTACTAGTAATACTTTAGTACAGTGCTTTAGCATCAACCTTGAGGACTGGAATTTTTTAATTCTTTATTGTCTTAGATTTTCAGCTGTTTTTCGGCATCTGGAAGAGTAACAAAAACAAATTGTAAATTGTCAAATTAATGTCATTTTAGTAGTGACTTTTTTCCTTGGATTACATTTTTAATAAGTTACGTTTCCATGAAATAAGAAAAATGTTGTGGTATTTCTGTGAATAATTACCATTGCACGCCTTCTATTTTTCCGACCGCTCACTGGATCTTGAACGCATCATTCAGTCGCACATTTCAGTGGATTCGACTCAATGTGGTCACGGGTTTCTGTGGATTACTTTTCTTCTGTATTTTTCATGAATCCGGCAAAGTACTGGGGACCACGGAGATAAAATATCAATCAAACAGATCTATAGACATCTACCAGGTTAGAAGATACATAAATACACACGCAAACGCATGTGTTCCAGATACATTTAGCTGGGTTGGACATATTTTGGCGTGAAATGCATTGAACCTTGTCCGTGGTATAGATCAGATTGGCATGGAATTTCACAGATTTTTTCTCTGTATGTGGATCGCTTTGGTTGAATCTTCAACCACCAGGTGTTTGTGACATGTGAGGATGGTAGCTCAGGAGGTAGAGCTGGTGGTCTAGTAATCTAAAGGTTGCTGGTTCAATCCCAGGCTCCTCCTGCTAGCATGCTGTAGTGTCCTTGAGGAAGACACTTAACCCCTAATTGCTCCTGATGGCTGCGTCCGTCAGTGTTCGAATAATTGTAAGTTGCTTTGGATAAAAGCGTCTGCTTAATGTAATGTAATCCCAGTTCAAACAAGGCGTAACTGTGTTCGTAGCTTCTGCCATTCTTCTGTTTCAAATTGTTTTCAATGTCAAAATTGGAAACAAGCACCACCTCCGAACCAGCACTTTGCTCGTGTTGGGGCTCATTGTGGTTCGGCACACATGATTGACCTATTAACCTGTGAGATCAACCTACAAATGTGTCAACAAATGCCCAGAGTCGTACAATGTGCTCGAAAAACAACACAGCAATTTTGTCATAGTGTAGGCGATGACTGCAGTTCCTTAAAGACATCACCCATGGGAGCTGTCATACATGGTTGGATGATTACATTCATGTCCTGAGTATTGGCAAATGTGATAAGAAACCTTGTGTGTGGAAAAACCGTCCCCCATGTTTCTTGTGAGACATTTCACAATAATAACCTATTCTCTGTCAGGTTGGGAAAAGCGGTGTTGTTGGTGGCTCTCTTGGCCGTGGCTGTAGGAGTCTACCTGCTGCCTTCTCCCATTGACCCCAAGCCACATGTGTAAGTCACATATAATTATGGGAAACTTGCTTCTCCTCACTTGTTGCTAACTGATAAATGCAGATGTGTTGTCAATTGAATGTGATTTTTACTCAATGGTGATGTTCTGGCCTCCAGTTGTCAATGTGACAGAAAAGGGCATAATAGAAGAAATACCACTTGAATGAAATACCACAGAAATTGTATCATATGGTGTCTAGGCATGGGCTTTTTAGCCATAGTATTATCAGCATTGTGTATAAAGTGAAACTCTAAGCGGCTCTGTTGTAATTTAAGCTTAATTGTCTTCTCCAACTATTGGCTATCCTATCTCACTCATATTCTATGAAATTAGTAAGATGGCACATGCCTTTCTGAATGTGGTGCCCGGAAGCGCCTGGACCAAAGACTTTTCTTTGTATAAAAGAATGTCAGGCAAAGTAAGGGTTTAACGTTGAATCAACATTACTCTAGCTTTTACAAGACTGGCTGTGCGATATGGCCAAAATCTTCGATCCCTATATAGATTGTTTCATATCTGGATATATTAGTATAGTATATATTATGTATAAATATTTTCACCGAAAACTTGAACTGAATTGCGATCGGAAAACAAAAAGGTACTTTGGTTCAGCTCGGGAGTCACAGCCAAATGGTGCCATCATGCAATGCTACCAATCAAGGCAACTAGGGTGGCCATCTGTCCCGTTTTAAGTTGGACCGTCCGGTTTTGAAATACCATGTCCGTTTGCCGGCACAGTCTTGAGCCGAACGCTCATTTGTCCTCCTTTTGAGATCATCCCTATTTTCCACTTTATCTAATGATATAAAAAAGTAGGCTATGTGTAAGTATACATTCCATTAAGATTTGTGGTCTAACAAATGATTGGCTGAAGGCAGTGTCAAATAAATATCTGGCATTTCATTGGTTAAATAAACATAGACAAATTAGCCATGTGGCTTCTTGATGTGAGTCATGGCAGGCACACACCCAATCTACCTGTAGTGCTAGGCAGTGGCATCATTAGGAGTGGGCATCCGGGGCTTCAGCCCCGAATGTTTTATGAATAGCCCCGTATCTAAAATATTGTGTGTGTCTGTTTGTGTGACCTCTGAGGGAGCGATCGGGGAACGATTTGCGCTGCCGTCTCCCTCTCTATTGTGTAATGGAGACACATCCCGTTCCACGTGTCCCGACCCACTAAATAAACCAAATAAAAACATTTAGTTTTTATTTTAGATGTATTTTATTTTACTCAATTTCCTTATTGAATGGAACAAAAAACTGTGCATGATGGGGAAGTCGCTCAGTCTCCCCCATAGCAAAAGGGTAACAAAAAATATTCCCAATACTGTAGTTATATTTTCTATCGTCTGAGAATAGACATCATCATATCGCACAGGAATAGAGATTATTCAGGCTAAATTCTGACCTGGCATTCTTGTTTTCATTTGTATTATTTTTTGTGATGTTATGTTAGACTAGTGCTCCCTCCAGTGGCCAGAAAATTACCAGTCTTAACTTAAATATCCATATTCGTTATTGTTTTTTTATTGTTGCAACCAGTTAGGTGCAACATGCTTTACTTGTTAAATGTTTGCCACCTACTTTTGCATGATCAACGGTAGACCATTTTTTTGTTACAATTGTGCCAAAAATGGCTTGTGAAACAGCACTGGCCACTGTCAAACGATGACAGCCATCGCCCACTGCAGAGGTGATTTTGTACTTTGCTTACGCTTCCCTTTTGTAATGTTTTTTCCCTCAGCTTAAAGGGGCCCCCTCCGGCCCTTGAGGGACCGCTGGCTGTCAACACACGTCTGCAAAAGGGCCGCAGGCTCTTTATCGGGCAACTACATGGACCAGAATCTTTTACTGCTGATCAGGAAGGTGCGTGAGTCTCTCCTTCCTACTCTAACTTGTGTACTGGGACTGATATTGTACTTATGTACTTTTATACCATACATGGTCTTACCATGTATGGTATTAAAGGTGAAATCCATAACATTGGACAACTAGCGACAAATAACGACCCCGAAAGGAAGTCTACACCTCCATTGTCCAACCTGATGATTGCACAACCTAAAATGACACCAGTTTAGGGATATCTCCTCTCAATCCCTGCTCCATGTAGTTCGTGGGGCATGCATTGAGAGGAGACATTTGTGATGGAAGGTGTTGTTCTCCTTTATTTACAATGTTGTGGCTTTACCTTCAACATAATACCAAACACACTGGGAACCGGGGTACAGTTGTTGTCGTGCAGACCCAGTAGGGTAGGCACCCAGTAGCAGGAAGACTTTTCACAGGCGTTGCTACGTGTAGGCCTGTCTGTCTGTCTGTCTGGATGCTATTATTTTTCTAAATACATGTTTTGTGAAGCCTAGAGCTTATCATGATGTGAGGCACATGTAGGTTTTATGCTTTAACCAACAGTTGACGACTCGCTTAGCCCCCTTATATTGTAGCACCTTTGATGCTAAACTTTGTAGACAATCAGTATCATCATTACTTCGCAGACCTGTCTCACATCACATTTTTTTTGAGTACATTAGTTTCCTTTCTTCTAACATAACAGCATTACATTGCATATAACATCAGTGCATTTGCATGTTTTTCTTTTTTTTACCCAAAAACAGACAAGAATAAATAAATAAATAAAAGTGTGTGTGTGTGTGTGTGTGTGTGTGTGTGTGTGTGTGTGTGTGTGTGTGTGTGTGTGTGTGTGTGTGCGTGTGTGTGTGTGTGTGTGTGCATGTGTGTGCGTGTGTGTGTGCATGTGTGTGTGTGTGCAAGCATGTGTTGTAGTGTGGTGTGTTGCGTGACGAATAAAGACTGTTTCTTCTTTCTTCTTAAAAAAAAAAAAAATCGAACTGGTCTCTGCTTGCCTGTCTGTCCATCTGTCTTCCAGGTAATGTGTATACAGGCACAGTGGATGGAAAGTTGTGGAGAATAGGGCGGGATGACAGCCTCACCCTCATCACCCAGATGGGTCAGGCCATACCAGAATGCGGTAGGTGGGAATACTTGTGTCAAATACGTTTCCTTAACTGGATCTTCTGCTGCCAGTCATTCCTTCTAGCAGTCATCATTTTTTCTCCTTGCAGGCAGCAGTACGGACTACGAACCTGTGTGCGGTCGACCTCACGGCGTGAGGCTGGACAAACACGGTCAGCTGATAGTCGGCGACTCCTACCTGGGTCTGCACAGCGTCAACCCCCAAAACGGGGAAAAAACACTTCTTCTGGCTAATTCGGAAGGTGTGTGTGTGTGTGTGTGTGTGTGTGTGTGTGATTAGTATTTGAATCCCACACATTCCATGCTAGAAATGCTGACGTAACGATGGCGTAGAATGCCTGGGAGTATATCTGGGAGGTCTGGTGGTAGAATAGACGCACTACGAAGGGTTATTCCTTTCCCCCAGGCACCTGGTCGCCCTACTTAGGTTTCTGCCTCTGCTAGCATGTGTGTGTAAGCAAACACAGTCCCCCATGGCTGCCTGTCCTCTAACCTCTCCGCACTGTTCTCCCTTTCGCCCTTTCTCTGGCCTCTCACCTCCTTGCCGTTTTAGGCGCTGACGGCGTCCCATTCGCCTTCCTAAACGGTCTGGAGATCTCCTCGCAGACGGGGACCATCTACTTCACAGACTCTTCCAGACGCTGGGGACGACGGCACGTAAAACTGGAGGTGAGACGGGCGAGAGAGGAACAGCTGAGAGAGACAAAGATAGAGCGCTCAAACGATGAATGGATATGAACTCATACATGTTTGCAACTTCCTTAATGCCTCATCATGATTTTGTTCATTAAAATAATGAAAAGACAATTGATTTCAGCGATTGAGGAGGGGTAGTGGTTTGAAGGAGGCGAAGGTGAGGGAATTCTTGTGCCTTCCGGAGAGTTGCTTGGCAACTCCATTCCTCGTAAGCGTTTTTTCACTCTCTCACACACAAACACACACGCACACACACACACACACACACACACACACACACACACACACACACACACACACACACACACACACACACACACACACACACACACACACACACACACACACATTTGTTCACCAGTTCATCCGGCCCTGAATGAATGCCAAAGAAAAAGATCCAGTCAGCTGAAACAAGCTCTTGCACACTTGGAGAACAGAAAGGAAGAGAGAATAATTGAGCCATCTTTAGAAACTTGAATTCAAGGCTGCATTTAGCTTTCAATCCACCATAATGATTTATTCTGTTTTGAATGAGTGAAGCTCTGACCAAATCATAAGTGGAAAAACAACTAAGCTTGATAGCATGGTCCTCTGACAGAAGGTTCCCTGTCGGATTGGACTAGGATCGGGCCAAAAATGTGGTGTAACGTTTGACCCCCACAGGTGATTGAATTGAACAATCTGGGGCGTCTGCTGACCTACGACCCTGAGTCAGGGAGGGTGAAGGTCCTGCTGGACGCTCTCTACATGCCCAATGGCATCGCCCTGTCACCAGATGAGGACTTCCTGCTGCTGGCTGAAACCAGCATTGGACGCATCCTGAGGTACGCGCACGCACGCACACACACACACACACACACACACACACACACACACACACACACACACACACACACACACACTAAGGACTGTGAGTCTGGGGCAAAAAGACCCAAGACCCTGGTGTCTTGGGTCTTTTTGCCGGTTTGATAAACTGTACATTGACTTTGGCCTTTGTTCAGCACCTACATATATAAACTGTCTCACCACGAATGAGTGGAACCATTTTTTTCAGTACAAACTCTTTGTCAATTCAAGAAAGTCGGTGGTAAAGAGTTTAGAGTCCACCCTTTTAATGGCTTTCTTTAGATTGTCCGGTTCGAGTCAACGACTGACAGTTGAGTTATGGCAAAACCTACGAGAGACCGCAAAGGATTCTGCGCGCAGCAACGATTTGAAGAATTCATACAATGAAATCTCTACCACCGTTCCGCTTGAAGACATTAACGAGGAGGAGAAGATGGCAATAACAGCGACCTTTTCCCTTCTATCTCTTTTTTTTTTTCTTTAAATATCAGGTACTGGCTGAAGGGTCCCAAGGCAGGCACCACCGAGGTGGTCATGGACAACATGATCGGTTACCCCGACAACATCCGCCTGAGCGACCACGGGACCTTCCTGGTCGGCATCACCACCCCGCGCTTCCGGAAGCTCATGCCTCCCTTCCTGGACATGATTGCGCCCTACCCTGCCGTCAAACGCTTCCTGGCTAAGGTCAGTGTATCTCCACGTGGAAATGGAGAGGGGAAACATAAACAGAGGTGTAATGAGCCTGAAAAGCTTTTACAAAGGAGAATCACTAAAGGAGGTTATTCACCTGCATTATTTCTTTGGTTTGCTATTTTTCAACCCAATGTTGATTTCCATCATTTGTAACTGTTAATAGCAACAACCTCGGTATGATACCACTCTGCTAAAATACAGTCCAAACATCAAGCCACAGCTTGACAAATTAAATTATTTTAAATAAAATTAAATAACCCTCACCATAACCAAGTCCATAAGTAAGTAAGTAAGTAAGTAAATGGATAAATAAATACAATTGCACAGTCAAACAGAAATATAACAACCTGGAGGTAAGTTAAGGTAAGTTTCATTTAGGAGGATTTAAATGTATATTTAATACAACAGACAATCAATACTATTATAATACGATAGAACCCAGCCCCTAAAGTCGCCCCTTGCAGCTGCCTGCGCGAGCACCTCAAGTCAAATACTCACATTTTAGTATTTTTTGTATTTTGTGAGCTTATTGAGCTTATTGTGCGTAATCACTGGGTGTCATGACATTTCACTGCATATATGTATGACCGTATGTATATGTATGTGACAGATAACCTCTTGAATCTAGAATCATGAATCTTGCTTTCAAAATGCCATCATACCAAGTTAACTTGTTTACCTGTAAAATGTCGATTTTTGTTTTTCCAATTTCCAGGAAAATTGAAATTAGTTGTTTTTTTTCCGGTAAACCAAAAAAAAGTATATTCCATCTTACATCATTCCACCGCACGCTTATCTAATGACGTGTGTGTCGTTTTTTCCAAAGAAGAAAATACTCTCCACTGTGGTGAATTTTGATAAAGGGCCACCAAGACTCCTGTTCTAACAATCAACAGAGAGCGTCATTCGGGACATCAGCACGTGAGCACGGAGCAGACATCATCCTATCCTGTTCCAGTGTCAGGGAGTCAATAACACTGATTTGAATGTCATTTGACATGAAAGGTCATGCAAAACCAACTGATCAATAGACTTGATTAGAGATACTCAATGAAGTGTGTGTGTGTGTGTGTGTGTGTGTGTGTGTGTGTGTGTGTGTGTGTGTGTGTGTGTGTGTGTGTGTGTGTGTGTGTGTGTGTGTGTGTGTGTGTGTGTGTGTGTGTGTGTGTGTGTAATCAGATCGGACAAGGGAAATGCCTCTTATCACATCACATTGACACAGAGCTGCAGTTGGAGTGCTGGTGTGTGGACTAATAGGATTACACTCCCAGTGAACCCTGGGATGGATTTGTCTTGTTGAGAGGGGCCTTCAGTTTGATTACCACGCCTTTGCATCGTCGTGGGGACCGCAAACGCACTTTATTGTCAGCTTGTGTAATTAGTGTTGGGGGGGGGCTTATTCTCACAAAATCTTGCCTTAATACATTTTTATACTGAACTCATCTGAGCTGAATACTAATGCACCTTAATGAGCTTCGGGTACCATCGGCAACACAAAACGAAACTAGCACAGTTTAATTTGTAGGCTGTGCTGTGAGGCAACTCAAGACAATAAGAAAATATGTCTGAGAAAAACACGAGAGCGTTTTTTTTCCAGAACAACAGCCAGTAGTTTGCTCAGCTGGACATTTGCCATATTCCATGAATGAGAGTTTAAAAAACCCCTGATATATAGTTTGCAAAGTGGCAACAAAAATGAATACACACAATTTACTTCTATAAGAAGCTTTATTGATAGTGAATCTGGTGACATCCATTATGTTTTATATATGTGAGTTATTAACTTCGTTTTTAAGGCCAATTCCAATGCAAAAAAAATTGACCTTGTCGTATGAGTTGGGAAATTTGAATGCATCCCGGAGATTGCGTGCCGAAATTTGCGTCCTTGATAGATTTTGAGTAGGAATGAATGGACTTCCGGTTTGTTCTTGTCGTTTATCGGATTCGGTGTGAAGCATGCTTAAGGTCTAATACGGTCTAATAAAGTCTAATAAGGATTTTTATCTATTTTTTTAACAAAAAATAAAGTCTA
The DNA here is from genome assembly GCF_960531495.2 of Zeus faber. NCBI lineage: Eukaryota > Metazoa > Chordata > Actinopteri > Zeiformes > Zeidae > Zeus > Zeus faber. Next base: position 21,593,733 of record NC_137208.1, on the reverse strand, counting down.
ATAAGGTTTCTATACATCATATAGTATGTCATTTAATGTCAAATGTATTTTATTGAAATAACTCGATTCTACAATTTAAGCAAATTCTTAGAAGTTGGTGACACAATTTTTCATATTTAAGACAAGACTTGTCAAACACATCATTTACAAACACATAACATTGTGCTCGAAATGAAAAATACGTCAAAATACAATAACACATATATGTTAATAAATAAATAAATAGATAAATAAAAATAAGGAACAGGAAAAATTAAAGATGGATTACAAAAGGGTTTTATCACAAGTTTATTTTTTAATCGCACATTTACAGGTAGAAAGAGTCAACAAACTATCTTTGAAACAAAAAAACAAACCTCTGTACAAATGAATGTGAGGCTTTTTTTTCCCAAGCTACTTTTGACATAATATGCCAAAATCAGTCATCTGGAGTCTAACTAGGATCTGATCCTAACAGATTTAAAGGATTTAAAGCCAGACAGACTGTGCGATTTAAGGGAAATAGAATGCTGTTGTTGTCTTCAATTGGATTATTGGCTTTAAAGGGAATGGAAAAGCGAGTTTCTCAAGCCCAAAGTTCAGTTGAGCGAAACGTCCATTGTCTTATCGTTGATTCTCATGGATTCTGTTCATCTGATGCTTGATTCAAGATTCAAGAGGTTTATTTGTCACATACATATACATACGTTCATACATATGCAGAGAAATGTCATTGCAAAGCCTGGAGGCACAGCACATGATTTTGCTAGTGATAGTCTCAAAGCAATTTCCCATCCCTGACACATTTTTTATTTAAAGACCTGGGGGTTCTTTCCGTCCCACTCCTCCTTTTCAGGTGATCCCCCTGAGCTGGTACGACGTCCTGCTGCCGCGCCACGCCCTCGTCCTGGAGCTGGCGCTCGACGGCCGCCTGCTGGGGTCCCTGCAGGACCCGGATGGGCGCCTGACCCGGGCGGTCAGCGACGTCTTCCAGCACGGCGGCAGGACCTACCTGGGCAGCACCGACCTGCCCTTCCTGCCGGTGCTGGAGCTGTGGGACAGTTGATTCACTTGAATTTTACGCGCTGGTCCATGAAGAAGAAAAATATAATTTTTTGATGCTCACTGAGCAACGGTGTCCTCCAACAGAAGTGAAGTTATGGAAATAATAACAACATTCCTTGGTCTGGAGTAACGGGTCAAAAAAATAGGAGTAGAGCGGTATTTCCCAACCTTTTTTTCTCCCACAACACACTCTTTTTTTTTTTACAACAAAATAAGCCCGAAATGATCTTGTTGATCACTAAAAATGTCACAAAACATCACAAACATGTAGAACTGTGCTCATCATTGTGGCCTAATGGTCACTTTGAGTGTAAAACCTGAGCCAGAGTCTCGGTGGGAACTGATTAGAATTAGTACAGCCTTGCAATTTTGATCTTGCAACACAAGCTACTTTCCATGGTCAATTTTTTATGGTGGAACCTGGCGAGCTCTCACAGTGGTTGAAAAACACTGGATTAGAGGTTCAGTTGGATAAGCTGTAGTCGCGTTTTTCCCTGTTTTAATTCAAACTAATTTTTCATGAATTAACTTGCAATATCAGATGTGTTATGTCTTCCTGGACTGAATCGTGTTTGTCATGCATTGACTTCTACGCACTCGTTTTAAGGTACAATCAGTGATATTTTAGGGGGTTTGCAAATGTTGATCTTTGTCAGTCCACTGTTGCCTGAATGACTGCTGAGGTTTCAAGCTTGTTTCAAAACTTGTCGTAAATCATATATATACTGAAACGACCTGGGGAGGGGCCAGTATAGTAAATTGAATGGCAAAACGATGTCATAAGCCCCGTTACAAGGCTATGTTCCCACTACTCTCAATAAATTATGAGTTTGTAATAGGAACCGTCCCATGGCATTGTGCTATCCAATCACAATCCCCCTTGACCGTGACTCTTGACTGTGATTGGGTGTAGTAAATCCACTGATTGGTGGGTTCACAGTAGATCCAGGATCAGGTACTACGCTGCATTCTAACGTGAGGTATAGGTGAATACACTGCTCTTGAGCAAGCACTGGGAAGAAAATTCATCATTGATTGATCATATTTCGTGCAGTGGTTAAAAAGTTTGTACAAATACGATAATCAAGATGCTTAATTGATTAATCCAACATCTGGTAACCCTGAGCAGCAGTCACGTTTTTGCCAATGTTTCGAGTTCGCCATCTCTTGCTACATGTCAAATGTTACTGATGGAGATGTGGGTTAGAACGTCACCTCTGGTCCTGTCTGCGTGGGCTTCCTCTAATATATTATATCCAGTTTGATTGTATAACTGCTCTGCCTTGTTTTTAACATGTTCCTAATGGCCAAAGTTAATATTCCATGAATTAATCTTTTGATTCTGTTTGAAATGTTTTCCGCTCATGAGATGTGTAAATTAGAATCTGATGTTCAGCATCCACATTTTGTTGTGGAAATTGTATTTGCTTTTGATTTGGCCGAATATAATGGGAGGGAATGAATTTTTTTCACTCATAATTCATCATTTAAAATACTTTTTTTTTTTTTCATCTAAAATGTATACTAAATTTGCCTCATGACTCATCACATCAAAACACAACAAAGGACCCAGAAGTACAAAACAAAAGTTTACAGGACAAATGTACAGATACAAAGAATGCCAAAATATTCTGTTTATTAAAAAAAACAAACAAAAAAAAAACAAAAACTTTCCACAAATTAAAAGAGATAAAATCAAACAGGTCAAAGCGACTGAAAATTGATTGAATGAATTGAACACAAAAAATATATGAAAATGATTCTGTATATCTTGTGTAGATATTTACAATGGAACCTTGAATTATAAAACTTTGTAAAAACTAATTGAAACTGTAGCTTCCCCCCTGCCTCCCAATAAACCTTCCTGAATATATATTTGCATTGTGTGTGTGTGTGTGCGTCTCAGTCGTCCAGGGCGAAGTCGTACGGTTGGAACTGGTCCCGCAGCCGCGCGCTGCACTCCTCCTCTTCCTGGCGGCTCTGCTTGCACTCCTTCCAGTCGGCCCGCATCGGGATGTTCAGCATGGCCTCACTGGCCAGCACCTCCCTGGGACACATAAGTGTTGCAAATACAATAACCTACTGAAAAATGAACGATTCAAGTCGGAGGAAAGCTGATTGTACAGGGTGTCAGAGTTCATTTGAATACCCTTTATTAAGACACATTTTAACTACATTTAAGACTTAGAACGAGGATTTCTTTGGACAGATCCTCTATACTAAGTATAAAAGCACTATATATTGTAACCAGGAATAGGCAATTTTCAAGGCAAAAAGTATTGGGTTCATTAGGACATAATAACAATAATGATTTTAATGAAAAAAAAAAAAGGAATATATGTTGAAATCAAGACCTTTTAGTTCTTAATTTAAGACTGGTTGAATGACTTTAAATATTTGAAAATATATTTGTGATACTGAAGAACAAAACCAAGACAATTTGAGGACCTGCAGATTATTAATATATAATAATAATAATAATAATAATAATAATAATAATAATAATAATAATAATAATAATAATAAATACAGCTGCAGGCGGCAATACACGGCTCCATCTTAGTCCTATCAGATTACGTAATCCGAGGTTCCCGAATGTGCGCTCTGTAATTATATGCAGTGACGTTTGGAGCGGGCCGAGGGACTCTCCGACCGTGTCGGACCAGACGTCTGCCAACCGTTGGAAAACATTTTGAGTACCACAACAGTATAACAGGGAGTCTCTGTGGTGTTTGAGCTACTGCAACTAAATGACTCCATCAGTTTTTCCACACCGTAGCCGTCTCGTAAAGAGGCTAATCACATCATATGCGAGCTACTACAGCTAACTGGATATACAAATTGATCTGATTAGGATATATCCCTTGAAATGCATCATCTTGTAAAGTTACCGGACATGTTTACCAACTAGAGATGCACCGATTGCAATTTTCTTTGCCGATTCCAATTTTCTTATTTATTTTTTATTTTAAATGTTTTAAATAAATCTGACCTTTCGATTCCGATTTTGGCGGATTCTGATTTTCATTCAGTTGTATGTTCATCAAAACACTTATTATTAAATAACTTATACATTGTCGTCTGATCATTTTGAGTTTATACCCGTGATGGTAGAACCCAGACTTTCTCATCATCTGGTCGCATTGGGTATATCTGCTGTATATCAATGAAAAATACATCATGTGATCTGATGACACTCACGCGATAGGACAGCTGCACATGCATCATTGAAAAAATAAATAAATGGCCGACTCGTCTCACTCTCTTTCACTGGAACTCACCGTGCATTCAACCAACTGAATCAAATTGAACGACTCATTTTACTGACAGTCTCAAAAAATCATGATCGGAGCTCATGCACTAGGAACAACCAGAGCAGACGCTCGGTGTAGAAACAGCGAGAAATACAGTCTGCACAATTTTGGAATATTGTCAGGCAATAGATTATTTATCCAATAAAAAGCCGTCATTTTATTTCCTTCGCTTTATGTTTTGAGCGTCAACTACGCAACCACGTTACATTACGTTCGTATGGGGTTTGAGTATCGGAGCATCTTTACAAGTTCATGAGCACAGTATCGGGCGTCTACATTTGTTTAACGACTGTTTAGACTTACAACCACAGCATCGACCTCTTGCTGTCTGATTGGATGATTGGCTGTTCGCGTCACATGGTTGTTTCTCTGCCTCGTACGATTGGCTGTTCGTGTCACATGTTTTGTAAAACGCAGAACGAATTACAGTTTTTATGAGTTTCCTTTAAAACACAGCCCTGGCTCAAGCAGTCTGTCTAGATGTTGCAAGTGGCTGGAGGGGAATGACTTCCGAGAGTCGGAACTTGGACTTAAATAACTTTGGATGATGAAACTGATGAAACCGCTCGTAAAACTAATGAAATTATGAGAGATTTTCACAAATTTCTGCTCCAAATGTAGATTGATATTAATCAAACTGAACAAGACGTCTGAAGTCCAGGTTCTAACGAGACCTCAACCATGTCTGTGCGTACTGCTGTTGTCATGTTTCAGATGGATGGATTAAAAATAAATAAAAACGCTGAGCAATAGGGATCCAGCTTTGGGGTCTAACCCAATAGGGATCCAGCCCGCCCCTAATAATATTATAATTTACAACATTCATATTGTTCCTAATTTGACCCAGGTACGGCGTCAGTGTCTCACCTCCCAAACTGCAGGGGGAAGTGTTTCTGGATGCGGTAGTAGAGCTTCTCTCCAGAGTCCAGCTCCACATAGAAGTACGGCGTCCCCGGTGGAGCGATCTGGAAGGACGACACAACCGCAGCGTGTCAGGAGAAGGTTTGTTGCGTTTCATCTTTTTTTTTCTAGTTTATTGTTAATTTGTAGATTTATTGTACATTGCCATTCTATTTTTTATTTTGATTGTCTATTCAATATCTATGACATTGTCTACTGTTTTACCCACCACCTCTTTTATCATTACGTTTGCTTTTATGTCTTTTGAAAAGGGCACTACAGATAAACTTTATTGTTCTTCTCGTTACTTCCATTACAACACAATCTACGCCCATTAGAATATGAAAACATGTAAACGGAGACCAGTGCCTCCATATGTGAACAGCTGGCGGCCATTTCTTTGTGTATACAGTCTCGCTATATCTTGAATGCCTCCAATGCAGAGTGAGTGAGTGAGTGAGTGAGTGAGTGAGTGAGTGAGTGAGTGAGTGAGTGAGTGAGTGTGTGTGAACCTGCCTGCTTGAGGTCGGTGTGTTCTGGGATCTCCATCAGCTCCATCTGTTGCTCCTGGGCCTGGACCATGAAGGCCTCCTTGATGTCGTCGGTGGCACACTTATCCAGAGGTACGGGGACGACCTAGGGAGGGAACAAAAATAAATTAAAAGTTAAAAATATATCTATATTTATTATTTATCTATTTCATAAGTTGGGAGATTAGATACAATGTTTTTGGGCATTTAGACACATAGAGGCATGTTAGAGGTTTATAACGGAGGAAATTAGACATATATTACAATCATTATGTTTCGATGAGCCCCAAGTCTATACTGTAAGTAAAAGTATGGATCAGATAGGTTCCCTGTATCGACAAAGACTACACTTGGAACGGTACCGCCACTAAAAAAAATAATGCTTTCTCAAAGTTGTTTATTTAATTGCACCGATCCATCATCATCACCCTAGACTATGTAACCACATTCAATATATTTTACCCAAGTATCCGTAAAACGATTAATTTTTGCTGGAGGTAATGGCTCAAGAGAGGAGCAGAATGTGTGCTAATTACCAAGTGCTTAGTTTGCTTACGATTAATCGTTTTGTGGGACAGCAGCATGGCTGCATGAGTGCAGCACCACTTGTGATGAATGTATTTACTCCTGGGGTATAATTAAAATGGTTGTACCACTTAGTTATTTAGTTTCGGTCTAGCAATAGGATTTGACAGGAAGCATTCCATGAGTGCTGTTCTACAGTACAATACAAACAGCGCGTTTCACTGTACGCATCACTTGGCTTTTCGGGCGTGTTGATATAACAGTTTAAATAGCTTGAAGACGGGCAATGCAACGGGTATTCGAGGGGAACATTTTTGTGGGAGGAGCAGAATGAACAACAAAAATCATAAACCAATGAGCCGGGAAACATTCTCAATTTCCACTGAAAAAAAATGAAAATAATGGCAATAGGCTTATGTGTTGCAAGTTCAAGTTCAAGAGATTATTTGTCACATACATATACATAGGTCAAACATATATTCAGTGAAATGTCATGACCAGAATTGCGAGGCTGTAGTCATTCATCAGTACCAGCCAGAACAGCTTCTCCAGCAGAATAACTTTCACTCTGAAAGTGACGACTATTCGTATGGTAGAGGCTAGACTTTGAGATTCGGTTCTGGAGTCACTCAGTTTAAGCAGCCGTTCCATTTTCCGACTATTGTATGATTCAGTGGGTGTAACGCACAGTGAGCAAGGGAGGACGTCCAGTGAACCATGACCGAGAGTAGGAAGAGTCGGTTTTGCTCTGAGTTGGAATGGAATTCTCCATAGAATCTCAGTGATCATCACATACTATGTACACCGTACACATGTCTACAGGGCTACGGCGGCACAGTGCATTGCACTGCTGCCTCACACCAACAAGGTCCTGGGTTCGGTTCCCGAGGGTCGCTGTTGGCACCACGCTCGGTGAGTTCTCTCCTGATTAGGGGCTTTCTGTGTGGTGTTCATTTAAAAGGAGTTATTTGCTACGGACGAATTGTTCGAGAGTCTTTCGTCACCATAGGTAGGCCATAATAATAAGCACAGTTCTACATGTTTTTAGTGGTTAACAGGATAGTAGTGTGCCCTGGGATTATTTCACTGTAAAAAGTGTGCCCTGGCAGAACAAAAAAGTTAGGAAACACTGCTTTATTGCCATTACCATTACTTAATAAAAAAAAGGACTAAAAGATAGAACTGTTTATTGACTTTAACGTCACTCCAGGTTGTGCAGTACACTATGTATCCACAATCCCCCCCCAGGGATTAATAAAGAGAAAAACGTATCTTACATCGATTGGTGTGTTGACATTAAATATCGAATCATAGCATTAGCGAGCCGTAATCGCTTCGCTTGAGAGTGTGCGCGGTGTGTATGTGTGTACCTGCGGCTCCGCTTAGCAGTGTGCGCGGTGTGTATGTGTGTACCTGCAGCTCCGCTTGAGAGTGTGCGCGGTGTGTATGTGTGTACCTGCAGCTCCGCTTGAGTGTGCGCGGTGTGTATGTGTGTATGTGTGTACCTGCAGCTGTAGGTGCTGACTGCGGTAGTTCCTCTCAAAGGCGACGCAGTGCTGTCCCTTGCTCTTATAGAAGCTCCGCAGGGCGGCCTTGTACCGCTCCATCTCCTCCACCACTTCGGAGCCCAGGTCCACCACCGACTGGTAATGGCCAATGGGCAGCACCAGCATGTGGTCCGGGGTCAGGCCGCCCTTTGCCAACGCCAAGTAGCACTGAGGAGACCCACACAAGTGTTTGGCTGTGGCTAATCTCGAAATGCTAACAGTTTCCTTTCACCAAATCATCAAATCCTAGTGAACCTGGTGATTTTAAAGGGTTCTAAAAACCAAAGTTGTATCTGTTAAATATTTCAATCAAACTTTTAAATGAACCATGCGTAGTTTCAGAGCTGTGCGTCTTGAGAATTTGGGGCAATTTGAGAATTCACGTTGCGGTCAGCAGCATTGTAGCAGAAATGAAGAAAAAAACAAACAAAACATGGTTTTGTTATGATATCAAGCTGTACATTTAACAGGTGGTTCAATAGGAGGAATTTCAGATTCTTAAAAGATGGGATTTTAAATTCAAGTAAATACTGATACTGTCTGTACAGTACATAAACTGTGTACACACACACACGCCTTGAATTCCATATTATTTTTGGATTAATAAATTATCTCGGGCCTAATTAAATATCTATGCATACAAAAATATAGCGAGGTATTATGTTGCTGTGCGTCACTCACGTGTGTTCCTATACTGATGACCAGGTGTTTCTCCACCTGAGGACTGGCCAGACAGAACCAACAGGGACCGGTGGGCTGCGCTGGAGGCACAACAAGTGTGTCAATCAGAAACAAGGAGTGAGAGCATAGGATGGGATTGAGGGAAGAGGAGTGTAAGAGATACAGTACGATAAGTTTGTAATAATGTTTCCTCCTCCGTATTGATTTACTAGTTCTGGTCATAAAAAAGGCTTTCTAGTCAAATGAGGTTTGGTTTGTGTAGGGCTGTGTATTGGCGAGATTCTGATGCATTCAATATGTACAATATGTATAATATGCTTTAACATACATAAATACTGTATAGTGCAATCTGTCTTCAGAAACCAAAATATCTTCAAAAGTGATAAAAGCACACTAAGATACGATAAAACAACAGATACACACAATAAAATTGAGATATGGGGATATTCTGTTTTGGCGGCGTCATCACTGCTACCGAATTGATTGGCAATTTGCATTATTAGGAGTTGTTTTAATTTTTTAACAAAAAACCCTGCAAAACAAACAACTTCGGATGACACATGATGATAAATTTATACTAAACTTTGGATTCCACAGATTACGTGGGTGTATCTATCTATCTATCTTAAATAATCTGGGCTCGACTCTTTTCATGTTTCTGACTCACGGTGCTTGCGTGGCTGCTTGTGCTGCTGCCGCTCCCCATCCCAGGGCTGCCCCTGGCTGCCTCTGTCTCCGTCCCGGTGCTGCCCCTGGTGCTGCCGGTCCTCCTCTCCGGGCCTCTTCCTGCCGCGCCCCCGAGGACCCCCACCACCCCCGCGGCCCCTGCCCAGGTCAAAGAAAAACTGGGAGGCTGGCTCCTTTGACAGACAGAGAGGAAGAAAACAATGTGAGGTTTTTGAGTGAACATTTTAAAATAGATAGATACAAATTGGCAACAAAAATTAACTACAAGATAAAAAACCTACACACACACACACACACACACACACACACACACACACACACACACACACACACACACACACACACACACACACACACACACACACACACACACACACACACACACACACACACACAAACAATGGACAGTTAAAAAAAGGTCATCATAATAACCTAATGATGAACATAAATATAAACCTAAAATTAAAAAAAAAAGCTAAAAACAAAACTTTTAAACCTAAACATTTACGAGAAGATAGAAAATAGAAGATAGAAAACAACTGATGACAAACAATCAAAACAAACCTAATAATGATCCAGAAAAAAACAAAACCTACAAATAAACAAGGAATATAAAAAAAAGTGGCCAAAAAAAAGTCTCACACACACCTCCTCCCCGGCAACATCGAACCCCGTCTTGTCGTGCGGCGTCTTCTCCTTTCCGCTGCGTCTGTACGGGTTCTCGGTCACATCCTGTGGCTGCTTCACCAGCTCCGACGGCTCCATGTGCTTCATGGGAACGATGTTGAAGGCGTACAGGTACTTCAGGATCGGCACAACAAACCAGAAATGAATATAGGGGTAGACACTTTTCTTTACCAGTAATTCATTATATACAGTAGTAAAAAAAAATAAAAAAAACAGTCCACAGGATTGAATATAAATATATTAAGGTTGTTATATGATTAAAATAATTAATCACGTGGCTGGAGGGGAATCATCGTGGCTAAAGTTGGTGGAGTTAATCATGATTAACCATTTTCAAATTTACCCAAATTTGACCCTAATAAAAGATGTTTCAATTTAAAAAGTAGTGCTCTGAGTTACACCATGATTCCATTATTAAGAACAGAAAACACAAAATAATATTTATCAAAATGTATTTAATTACATTTTCACCATAAACAAGCCGCTATCGTTCTCCAATTCCTTTTCACTGAGCCTGGACAAGCCAAGACAAACAGGTATGTCTACATTAAATGGAGGACCCTTAGGGGGAAAACGAACACACACCTTCTTTTTGGCTGGGTTGTTGACGGTTGCAAGTGCAATGAAGCGGCTGACGTGCTGTGCGTTCTCCTGAAGGACCATGTGGTTCCTTAAAAAAAAAACAAAAAACAAAAAAACACATTCATGTATTGCTATACTTGTGAGGACATATTACGGCTTTTTATTTCCATTAGTGCAGAAGACCTGTAGGGCAGCCTTTCATAGTGAGCGCCCTCTACTGCAGCAAAGTGGTAGCGCGGCTTCAGTTTCTCAGCGAGGTTTCCGAGGGAACCCACACCGCAAAACTTTGTGTTGACTTCCTGTAAACACAAGGAGAGCACAGACCCAGCTCCAAGTTTGAGAGTAGTCGAGAGGGGTGAAGTAGTATTTAGGTCTAACTGGAAGGGGCTACTGCAAGAGGAGAATTCAAATAGTTTCCGGTCAATTCACCATTGCTCTGATTTCCGGGAAATGAATGGATTAGTATTACGATGTGACATACCTGGCCAGTCGAAAAAACTGTTAAGCAAGGCTAAGACAGACCTAAATTAACTTAAATAAATCAATTTTGAATGCTACACCTAAAATCGCTTTAATATATTGCCATCGGAAAATTATCTCATATCACGCTTTAAAAATCTGAAAATCATAATCTCATAATCATAATTTTCCATGGTCTTGGTTTAAAAAAAATCTGATATGCAGAAGGAGCATTAGTGCTAGGTGGAGGCTTAAATTAAATAGAGAACAATAGAGAAATAATCCATTTTCTCCTTGACAATAGAGAAAATGGATTATCGGGACTAAGACCAGCACCAAGACCAGACAGAAGGAGCTGATATTGCTGCATGACTTTAGTCCAGGACTTCCTGTCTAGAACTAATTCATCTTAAATTAAACAACGTCTCAGAAAGGCTTTTTTTAAATTCTGGATTCATTTAAATAGGATTATCTTAGTCCTGATTTATTTAAACCCTGTCTGTGAAACTGCCCCTTAGACAACTACATTGTGCATCACATTACAATTTAAAGCCTAATTGACGATAATGAAAGGTCAACATCCGACGAAGCTCCTACCGGGGTGTTTCCAAAGTGCCACACTCCTCGGGGCCACTGCGACGTCAGCAGGATGTCCACGCCCTTGAATTTGGAGTTGTTGATCAGGGGGGACGCTAGGGCCGACAGGTCCTTGGGGGTGAAGCAGTTGGCGGGAGCCGGCTCCTGGAGGGCCTCACGGCCACTCACATAGGCGATCTGAAGGCCGGAAGCCCCTGTGAACACGCCGCGACGACCTGAGGGAGAACAGTCCATACACATACAGTTAATTATAACTTCTGTACTAATACTGTGGTTTATCTGAAGGCTACCTTTAGGAAGTCGATCGCAGACAGACTCAAACTCAATTTTATTCGATTTCAGGAAATTGCAATGTATAAAAGGGTCATAAAAAGGTAGGCTAGATATTTGGAGGGTCCACTTTTTCAGCACTTAAATACAAACACTAGTAAATTCCACGAAACATGACTTAATTGTATATTATACATTTGCTAAACTGAACATCACATTGTTAACGATATCCCTGCTTCTCAGTTACTCTTTACTTGCCATTTGCTATTCATTTTACTCTGTCTGAACCATATTGTATTTTTGGCTGTCTATGGTATTCTATGTTGTCTAATGGTTTTTTTTTTTCTTTATTTTGCATGTGAAGGTGCCTCACCCAGGTAGGTGATGTTCTCCGCCAGCTCACAGCCATCCGCACTGGGAAAACACTTCACCGTCTCCTGGCTGGCAGCTCCGAGGATGTAGGTGTGGATGGGAGCTGAATGGAAACAGATTAGGAAAAAATGATAATAACAATATTCATCTGAAATAATAAAAATTTTGTGTTTATCAGAGCAGCTCTTAACCATTTTATTTATTTACTGAAATGGCTTTCAACCTGCCAAACTTTATCTCCTAAACCAATGATGAACCAACCATACCATTCCAGAACTAACTGTTTATTTAGCAGCAAAAATATATTGATATTGTTTTCCTTTGGCTGTTGGTACAGTGAATGAGAACAGACAAATGGCAAATATAGTATAAATAAAGTAAAATATAGCATAAATAAGGCAAAAAAAATGTAATAAAAATATTTGCGAGGTTATGATTTTTTTCCCCCTGCTCCAAATGTTCTCCAAAGCTACAAGGAGGGTGGAGATTTAGATTTGCCTTTGCTTTACTTGGACCAGCTCCACACCTTTCTTGACTCCGGATTTGAACTCCTGCCATTCTGCCTCGGCCTCCGCTGTTGTTCCGAAGAATTCCCCCACACACAGCAGCAGCTGCAAACGGACAATATCCATAAACAATATCTCACAAAAATGGGGTAATCTCCCGACATGATCATTAAGAATAGTGTGTTTGTTCTACTTTCTAAACGATATCCCAAACAGCATTTTCTACCAAATGTGTCATATAAAAAAAAAAAAGCGACCAGTCATAAATTGAGAAAAGGTTGCTCAGAACAGAAATCTCCATGAAGAACTATGATTTAACATTATTATTATTATAATTATTTAGCTTATATTTTTGCTTCCTGCAAAAGGGTATACAACAAAAAACATACAAGCAAAAATCTGACTTTATGTATGTAATTTAGAAAGGACAAGAACACAACTGTTCTTGTGTAAGGTCCTGGTACAAGACCAACGAGTGACTTACATCGAACTGTCCGCTCTTCTTCTGGATAGCTCGCACTCTGTTGAACACTGTGTTGATCCTTCCTTCAACGTCACCGCACGCCAGGCTGCAGGACAACACACACGGACGTACACAATTTAACAAATCGGGTCAAAGTAAAACAAAATAAAAAAATTTTACCGTAAAATATACGCAACAAGTTCAACGTACGTAATACGTTTTTTTACGTACGAAATACTTTCAAACCCATTATGACTTGTCTCGCTGCCTTAATTAGAAGGCAGCAATTGTTCTGGCACTTCGAATACAATAAACCAACGTGAATTAATAACAAAGAAACAGATGTTTCATTAGCCAGAGTATGTCGGAATAAAATGTGAAAGACTTACACCCTCAACGGTTGTTCTCCCATATCGTGGTTAAAATGATAAACTCTTAAAACAAGGTATGTAATGTGGATATTTGCAACGTGTCCGTCTGTAATTTGTGTCCGGATTGATCAAACCCCGGAACGTTTGGCATTAGTGTTTCTCTCAAGAAATCACGCACTAAAACTCATAGCAATACAACATTTGGACGAAAGACAATGATTTTGTAATTTTAAAACCATTTAACTCCGCCAAAACCTGTTATTTATGTATTTTCCTGTATATTGCATATAGTTCAAAATGCGTGTAGCGCGGTTTCTACTCGAGTTTCTTTAAGAACGGGACGCTCGGGTTGCCGGGTGCGGGTCTTAAATCCGTAACCGTCTTTGTTTAAAGCCAATGAATCCGCAAGTCCGGGTGGGAGAATAACATTGCACATTTTGTGCGGTCGCGTGTAGAGCCCGACCGAGAAGGGGCTGTGAGGTGAAATCTGCGATACAATGTTTTTAAAGTTGTCCATTTCAATAGAAAGAAGGACGTGTTTGGCCTCTGACACGCGGGCACGCGGTTTATCTGGCAACCCTGTGGCCTTGTGACGGCAGAAGCTCCATCCTGGCATTTTCCTCCATCCTGGTCCCTCCGAAATCCCCGGACCCAAAACAGGAAGTAAGTAGCCGAATCAAAACCTAAATTGACTTTCTCTTTCGGTTCTGGAGCCGCAGCGCGTCGCTGGGACACTCTGGGATACAAGACGTCCACCGCCGCTTCACAAAATGAACCGTTTTCGGCACGGGCGCCATAAGCTTTCACCTTGGGCTCTAATATGGCGTCCGAGCTTTTTGGTCTTCTTTCATTTCGCTGGCTGCATTGGTGGAGGCTAACACGGCTAGCCTGATGTGCAGGCTTGGACGGGGAGCGACGGACGCATAAACACTTTATTCACCCCCGTTGGAAAATATCGGTGTTACGGCGACGCAGGCTGAAATAGGCGCTAATAATAAAGTCATAACAATAATACGGAGTAAGAAAATGCTCAATGTACAGTAAACCAAAAAAGTGCCAAAACAAAAACAAAAAAATCATCAAATTGGCTGGATACAACAAATAAGAAAATGTACAGGAAGCAGAAATATTTGCAATTAAATTTTAACCCAAAATAGAGAAAAATCGCAATACAAATATACAAAAAAAGAGCACATTCATTTAAAGCTTATCCAGGAAAATGCACCCGGCCCAATAAACGGATTCTTGTTCTGATTAGTGCTCGACCGATATGGGTTGATATGGGTTTTTCAATGGCGGATGTCGATGCGATATTTTGAGAGTGGGGCAGCCGATTGCCGATATACAATGCCGATATCATGTTGTTGTTTTTTTGCATTTGATAAAATTCAACAATTTATTATTAATAACAAATGAGACACACAAGTGCCAAACTTAAATGATCACTTATTTAATACAAATGTTATTGTCTCCGTTGTCTCTGCAGTGCACTTATTTAAAAAAGTATCAATAAAATACTAATATTATTATTATTATGAGTAATAATAATGTCCAGAGATTAAAAAAAAAATGGGACTTTGTAAAAAGAAACTTATGAAAGAAAAATAAATAATTATAAATGATAAAAACGATAAACTGCGTCATATTAATGTCTGGTCGGGAAATAGTCTCCCCTGTTATAGAAGTGCAGGATTTATTATTTACAAGTAAAGTATTTATACAAAGACATCCAGTTTTTACTAAATTAAGTCCCACAGCAACGGTGTGACATGGCACAGGAGACAGGGTTTTTGTTTGGAACGGGACAGGAGAGGACTGTCCCTTAAGCACATTGTGTTGCCCTGGTATGAAATGTGCTTTATAAATAAAGTGTGACTTGACTTGACTTGACTTAACTCAGTTGTGTCGAGAACAAATTTTCAACAAATTTGGAAACACACAAAAATAAATAGATCTAAAATGAAAACACGGGAAAATGGGAACGTACACACGGTGCAGTGATGTCTGGAGGAGGAAAAAAGAACAACACTCCAGTTCGCTGAGTTAGGTTTATGTTTTGTTTATGTTATGTCCTGCTGTTTTCTTTCAAAGTCGGGCGGGGAAGCTCTGCCCTTGCCATCATTAATGTGCTTACAACATAACTAACAGGAGCGAATGAGACGAGTGAAGACAGCGAGTGAGTGACAGGAGGCGGGGAATGTGGGCGCTGCAACGGTGTGTGTGTGTGTTGCTGTCAGAAGGAAGAGCGAGAAAGCACAGCTGCTTCCCAGTATTGAAAATGTTTCAAATGTTCATAATCGATATGTATAGAAAAATAGATCTTTTTGACAACACTAATCACATCTTTTGATGTATTTTGTTTATCAGCCGGTTAATCAGTCGACCACTAGTTCAGATTTCTTTTGGTGGTAACACTTCCCAAAAAAGAGTTACTGTATACAAATAAAAGCCTGCTAGAGTATGAAATAAAGGTCACATATTATACTCTGCTTCAACAAGTTAATATACACGATCAGCCACAACATTAAAACCAGCTGCCTAATATCGTGTAGGTCCCCCTTGTACCGCCAAAACAACTCTGACCCGTTGAGGCATGGACTCCACAAGAACGCTTAAGGTGTCCTGCTGTATCTGTCACCAAGACGTTAGCAGCAGATCCATGGTCATGGTCATGTAATGCCATGGACACACTATACATCTTTTCGTCAGATTGCTGCACAGTTCACACTACTCAACTTTCTGTCTTGTGAACGGGAATCTTAAAGTCGTTGAATTACAAGAGCTTTCACCTGGAGGAATCCCCGCCAGGTCTGTCGGGTCTCCAAACTCCAAACTCACTAGTTTTGTCACCAAAAACACGTGAGATGTGACACTGGAAATGACGCGATACTACGATACAGGATTATTTATTTTCTATTTGATTCTTAATCACTGCAAAAAAAAACAAATAAAAGCAGAAATTTTATGAAGACATATTAAAAACCTAGAGAAGAAAAGTAAAATAGGTCTGTTGTGTGTTTCTGGTTGCTGCTCTGGTGCACTCCCGTCTATCCTTCTCGGCCCCTCCCCTCCCCCTCACTCTGTCTCTACTCTCATTGGCTGTAGCTCATTGATCACTCCCGACTCGAGCCTGACACGACCAGATTTTAAACCTACTTGATATTTCGCCTGCCAGCCATTGGCGAGCAGTCGAATCGCATTGTGAGCAGTTCGCACCACACGCTCGTCGCTCACAGGAGCATGCTATGATTTGCCTCCAATCTGGGGCCTTGCTTGGCGATATCCAAAAACCTGCCGACGAGTGGAAAATCAGGCCAGAATCCCGTAGTCTGTACTTGGCATTAGTTGTGAGGTGGGGCACCCATGGATCGGCCTTGTTGTTCCAGCACATCCCACAGATGCTGGATCAGATTGAGATCTGGGGAATTTGTGAACTCCTTGAACTCTTTGTCATGTTCCTCAAACCATTCCTGAACAATTTTTGCAGTTTGGCTGGGCGCATTATCCTGCTGAAAGAAGCCACTGTGTCAGGGAATACTGTTGCCAATAGGGGTGTTCTTGGTCTGCAACAATGTTTGGGTAGGTGGTACGTGTCAAAGTAATTTGCACATGAATGCCAGGACCCAAGATTTCCCAGTAGAACATTGCCCAGAGCATCACAATGCCTTCGCCAGCTTGCATTCTTCCCATAGGTCATCCTTGTGCCATCTCTTCCCCAGGTAAACGACGCACACGCATCCGGCCATCCATGTAAAAGAAAACGTGATTCATCAGACCAGGCCACCTTCTTCCATTGCTCCATGGTCCAGTTGTGATGCTCACATGCCCATTGTAGGTGCTTTTGGCGGTACATGCATCAGCATGGGCACTCTGACTGGTCTGTGGCTACACAGCCCCATACGCAGCAAGTTGTGATGCACTGTGTGTTCTGACACCGTTCTATCATAGAAGCATTAACTTTTCAGAAATTTGTGCAACAGTAGCTCTTCTGTGGGATCGGTCCAGATGGGCTAGCTTTTACTCCCCACGTGCATAAATGGGCCTTGTGCGCCCATGACCCTGTCACCTGTTTACCGGTTATCCTTCCTTGGACCACTTTTGGTAGGTACTAACCACTGCATACCAGGAACACCCCACTAGACCTGCCGTTTTGGAGATGCTCTGATGCAGTCGTCTAGCCATCAGAAATTTGGCCTTTGTCAAGGTTGCTCAGATCCTTACGCTTGCCCATTTTTCCTGCTTTCGACACATCAACTTCGAGGCCTGACTGTTCACTTGCTGCCTAATATATCCCACCCCTAGACAGGTGCCACTGGAATGAGATGATCAATGTTATTTACTTCACCTGTCAGTGGTTTTAATGTTGTGGCTAATCGGTGTATATCCACAAGAAATGGTTATTAATCCACGGTCAGAGTTGCAACACCACACCACCAGCAGCAGCAGCGAGGTCTGACGTAAAGGGCACAATGGAAGGAATGGAAAGGAAGAGTTTATAGCTTGGGGGGGGGGGGCATGTATGCAGCTATCCTGTCACGTGAGCGTGATCAGATCACACAATGTATTTGTCATTGACACCCAGTAGATACAGTCCCAAATGAGACCAAATGATAACAAAATTTGATTTCTCTGATCACGGATAAAAACTCAAAATGATCGGATGACAATCGTAATCAGACAAAACACAATATCCGTAACGGATAGTCATTTCATCTGATCAATCGGCCCACCCCTGTTGTTCACCAGGATCCATAATGAGACCTTATGTAGCCATAATGCCAGGAGCTTATGGTCTTCCTCCTCGCTAGGTGCAGCATGAGCACGGGGGCGGAGGAAGAGGAGGCCGTGGCTCTGGGGGCGGTTAGCTCCGTCACACTTACTCAGGACAGCGACGGAAGCCTCATCCTACACTGCCCGCCAACCGGTGGGATTTCACATGATTACTTATTTGTTACACATTTTCCTCATGCCTTCTTTTGATTTGATCCTTTGATTTTCGTTTGTCTTCATTAACTCAAATGCATTGGTGTTTAAGATTTGACCATGCAATTATCCTGGAATTATATCAAATTGATGGGGCAATTTCGCGGACACAGATTAGGCCTAATCTTAGACTAAATCACACTTTTAATCTGGACTAACTGAAATGGCTTTTCTCAGTCATATTTTTAAATAGTCTCAGACTTGCCCTAGTCTTGGTTAAAAAAAAATCTGATTTCCAGAAGGAAGATTAGACATTAATTTTTGTCTTAGTGAAGGCTTCAATTAAAGTGGGCCAGAGGCAGGTTTATCTTGAATGATTTGGGCTAAGACCAGCACCGAGACCAGACAGAAGGATCTGACTAGTCCTCCACGACCTTAGTCCAGGACTTCCTAGTCTAGAACTAATTCATCTTAAATTAACCAATGACAGGCGTTTTGAAATTCTGTATTAAATTAAGAAGAATTATCTTAGTCCCGATTTACATGAAACCCTGTCTGTGAAACCGCCCCTATATGGACTATACATTCTGATTAAATATGTGTGTGACTGTTGCCTTCATCTATGTTTAATAAAGAAATTATAGTGTCGACCTTCTCATAACTACATATGGAAATATTTAGTGTCAGGTATTTATGTTTATCTGCAGTTGAATTTTGACTTTGACTAGTTTAAGTTAGATTAAGAGTGTGTGTGTGTGTGTGTGTGTGTGTGTGTGTGTGTGTGTGTGTGTGTGTGTGTGTGTGTGTGTGTGTGTGTGTGTGTGTGTGTGTGTGTGTGTGTGTGTGTGTGTGTGTGTGTGTGTGTGTGTGTGTGACTAGATGAGGACTCTGGGCCCATCCAGAAGAAGTTGCGTCTGACTGCAGAGGAGCAGGAAGACTTGGAGGCACCGCAGTTCTCAATGGTCACACTACCTTGTGAGGAACACACACGAGAATTTAGATGTATTTTTTTTTTTATTGTTTTAGTCAATGAGTCTACGATTAAATGTCTTTGTTCTTTTCAGTTTGCACATTTGAAACATTTCCAGACTGTACTTTCTCCATCTAAACTGAAAGGACAAATCTTCAGGAAGGCTTTAGAATAGGAAAATGTAACAATCACATTTCTCTCTCTCTTTCTTTCTTTCTCTCTCTCTCTCTCTCTCTCTCTCCCTCTCCCACTCGCTGCCCCCTCAGTGTCCGAGAATGACGAGAGCTTTGAGGTGACGATGACTGCTACAGCAGACAGCGACATCACCAATGAAAGTGTAGCCCAGATTCAGGTACTTAAAACAAAAAAAAAGTTCCCCCTTCTCGATATTTATTTAGGGACTAGTGATGAAAGGTTCATGTGTGTTTTGAGGCTCTGTTCTTACGGAGCCACTTGGTATAAAAAAAAAAAAAAGGTCATTCTATTTTCCCGCTCCAAATTTTCCCCCCTTTACCACCATTGTTCATTAAATCCAGTTGTGAACGTAATTCTCACAATAATAATTGAAGTCACAGTTATTAAGTGATATATCAGTGACATTCAATATGAGTTACGCGAAACGCCTTCTGACCTTCTGTCCATATTGATTTCATCCTCAGTAATAATTTACAGTTTGCGAAAGTTCGAACGCAATGAACAAACTCTAAACACTTTCGCTGTAAACAAAGAAACTATTTTGTTTGTGAAACCTGGGGACGCACTTGGTCACAGTATTCAGGCGAAATAGAAAAACAGAACCTATTCGGTGTTGGCCAAATTAGTCTAAATTGTCACAACTTTAATGTGAATATATGATGATTATGATTATGGCGATTTTTATTGTTTATTTTACATGATTGCTAGTTGTCTGATAAATGTAGCCACAAACCTTTGAGGAGATATTGGTTACTAACTGTGAAGTGAAAGTGCAGTTCGATTATCTAGCAGCTACTGGATGGGAAATCGGGACTAAAAAGATTAATAGAAGACAGCCAATAATGATATTGATTTCGATATTGATGATGTACTTAATGTTTGGCCCAGAAATTCAGCCCGCGGCCTCATCAATGGATTTTCATATCTGTTGCTTTTTAAAAATCTTGGGAAATTAACACAATATACATATTAGGCCGTCACACACAGATTAGTCCTCAGTGTTAGAGTGTGTGTGTGTGTGTGTGTGTGTGTGTGTGTGTGTGTGTGTGTGTGTGTGTGTGTGTGTGTGTGTGTGTGTGTGTGTGTGTGTGTGTGTGTGTGTGTGTGCGCAGATCTTGCAGGAGGATGAGGATTCCCTCTCTCCGACCGAAAAGGCAGATGAACTTTCTCCAGTCAGCCAGGCCTGGTTCACCACTAAAGAAGACAAGGACTCTCTTGCTAATAAAGGTACACACCTACACCTAACTGCTACGGCAATCTTTTTTTTTTCTACTTAATTTCGACCAACTCATTTTCCAGATGAAATACACCTTTCCCTGATAGGCTGATTTTGTGCTGTTCAGGTCACAAGTGGAAGCAAGGCATGTGGTCCAAGGAGGAGATCGACATCCTCATGAGCAACATCGAGCGCTACATCAAGGTTGGTAAAGGTCATGACATCTTTCTCGCTTGCTTTCATATTTGCGCTTTGAACCTAGCTTGACTTTGTTTTTAAATCTCGTAAAGATCTAAAAAAAATCAATCATAATAAATCCTACTTTCTATAGAAAAGAGCGTGATTCACATCAAATGCGTACTCATATCCGACAGTCGTATCCTCCCCGTCGGATGAACTGCGTCTGGGTTTTGCATCACACAGTAATATTATGTGACCCATTATGTAACCCAGTTCATCCAAAAAAAACCCCAAAACAGCTCTTCCGTTGGCGCTGACATGTTTGCCCTGACATATTATGTCAGGGCAAACGGAAGAACTGTTTTTTTTTTCCAGTACAACAGTGAGTAGTTCAGTCAGCTGTACATTTACCATATTCCATGAATGAGAGTTTAATAAGAACTCCCTCCTTTTTAAGCCCAGTTCCAAAGAAAAGCAGACTAACTTCTGGTAGTGTCGGACTACTGACTACTGTGGGACCGAAACATTGTCGCATGAGTTGGAAAGTTTTGCATCCCGGAGCCTTGACTGGACACAAAAATTCCGCACCGCAACACGCCATACCGGAATCTGAATCTCGATAGGAATTAATGGACTTGCAATTTGTCCTTGTCGCTTGTCAGAAGGTGTGAAGCAGGCTCAATGCTTCATTGAAGGTCATAATGGGCGCCATGTACCATTGTGTCCACTAGAGGGAGCATAACACTCAATGACTTGGCTCTTTAAAAACTATATATAATATATTTTACCAAATTATTTTGGGCAAGTAAAAATCATAACAAAACTGATTCCCAATAGAAATTAAATGGAGAATATTCCTTTTTGGAGGCAAAAAAAATCTTTATGAGAAGGTGTTCGCAGATGCCTAAAAGGTCATACATACATTTTGATCGTAAAATCCCTTAATAAATGTTGTGTTAATAAATATTTGGTTTTTGAAACTGCTTAAAAACTACCATATTCTCAATTGGAGGTCATTTCATTTGTGGCAAAATTCTTTGAGCAAATGAGGCATAAGCCATAAAACAATAGTATGGATGGAAATGGCAGAGATTAGAAGGAAACACAAAAGGTAATGTCTACAGCTATGTAGGGTTACGTTACAGCAACAGTGGAGTGCTGATTGTTGTTATTTCTATCATGAAATGGATGGATTGTATGTGGTACTTGGAATTCCATTTGCAGCAAATAAGTCATTGAATTTTGTGTGTGTGTGTGTGTGCGTGCCTGTGTTTCAGGGCCGCGGCATGGAGGACCCAGCTGAGATCATCTTCGAGATGTCCAAGGAGGAGAGAAAGGACTTCTACCGCAGCGTGGCCTGGGGCCTGAACCGGCCGCTGTTCGCCGTCTACAGGAGAGTGCTGCGCATGTACGACAACCGCAACCACGTGGGCAAGTAAGTCTGCAGAGAGGCACACACACTGGTTGCTCTGGTATGATTATTATTAGTAGTAGTATCGTTTCTATGAGGGGAGCTGCTGTAATCTGGATGTCCAAAATGGCTTGTTTGCCTGTGTACGAGTAAAATTTATTAAATGTCATTATTATCATCTTTAAATAGTTTTGTTTTATTTGTCTGTGCGTGTTGTTTTTTTATTCCATTTTCCTGCTAAAACACCAGAATTTTCCCCCAAGGATTAATAAATTGGTATCTTATCTCTTATCTATCTAGAATAAGTCATATCGATAGTACCGTAATTGCACTATTAGGCACGCAACGGAAATCAAATGGTTGCTATAACTTAGGTATTTCTCTGATATTATTTATTATTATAATATTTAATCACAAATGTCTGTCTGTCTGTACGTACGTACGTCTGTCTGTACGTACGTCTGTCTATCTAAACAATAGAAAAGCAATTCTGTGTAATTTGATTGTCTTTTTCCTAAGGTACGCTCCTGATGAGATAGAGAAACTGAAGGCGTAAGTACCCAGGATCTTTTTTAAATCGAAAATATCACATATCATGTGGTTTAATATCGTAATATGACTCATTATGTTGTGCTGTGTGTGTGTGTCTCAGGCTGAGGAAGAAGCATGGTAATGACTGGGCCACGATTGGAGCGGCACTCGGCCGCAGTGCGTCTTCTGTCAAAGACCGCTGCAGGTTGATGAAGGACACGTGCAACACAGGTACGCACCAAACTCTTTGTGTGTGTGAGTGAGTGAGTGATTATTCTAAAATGCAAACTAAATGTAAATATGAAATTTACGAACTTATACTGTGACTAGTTAGACTGTGTATATGCTAAATGATCCTTCTCTGTGTTCAATTGCAGCTCTAGAGAAAGATAAATCTCTGATGGGGGAAATCTTGGTACAATAGCAGCAGAAAATTGACAGAACAGTGTGATTCACTCACAAACAAGGAGTAGCACTCGTGAAGCACTCGTGAAGCTCACGATGTCAACTTGTTGATCCAATAGCAAATAATGGGTACAGCCAAAGTATAGGTACAGTTATGTTATACAATCATATAATATATGGTGCATAGTAGCTATGTATAATAATATAAACTAAAAAATGTTTTATTACAATTTTATTTAAAAAATAGTAATTATTAGGGGTCCAGCCCGTAATATAAGATGATATTATTGAGGTAAAGATGTGTCCACGTCCATTGTGATGCAGTTTCCAAGTGGTAAGGAAGCAAATTCAAAAAGTGATTCAACCTAGAATTTTGTAAATAATGACCAAAAAAAACAATATATCTTTTATTTATTGCTTTGTTTGTCTGTTGTTTATATGTTTGTGTATTGTTTATATTTTGCTATGTTATGTTTTTTGTTCATTATTAGATCATTTTATATTGCCAAATTCTTATTGTTCAGTCTTGTTCATTGTTCATTGTTATTATCATGCATTGGTTTATTGATAGGTCATTTTTTTATTATTTATTATTAATTTTTCAATTTTATTATTACTTTATTATTGATTATTTTTTATGTCAGCTGCTTTCACACCACAATTTCCCCCTGGCGATGAATAATGTATCTAACCATGTATATCCATCCATCTCTTTCCCACCCCACTCGTTCTGCCAGGGAAGTGGAGCGACGAGGAGGAGCGGCGTCTGGCCGAGGTGGTGTATGAGATGGCGGGCGTGTCTCCAGGTGTGGCCGTGACAGGGGGCGTGTCCTGGGCCACAGTGGCCGATCGCGTACGCACGCGCTCCGAGAAGCAGTGCCGCTCCAAGTGGCTCAACTACCTCAACTGGAAGCACAGCGGGGGAACAGAGTGGACCAAGGAGGACGACCTGAACCTCGTCCGCATGTAGGGCCAGAGTGGCGTGTGTGTGTGTGTGTGTGTGTGTGTGTGCACGTGTGTCTGTGTCTGTGTCTGTGTGTGTTGCCAGTGGGAAATGGCACAATTTCCTGTTTCTAGTCTCTTATGCTAGCGCATATGTAGCCAAAAGAGTTGATTTGCAGTGCACAATAGTCAATTAGACCCTGAAAATACAGATTTAAACACACCGCTTGTGACCATTTTATTTTGGTTGGTTCAACATTTAAAGACTGTCTGACAATATTGTGAGTTTCTTGTTCTCGAATGGGTGATTCAACATTATTATTTTTTTTTATTCTTAAACATTTGCCCTATTGAACTGCAACCAAAGTTTTAAGAGGCCCTGGGTTGAGAAAATAGCGAACCTATCCTTTTAAAAGTCAAAATTTTTCCAAACTAATTATTAAATTGTAATTTGACTTTCAGATGATACATAGTTTGTCAATTAAATTAAGATTGAGTGTAGTTGGACTATATATAATTGAAGAGACATTCATTCATCATTCTGTCCGGTGTAGTTATAAAAAAAAAAAAAAAAAAAAGAATATGTGACGTGTGTTCAGGATCTCGGAGCTGGAGGTGGAGGATGAGAATGACATCAAGTGGGAGGAACTGGCCGGCGGGTGGAGCAGCGTCCGCTCCCCACAGTGGCTGCGCTCCAAGTGGTGGAGCATCAAGCGACAAGTGTCCAACCACAAGGAGATCCCCTTCAGCGGTACAAGCATAACTCGCAGCTCAAACACACAAATATAACTCAGATTTATAATAATTTGTACAAACACCAATTTGCACTCACAAAACAGAGCAATGCTGTGTCCAAAATGGCGTACTAGCATACTATTTAGTATGTTTGAAAAACTGTAGTACACATCAAATAGTATGCAAGAGGTACCAGGGTAACCTACTACACCCCGTGAAGGACACATTCATTTTACTTGCATCCTTAAAATACACTGGACAATAGTACAAACATATTTTTTGGAGGCAGGGCAAGTATTTGGAGTTGGAACCGAGACAGAGGTGGTTTTACTTGTTCATCGAGTCCAAGTGGATTCCAAGACTTTAATACGAGATACTGGCTAATACCGTTAATACGGCCCTACCCATAATACTGGCTAGGGCCTCCCTTTGAAATTCTGGTCCATGATGACATGACTGCATCACGCAATTCCTGCACATTTGTCAGCTGCAAATTCATGCACATACATCTATCACATCCCAAAGGTGTTCTGTTGGATTCAGATCCAGTGACTAGAACGGCCCCTGAAGAACATTGAACTCATTGTCATTGTGTTTTTGTGAAATCAGTTTGATAAGACTTTTGCTTTGTGACATGGTGCAGTATCGTGCTGGAAGTAGCCATTAGAAGATGGCTAAATTGCGGTCATGAAGGGATGCACATGGTCAGCGACAATACTCAAATAGGTCGTGGCATTCAAGTGATGATTGATTGGTATGAACGGGCCCAAAGTGTGCCAAGAAGAAATCCCCCACACCGTTACACTCCACAGCCTGGACTGTTGGCAGGTTGGGTCCATACATTCATGCTGTTGGCGCCAAATTCTGATCCTATCAGGTGTGTGCCTCAGCAGAAATCGAGACTCATCACACCAGGCTACGTTTTATCAGTCTTCAACTGTCCAGTTTTGAGCCTGTGCCCACCGCAGCCTCAGCTTTCTGTTCTTGGTTGACAGAAGTGGAATCCAACATGGTCTTCTGCTGTTGTAGTCCATCTGCCCAAGGTTCGATGTGTTGTGCATTCTGAGATGTTTGCTCCCCACAGTTGTACAGGGTGGTTATATGAGTTACTGTCGCCTTTCTGTCAGCTCCAGCCAGTCTGGCCATTCTCCGTTGACCTCTCTCATCAACAAGGCGTTTCGGTCTGCGAAACTGGCGCTCACTGGATGTTTTTTTTTTTTTCACACTATTCTGAGCAGTCGAAAGAAGAAGAAGATGATTCTGAGTAAACTCTAGAGACTGTTGTCTAAGTCCCAGGAGATCAGCAGTTACAGAAATACTCAAACCAGCCCGTCTGGAACCAACAACCATGCCACGGTTGAAAACACTGAGATCACATTTTTTCCCCATTCTGGTGGTTGATGTGAACATTAACTGAAGCTGCCGACCCATATCTGCATGATTTTATGTATTGCACTGCTGCAATACTACTGTTACATTTCAAACCATTAAAAACTGAACAAGATAACAATATTGAAACGTCTTATGAAAGCTTTTGTTCTCCTCTTTGGACTTTCATTCAGTTTGGCTTTGAGTCAAACCATTAACCAAAATTAAGTTTGATAACTTATCGTGCCAGCAGCAGCAGTAACAGTTCCACTTGAAAAAAATAAGAAAATGAATAAAAGTAACTTTAATACTTAACTGAACTATGTGTGTGTATCTGCAGTGTTGCTGAAAGGTCTCCAGGAGCTGATGGAGTCTCAGATGGCCACGGGAGCAGGAAGCCCCCCCCCCTCTCTCCAGATCCGAGTCACGCGATTGGAGGACAGCAGCAGCTGTGGCGGGGGCAGCCCGGCCCCCAGCCCGGTGGCAGCTCTGCAGATCCCCCTTCAGATCCCCCTGCAGATCACAACACACCTGGGTGAGGGCAACATGTCTCTATGATAAGATAAGATAAGAGATGATGTGATATGATTACGCCTTATTGATCCCTGGAGGGAAACGCAGGCAAGAAGGAAAGAGAGTGCAAGTTAAGATGTAAGAGATACAAATTAATATTACATAATGTGTAATCACATCATCAAACACATCACGACATAGATACTTTATTCATATCTGGAGGGAAATTGCAGTGTTACAGCAGCTCACGTGGACTAGGCAATAATAACGAAGTTATAGAATAAAAAATGGAAAATAATTGGCAATAGACAAAATAACTAAGGATTAACTAAAAAACTAGTAGTAAAATTTGCAATATACAATAATCCAAAAATATTCCTAAAATAAACAAGACAATTTTGCATTTTTGGGCAATTTTGCCTTATGCATTAAACATAAAAATTAACTACAGAATAAAAAAATTTGGTCATATACAATAAACCTAAAGATTAAGAATGGAAACAATGGAAATAAATGATAAACAAGAAAGATTTGCCAATATACAATTAACTGAGAGATTAAGTACAAATTTAAAAGATTGGCAGAAGATTATGGATATTGCCAATCATTTAAATAAAGATTAACAGTAAACAAGAAAAAATAATACTAAAATAAACAATAAATTGGGAAATGAGAAA
Organism: Zeus faber; assembly: GCF_960531495.2. Lineage (NCBI taxonomy): Eukaryota > Metazoa > Chordata > Actinopteri > Zeiformes > Zeidae > Zeus > Zeus faber. The sequence goes on along the minus strand of NC_137208.1, from coordinate 21,566,132 downwards.
AAATAAATCTAAAAATTAACAACAATATATAAATATTTTTTAATAAACAATAAAAATAATACTAAATTAAACAAGACGTAACGGCATTTGGACCAATCACAACAAGGGGAGCTCTCAGAGCGATAAAAAGACGAAAGACAAAGTTGTCCTCGGCGCTTGTGCTGAGAAAGCCGCAAGAACCCAGTTCACTGTGTCAACTTGCTCTTTTTAAGTGAACCTCCACCTTAAAAGTGGCGACAGGGAAGAATTTAAAGTGGCAAAATACACGTTTGGCAAAGCGATTACATACTAATTTATATTAGTCCTTAGATATTAAGCCAAATTTCAAATGAATGGTTGTCTACAGTAAAGTTATATTTCCAGATTTGTTGCCATAATAATATAAGGGGTTATATGTCATCTTGAAGTGTAGCTTTAACATTAACCTTCGATTCAATTGAATCTTCAGTATTGCAAATTCGGCTTGTACATCGTTTCGTCGCGCGCGTCACAGTCTCACACCTCACACCGACTGGACCCCATGCATTGCTGCCTGCAGCTATATTTATTATTACTTTTTATTTTTACTTTTATTTTTTTATTACGGATCTGGGAAATTTGTCATCCGTCAGCCGTCAAAGCACAAGGCCAAGTAAAGATGTATGGTGAGTTGTCACTCTAATGTGTCGTGTGTGTGTGTGTGTTGCTCTCTCTCTCTCTCTCTCTCTCTCTCTCTCTCTCTCTCTCTCTCTCTCTCTCTCTCTCTCTCTCTCTCTCTCTCTCTCTCTCTCTCTCTCTCTCTCTCTCTCTCTCTCTCTCTCTCTCTCTCTCTCTCTCTCTCTCTCTCTCTCTCTCTCTCTCTCTCTCTCTCTCTCTCTCTCTCTCTCTCTCTCTCTCTCTCTCTCTCGCAGCCTCAGAAAACTGTACGGCAACCACCGACAGCGAGACCATCACGCTCAACGCCGGAGCCCTGCAGACCTTTGAGATCCTCCCTGTGAGCGCGCGCACACACAAACACACACACACACACACACACACACCTGTAAATGTGATTTATGACTCTTCCAAACATATAAATTTATTTATTTATTTCTCCGTCTCCCCCCTACCCCCACGCAGTCTTTTCATCTCCAGCCCACCGGCACACCTGGAACCTACTACCTCCAGACCTCGTCCAGTCAGGGCCTCCCTCTCAGCCTGGGCGGCAGCGGCACGGTCACGCTCACCACGAGCTCCTCCCCTTCCTCCCCCGAGCACATTATCCTTCACAGCCTGGCGGTGTGTGTGTGTGTGTGTGTGTGTGTGTGTGTGTGTATGATGCAATTATTTACAAGACCCTGATTGGGAGATTCTGATTGGTCGATAGCGGTCAATTATTTCTGAGTAATGGCTGCTCATCTGTTAATAATGACTCTAATAATATGATTACAATCAATGATATTGATTTAACAATATATCATTTCAAATAAATATTCAGTCTAAATGAATTATTGTATTTGTGATTAGCCGTGTTATAAGCAAGACACTGTGTAGCCAGCCAGTCCCTATCGCAAAATAACCCCCTTACTTGTCTGTCATTGACTTTCTACCACTCTGACATTGATTTGTCCAATCAGTCCAGTCAGATATACCTCATGTCTGGAGATATCTCATTGGATACTGAAGCCCAAATATATCAGTATCAGTTTATAAATGTGTATGTACTGTACATGTGTTTGATCTCAGACGGAGAGCCTCTGCTCCAGCGAAGGGGTGATCATCCAGACGGTGGCCTCTGACCCCGCCTCCTCGGACCCTCTCGGCCAATCGCAGGTGCTGATGAAGACGGCGGGGCAGGGGGAGGAAGACCGGCTCGACACCGCCAGCCTCCTCGTCGGTTCGGAGAGCATCCTGAGCGAGACTCAAGAACCAATGGCTGACGGTTTCGATGACAAGGTTTGAAAAGGCCCTTTCGCTCCCTGCTTCCCTGCTTTCCTCCAAGTGGAAACACAAGGCGACGAGTCAGCGTCAATAATGGATCTCACCAACTCTAGGCTACTATTTAGTGTCAAAATACATTTCTATATACAGCATGTAGCTGTTTTGCTCAGTTTTGCGCATTATTTGTCAAAAGGTTTGGCGGGGGGTTGTGGAATTGTGTGGGAGGAACCCAAATGCCTGAGGTGGCCTTGAAATGCGATTTGAATGAACCACCATTCTCTGCACTGGAGGCCATATTGCCACAGCGCGCCTATCCACAGTGTTTGCTCTACTTATCTGAAATGATATGAATTCTGAGTGCCCACTCTTGGGTCCTTGTCGCTGAGTACCGATACAAATAAAAAATTTGTGCAAATGCGAGAACAGGCGCCAGTATCCCACCCCTCACCGAATATAACACCATGCGTGTGTCTGCAGGGTCTGAGCTCCACCTCGGTAGAGGAGGCTGTGGTGGACTCGGTGATTGCGGCCGGCAGCGCCGTGCTGATCGTCTCTCCGCCCAACATCAGCAGCACGTTGACAGGTAACGAACACTTAAGACACCGCTTTAAGAAAACAACAAAAAATACACACACACACATGCACCAAACAGCATTCTGTAGCTTCTCCTCTCTCTCTCTCCCCCCAGATCCCATCCTGGAGAACCAGGAAGGCTCAGACTGAACGCCTCAACTGACGGAGTGGCAGAGACGAGGATGAGCCTGGCATCCGCACTATTTAAAAAAAAAATATATATATTTTATTAACCTCCTCCACTCTGAGCCTGGACAAAAACAAGTTTCCTCCTTTTTTCCAAACCCCCGACACTCCCGAGACATTTGTTTCCCCCTCCACCAAAAGATCATGAATTCCCGATTTGAGTGAACACGAGACAAAACTTTGCCTTTTGGCTTTTAACGTATTAAAATGATATGGATGACAAGCATAAAAAATGTTTATACACAACAAAGCAATGAGGTACATTTTATCCTTTTGTATTTTAGAAATGAGTTCGATTTGCTTGAGCGTGGGTCCAGAAGTGGGAAGGTTCAACGGCAACGGTGTTCACCAGAGGGGTAGAGCAGTATGTTTTGTTTTTTTTAAATATTTTTTCAATGTCATTTTGTCCACATTGACATTTACCTTTGAGGGGAAAAGTGTCTCTTCAACAACTTGAATTAATAAAATTTGTGCTTTAGTGAGTGAAAAGGATGATGGCTTCTCGGACCTACTAGACCGTCTAACAGCCGCTCGCGCCACTTACTTTCAGCACGTTGTCATGACAACGCCGCATGGAAACTTTTCCCGCCGCCTTGTCCTCTCAACGCATTATGGGAAACGCTCTGCAGCGGTTGCACTCTACCATAGTTCACCGGACGCAGTATGTCACACCGGTGCTCTTGGTGTACCATTTGATGCATACAGAACACTATTTTGCTGTACTACATAGTATGCCATTCCGGACACGCAGCACATGTCTGCTGGAGCCGGGACACAACGTCACTTCTTGTGCAGCTAACATTTGAATTTCCCACCGACCGTCGCAGCAGAGCAAATGAGCTTCAAGCCAGCTACAGAAAGCGGGATGGATGGGTTTTAGTGTTAATTTAATGTTTTTATTTGTCATGTAAACAGTGTGCTTTCTTTTTGTAATTTTAATTAAAGTCAAAAGATAACAATGTGAGACTTGGCTTTAAAGCGGGGAATCTTTTCATACCTGGACTCCCGCCCTGCCGTCCCGCACTAACTTTGACTCTAGCCTTGAATGAACAGAATTCATCTGTTTGTGGAGGGATACATTTACTGTATTTTAATGAAATGTAAAAAAAAAAAAGTCATTTGGGCTTTGTCTACATTTTCTTGACTTGATCATTTTCAACTTTATTTGCAAATTATTACCATTTGAATACACTGTGACTCTTAAATGGACTGTTTTCAGCAGGCCCTGGTTTTGACTAATAGGTTTTAAGCGATGGTCCTGTCTTTTTTCCTTTCTAAATTTGGAACATAATTGAACACAAGGTCAGCAAATTTTTTTGGGGGGGGTTGTTCTCAACCCATTGGGATGTTCATTGCATTTTCCAATACAATAAGGAATATGCAAATTCAATATGAGGGTGTGTGAACCTCCAATGAAACCTGAAAACTTCTGCTGTAAACCACTTCCAATGAAAATGTCTCAATAATATTTTGACATTCCCTCATAAAAGTTTGAATGTTTCCGTTTTGAAGAGTTTTTGGAAGAAATGCATCTCTACTGAAGTTATTTTCATAATGGAGGGGGGGGGGGCGAAGCAAATTACTTATATATTAAATATATTATTTTTTTTTTAAGCAGTGCATAGCTGACAATTCCAGTTGTAGCAAGGTCATCTGTACTTCTTCCCCAGCAAGATTTAGGTTGTATGCATCAGGCAGATATGTGTGTGTGCTATGTATTGTCTGTCAAGGAGGCCTTGCTTGAACATTTTCAAGTAGGTAACAATAATAAAAACATTTTTGACACTTTAATATCCGCCAAAGTTTCTAGCCATTCCTGTTACTCTAAATTCCTCATTTCTGACCAAAATAAAGTGGAAAAATAAAAGACCAAAACTGCTATACACATTGAGAAAAATCTGGTATGGCTATTGTATGTACGTTAAATGGCATAAGTGCAAAAATTCAGATCTGGGACAGATCGGTAGACATCGGGGATCTAACGTAGATCCAAGTTCAAGATCCGTGGCGTTGCCGAGCATCAGTGTACCCCGCCATTTTTTTCTCATTTAGTGCAACAGCATTTGCAGTTTCCTACAGTTGGCCTGAGTGAGTTTCCAGAGTCTGCAGTTTGTGCGTGCAGATGTGGGTATGGCTTGGACAAAAGTCAAACAAAAACATGGCTCTGCTTTGTTCGAAGAATGGGTACATGTCATTGAAATCTGCTGTTGGAGGATTACGAGAAAACAAACAAAAAATAAAGTTAACAAATGAGTGACTACGATGGTGAATACAGAGGTGAGAATAAAAACAAGATGGATATATCTCCTCATCATACCCTGACCGCCTGTCTCTACAGTAGTTCTGATTCTCTCACACACACACACACACACACACACACACACACACACACACACACACACACACACACACACACACACACACACACACACACACACACACACACACACACACACACACACACACACACACACACACACACACACACACACACACACACAGCCCTGTAAACTAAAATGAGAAATGTTCAATGGGAATCCATGCTGAAACTCATATCTGGATAACGCTCGTTTGCCTTCTTCGAGGGTCCTTTTTTTTCCAGGTTCGCACTTGGTCCATGGATACGTTTTTTTTTTTTTTTTTGTTTGTTTGTTTTTTTTCCTTCCTCCATTTTCGGAATGTGTGCTTTTATGGCCGCTGGTCGGCGGCCATCAGCGAGTGCGTCGGGTAGAGAAAGGCGTCGCCCCCATGTGCGAATGTCCCGAGTTCCACCCTTTTTTTTTTTTTGTTGTTTGTTTTTCTCCTTCTTGCGTGCAGAGTGACTGGTGTCCATCTGTCCGTCCTCCTCTACGTGACATCGTGGAAGTACAGGTTGGCACAGAGACACAGCAGCACCACGGACGCCAGCATGTAGTAGATCAGCTTCCTGAACTTGGGCTCCAGGTCACCCTGCCGGTACCAGAATATCTGCAGAGAGTGGATTATTGGTATTATTATAAAGAATAATAAATCTATTATTAATAATAAAGATTGTAAAGGAATGTGTAAAATATAACATATGTTAAATCAATCAATATTGACCTTGTTAGGAAAAGCTAACCCCATAATAACATAAAAACCTCACACACACACACACACACACACACACACACACACACACACACACACACACACACACACACACACACACACACACACACACACACACACACACACATTAATTGACTGGAGTTGGGAGCCACTGGGAGTCATTGAATGTGACTTACTCCTTGTATTTCACCAAAATACATAATTTCCAAAGAATCAAATGATTCTTGTGAGAATTCCATTCACAACTCAAGAGCCAAACGACTCCTCTGACTCATTCACACAAAGTCCTCCCTTGCTCCTTGTGCGTTACACCAACTGAATCAAAATGAAACAAGTCGATCATTTTAAAAGTCTTTGTTTTGTTTTTTTTAAACCAAGAGAGTCACCATGAAAAGAAAAAAACAACAAAAAACAACCGTAATAACTTTCATTGCTACGAGTATGCGTCACTTTCAGAATGACCCTTTTTCTGCTGGTGCTGGCCTTCGGGCCGGAAGTGATCGTAAATGCAGCCTTGCAATTTTGATCTTGCGACGCAAGAGCTCATTTTCATTCTTGATTTTTTTTGTTAAATTTGGAAAAAGAAAAAACACTCGTTCACACAGATGGATTAAGACTGAATTTCTATGCGCGTGTGTGTGTGTGTGTGTGTGTGTGTGTGTGTGTGTGTGTGTGTGTGTTACCAGCACTAAGGCGGAGCCGCATGTCAACAGGATGCACACGACGAAGAAGATGTTGAGAGGCCGGGGGGGCAGCGCAGGAAACACAAAGGAACTGATCACAGTCACCTGGAAGGAGGGGGTAGTTCAGTTTGTGTTCCATTTCCTCTCTGCGTAGATTTTTTTTTATAACATAAAGCCCACAAATCATAGCTGTGCGAGTCAAATGCCTCCATGACTCCATTCCCAGCACCGATGCGCGTTCATCGAATTATTTATTTATTTATTTATTTATTTAATGCTCATCCTTCAAATTTCCCCTTTTCCTTCACAAGGAATTAACATAAAAAAATAAAAATTAAAAAAAATTAAAAAAAACGTGGTAACTCTAAACTCTTTCTAAACTTAGTTAGAGAAGATCTTCGCATAAATGTGATCATCATGAATTTCCACTAACAATAAATAGACACATTTTTTTAAAAACTTGGTCCGGTTTATAGAGGTAATTTTTTTTTCATTTATTTAGCCTCCTGGCCCATCATTTAAATCTCAGACCTGCTATGAAGTCAATCATTTCTTCTGTTTCCTTGTGAAAATCCCTTCTGTGCGTCCGCACTAAAAATCCCAACAAACACCAAGTGGATGAGACGCATAAGTCAATCCAATACACACTTCAATACTCACCAGGATGACTAGAGACGTGACGCCCCCCACGGCCAAGTTGATGATTCGATCCTGCGCAGAGAGGGAAATTATATATCAACAAAATAAAGAGGGGCACATGACCCACCCCGCTCGCTTTCTCAATGCCACACTGATATTTCCTGTTCATTAAACACACACACACACACACACAACGCCTTGAGCTGCAACTCACTAACAGTCGCACACACACACACACACACACACACACACACACACACACACACACACACACAACGCCTTGAGCTGCAACTCACTAACAGTCGCACACACACACACACACACACACACACACACACACACACACACACACACACAACGCCTTGAGCTGCAACTCACTAACAGTCGCGCACACACACACACACACACACACACACACACACACACACACACACACACACACAACGCCTTGAGCTGCAACTCACTAACAGTCGCGCACGCACGCACGCGCACGCGCACACACACACACACACACACACACCCGTGCCGAGATCTCCCCGAACAGAGGCCTGTCGTCCAGGCCGCTGGTGCCGTAGGTCCTGGTGTTGAAGTCGTCCATGGCTGTCTCGGCCAGTTCAGCCCACAGACAGAGACAGATAGATATATAGATGGATAGAAAGAGAGAGAGAGAGAGAGAGAGAGAGACTCCCCGCTTAGCCGCTCCTCCCCGTGGACGGACAGGGCGGCTGCCGCATGCTAGCACCACGCTACGTCCCGCCACCAGCGCCACCACCGCACCATGAAGGGTGTGTCGGTGTCAATAGGCGGCCCGCGAAGCCATGGTGGGGCGGAGTCAGGCCAGGGGTGCACTGCTTTGCTTCACCTGCCAAACACAGTTTACCACAAAATATTATTTGACTGACTGGAAAACTGGGTGGGACTTTCTGGCACAGTACTAAACTAGTTTAAAATCCCACTTAAAGGACTGGGACTACTTTGTGTCTTTAGGTAATTACACATCTGAGCGGACACAAATGACAAGCGGAGTTCCCCAAGGCTCCATTCTCGGGCCTCTTCTGTTTTACATCTGGATGCTACCACTGGCTCAGATCATGGAAAACAACGAAAAATATGTTACCATAATCACACAGACGACACGCAAATGTAAATAACCATATCACCAGGGGACTACGGTCCAATACAATCACTGAGCATTGAACAAATCAACGATAGGATGCGCCAGATTTTTCTCCAATTAAACAAAAACAAAACTGAAGTAATTGTTTTTGGAGCCAAGGAAGAATGACTAAAAGTCAGCGCTCAGCTTCAATCGGTAATGTGAAAAAAAACAAGCCAAAAATCTTGCTTTAGTCATGGACTCGAACCTAAATTTCAATAACCACATTAAAACAATTACAAAGTGATCCTCCTATCACCTTAAGAATATATCAAGGATTAAAGGACTTATGTCTCAGCAGGATTTGGAAAAACTTGTCCATGGATTCATCTTCAGTAGACTAGACGACTGTCACAGTGTCTTTACAGGTCCTGAAAGATGGATCAGATCAACAAACGCCCAGAAAACTGTCTGCTGCAACTCTCACCTCTTTAAATCAAGGCTGAAGACTTTTGTTTGCCGCTGACTTTTACGAAACCAAATATTCATTTCTTTCACTGCACTGTCACTTTTATTTCTTAACTTTATAACGTGTTCTCCCTTTTACAATGTGTTTATTTTGCACTCCGCATTCTAAGCACATTTTGGTATTTTTTGGTATTTTAGAGCTTATAGAGTTTATTGTGCGTAATCACCGGGTGTCATGACATTTCACTATATGTATGACCGTATGTATATGTATGTGACAAATAATCTCTATTTCTTAGCTCTACTGTTTAAGTTTATGGATTCTATGGTCTTTAATGATGTGTTTCTTGGCATTTTGTCTGCATGCTTTTTATGTTTTCTGTAGAGCACTTTGAATTGCCTTGTTTAAATGTGCTATACAAATAAACTTGCCTTGCCTTACACACCACCAGGTGAGTAGATGTAGCTCCCAGGGGAGAGCTACATCTTTTTTTCTAAAGAACACAAAAACAAGAGATTTTTTCCAATGGATCTGGCAACCCTGGAAACCCTTCTCATTATAGGCTTGCCCATCGCCGTTTCGGTTGCAATACATCGGATTTTTGTGTGGGACCCCGACAATATCTAGTTGCCCCGGGCAACCAGATTCGGCCCATCTTGTGGTTTCTGCTTTTTCAATCGCTCTTCATATGTAATTAGGTTTAGAAAATATGAGTTATCGTCTCGCATTGATAAACTTTGTCAATATTTTAGAAATATAGAAGAATATTGAAAATCTGATTAAAAATGACATGCGATCATTATCACAAAATGATATGCCAACCATTTTGGCACTCTTGGCCACCAACAAATGCATGGTTACAACCACTTCTAAAAGTTATTACCCCATCCGTCCGTATCTTTGATTTAACCCCCGGACTGATACTGAACGGGAGTTTTTGGTATTTGCATTTTAGACGATAACAAAGGCTCTATTCTATCATTTATTCAATTGCATATTTTTGTGTCACTTCTCCTCTGCTCCAGGTGTGCACAGCAACCGGTATCTCCACTGGCAAAAATTTAACTAAAATCAGGATGTTCAGAGAACGCTCAAAACAGGTGACAGATGTTACAGCTAAGTCTACAGTTTCAAACCAAAAAAAAAAAAAAAAAAAGGAAACATTTAAAGGGCTGTTGGGTGCATTTTCAGAAACAAAAAAAGAATTTACACAAAGAAAAATGCAAAACAGCCAGTACAGGATACAAGGTTGCGATTTCTGTCGTTGAGAACTTTCACTTCCTCCCACTGAAGGTTCTTTCCCGCCCCTGGACTCATCAAGGTCCAGTAGTAACCAGCTCACAAGAATTTGGGGATTTCCACATCCTAAGCCCATTAGCCTCCACCTTTTCTGTTCTGTGTGAGCTAATAGCCCTTGTTCTCAGCCCTTTCAGACACTTCCTGTCAACAAATAAAGTGTATTTAATGAGTAAGAATAAATGGAAATCCTCCCCACTAGTGACCCGCTCAGTTGTTTCCTTCAAACTGACCAAAACAATGACGCCAACTGAAGTACTAAAAATAAAAGGTTTCTTTTTAATTTATAGATAATGTGCATAGAATCGCAGTTTGTATAATTTTATATTTTTGACTATTTCTGTTTTGTATTTTTCAGGTATTTGTATTCATTTTTTATTTGTGTTTTAGTGTATTGTACAATTATTAATCAGGCACACGTTTATTATAATGATAACAATAATTCATCATGTTTCAACACCCATTTGCAGCGAACAGATGTGGATGCTTCTTTCCTTTCTAGGTCAGAGGCCATCGAGGAGGGAAATAAAAGCAGCGCTTTCTCAGCAGGATCGACAACCCCCAGCGGGAAGAAAACAAGAGCTTCGTTATTGCAAACATAAAACCTGCCTCAAGCAACCTACCAGACATTCCGCCGGAGCCTTGTGATGCACAAGGCTTCTTAACAACATCTGATCCACCCGAAGGGTAGGGGGGGAAAAAAAAACAACACACCCTCATGAAGCGCCACCTCGACACCGCTTCCATGGATCGATCAAGTTTTCATATTGAGGAGCCTCAATGATGTCACAATGCACGCCAGCCTTGAAGAGCCGACTTGCGGCACTTTCTTTAAACTGGTATAATCCCACGGCATACTACTACCCCGTTAACCACACACAAAAAAAAGACAAAAACACACACATAACTGCGCTTGATATTGTGAATATGGCCTTCTCCGGGCTCTGACTTTCGGCGTGAAACTTGAGCTTACTGTGTCGGAACGCAGAGCTGCTCTTCGGGCTGGAACCGATGCGTTAGCCACGCCGTTTTGGATCTGGCGACACACGCCTTGACCGTGTGAAGGGCCCTCAATTTGACACGCACCAGGCGTGTTCAGACCCCGTTAACACGCTGTCGTCCCTGGGGACCCCGAGCTTGAGAAAACGCGTTCAGCATTACGTGTGACTTAAGTCCACTACTTCCATACCAGTCTATACTAGAACAGCGAGGGGGGGGGCTGTGATCCAAACAGCCATTGTTGTCCATTCGTTAATGGTGCCAACGTCTTATAAGTCGGACGGCGGTGAATTTTATCCATCGTTTCGCCTCTTGTAGGACCCCGTGGCGGTGGGGTGGGTGGGTGGGGGTGGGGGGCGGTTCTGAGAACTCCTGCCCCGGAGTGCACGAAAACGACAGCCGCGGCCGCAGCGGTGAATGGAGCTTGTTATGCTGTAAAAACGTTGTAAATATGCAGCCATTAAAGGAAGAAGAAGAAGAAGACACAACTCCGACGGCAGGTAACTCACGGTCACTCACCGTCGCTAGGCCACTGCCGGCGAAGCAGATTGCTGGCTTAGCTAGTCACCATCCAAACAGTTCAGCAAGCGGCGAGGGCGTGTGGTTCTCCTTTGGTTTGCGTCCGTTATTGCTCCGGAATTTACCCCAAGCCAACGCGAGCAAGTGGCCGAGTTCACCCCGCGGCTCCGCTCGGGGACGGCGCGTCTCCGCTTCCGCTTGGACGCGAGTTCGGAGGCGACGAGGAGTCCGGGTCAAACGCGCGTTAAAGGGGAGGAGCCGTCCGGCTTGCGGTGCGATTTAAAGGGGGAGTGGAATTGCCCGCTGCGCCGACTCTTTATTACACGCCTCGGGGTTTCGCTGTTTGCTTGACTTCATTTGGCCCTAATTCCCTTCCGTAGCTGTGACAGTTTGTTTTTTTAATATAGAATATTATCTAAAATACCACACACATACCGTATTTTCGCGACTATAAGGCGCATATAAACGTCTTTTTTTTTCCTCAAAATGTGCGGCGCGCCCTATAGTGCGGTGCGCCCTATGTGTGTTGTTACTGCGGACGTTGTTGAGACCACCATGAGAACGTTAAAGGGGGAAGTGTGGGCGTGGATTGTGTATAAAAGAACAGGTATGTGCTTTATGCAGAACATTGTTGTCTTAACAACCCTTAAGATGGCAAAGAGACACGCCTATGAAGCACAGTTTAAACTGAAGGCTATCAGCTACGCAGAGGAACATGGAAATCGAGCAGCCGCGAGAGAATTCAAGATTAATGAATCGATGGTTCGCAAGTGGAGGAAGATGGAAAACGAACTCCGACAGGTGAAGAAGACGCAGCTGAGTTTCCGCGGACATAAGGCGAGGTGGCCCGAGTTGGAGGAAAGACTCGAGCGGTGGATCATCGAGCAAAGAACGAGTGGGGCGAGCGTTTCGACGGTCACTGTTCGACTAAAAGCAGTAACGCTAGCGGAAGAAATGAAAATTGAACATTTTCAAGGAGGTCCGTCGTGGTGCTTTCGTTTTATGAAACGGTGCCATTTTTCCATCCGGACCAGGACTACAGTAGCGCAGCAACGTCCGGCGGATTATAATGAAAAGCTGGCGAGCTTCCACTCCTACTGCAGCAAACACATCGCCGACAAACGCATCCAGCCAAGCCACATCACCAACATGGACGAGGTGCCGCTCACTTTCGACATCCCGGTGAATCACACGGTGGAGAAGAAGGGGACCAGCACGGTAGCGATACGCACAACGGGGTATGAAAAGGTGTCGTTTACTGTTGTGCTTGGCTGCCACGCAAATGGACAGAAACTGCCGCCTATGGTGATTTTTAAGAGAAAGACTTTGCCTAAAGAGACTTTTCCAGCTGGAGTCGTTATTAAGGCAAATGAAAAGGGCTGGATGGATGAGGAGATGATGAAAGAGTGGCTGAGGGAGGTGTATGTAAGGAGACCAGGTGGTTTTTTCCACGCATCACCATCGCTGTTAATCTGTGACTCCATGCGTGCCCATCTCACAGCCGATGTGAAAAACAAGGTGAAACAAATGAACGCTGTGCTTGCTGTTATTCCGGGAGGTCTGACAAAGGAACTACAACCGCTCGACATCGGTGTGAACCGGCCGTTCAAAGTAAGGCTGCGAGCGGCGTGGGAGCGATGGATGACCGACGGAGACCACAGTTTCACGAAAAGTGGAAGGCAGCGCCGGGCAAGTTACGCCACAGTTTGCGGATGGATTGTAGATGCTTGGGCTAACGTGTCTGCTGGCACTGTTGTTCGAGCTTTCGCAAAAGCCGGCATCATTTCCGAGGAGCCGCACGGCACGGAAAGTGACTCTGACAGCGAAGAAGGGGAAACTGGCATGTCTGATTTAGCGCAGCTGTTTAATTCAGAAACAGAGGATGATGACTTCGATGGGTTTGATTAATACTTTGTAATAAATACATGAATAAAGCACAAACATACTCAGTTTTGCTCCCGCTCTATTTTTAAATACGCAGTAGAGGTATTTAAACGTAGTCGAGGATATGTACCGGTATATAAAACCCGCGCCCTATAATCCGGTGCGCCTTATGTGTGTGTTAAATACAGTAATGGCACACATAACTGAGACCGCGCCTTTTAGTACGGTGCGCCTTATGGTCGTGAAAATACGGTAGTAACCAATGACCACACGGATAGAAACAGCACATTTACTTATATATATATATATATATTGGACTGGCACTGTTCTTAGAAGTGTGTGTGTGCGTGTGTGTGTGTGTGTGTGTGTGTGTGTGTGTGCGTGTGCGTGTGCGTGTGCGTGTGCGTGCTCCTGCTCCTCCACAGCCACCCAACACAGGCGATTTCCTGGATTGACTGCTTAAATAGAAAAACGAAAAGCTAATTTAGGCATAAAGCATCAGCAAACTACAAACCTATAATAACCCAGAACTCGTGGTAACGTTGACCTACCTGGGATTCAGATGGGGTTGCTACCCCGGCTTCCTTCAAGGCCGTTCAGAGTGCCGCTCAAATGGAAAGTTTGAGGGGATGTCTATCGCAACAGGGAGTTATATGTAACCGGGTCCATGGGAGCCTTACAGAAGTGAACGCAGGGGTAATCCCACCCCTCATGTTGCCATCACATGACGAGGAAAGTCTGACTGACGGCCCTATTGCTTCATATCTCCAAACAGAAACATTCCTTTGGGACGCATTATGCTGAGCAAAAGACCCCGGCCTCAGAAGTTGCCCTCTCGGCACTCATCAAACTATATATTGTGATATCAGATTGCTGAGAATATGTAACTCAACATCTTTCTTATGTGCTGGCTTGGATCTCGATTGGGATGTTTCCGTCACATGCATAGTTCAAATCAAGAAACGGTATACAGCATGTTGTGATCAAGTTCATGGTAAAAGATGGTCAATTCCTTAGTTAAGTGTGGTCCTCTATAAGTAGTACTAGACTTATCTCGATTAATACCACCAGGGAATCTTATCAATTTTATTGAAACCAGTAATAACAAATTGAAATGCTTTGAAGTAGGGAAATGCGCAAAGAAAAGCATGTTAATTTAGTGTTAGAGGGAACTAACAGAGCAATCTACCCAAGGCAGAAATGTAAACAGGCCTCGGAAAACATGCTTGAATCGAATGACACTTTACACATTGTCAGGAGGTACAGGAAAAAAAAACATCAAGTAATGACACTTAATAATAATAATAATAATAATAATAATAATAACAATAATAATAATAATAACAATGCCTAAATGACGTAATGTAATGTAATCTCGGATGGAGTAGAGGGAGTGCCTTGGCCTCACTAGGCATAGACCTTGATCTTATGGACATCTTTGTCCTGACACTCCCTTTGCCTGTTGTAGTAGTAGAATGTGTTGTCTCGACGCTGGAGCTTCTTCACGAAGCCAGTCTCCGGCCATTTGTCAACCTGACACGCGGGGTGGGGCGGGGTGGGTTGGGGGCAAACACATGGGAAAAAAAAAAATGTGACTGAAGGTAGGGTCACACCGCCGGCGAAGGGGCGCTGCAAAGTGACAGGCTGCAATGCATTTCAAACAGCTCCCCCCTGCAGCTTCATCCAGCTGCGGAGAGGCAACCGGCAACGAGCTGACAGCTTCACAGCCACAAAGAAAATGGAGCAGGTTTCAACTTTATGCAAATTAGCTGTGCTGAGCGCCGCGCGACTGTCAATAGGAGGGAAGATACGCTCTCAATGGCGCTAATCCTTGGAAAAAAGACGCTTGAACCACTGTATTGTTCATGAGTAGGCTGGTTTTTTTTTTATAAAAAATGTCCCTTAAACTATCGATAAAATAAAGAACAGGTAATTTTTATGTTTCTCCAATGAAGACAATAAGAAAAAAGTACAATCGGCACCATCTATCTATATAATGTATATTAATTATGGAAAGGGAGAGAGGTTTGAAATGTTTGGCGAACATACACGAGCCGGTCGATTTTGAGCTGACACGCACACAAAAGCCAGGGGCACAGAAGCCTCGTGGCCGGCGGTGTGACCGTACGGTGAGGAGACGAGAGCTGCTCGGCTTCATGCTGCAGCCCCATCGCCGGCAGTGTGACCCGAGCATTAGTAAACAAAGAGTCTAATTTCTTAAAGCCAACATTCAATGTGAGTATGCGTTGCGCACAGTGGGTGCTTTATAGATGCAGGCGAGTGCTATTCAAGTGTTATTCTGCTGAAAGATGTACAAAACGATAACATGAAACGTACAAGCGCTTTTCTTGTGACATTAATAGACAAAGGGGGAAAGCACTTAACTAATGGCAGTGGTTTCTCGTGAATGTTTATATACACTTGACAGGATTTTATGTTCCTTTTTGCTAGACAAAAACATAGATCAACGGCCCTGTTTTTTGTAACACATGACCTGCTTTGGTAACACATGACCTATAAACAAATTTGTTTGGTTGTTTGTCACAGCCACTTTCCGAATGCGCTGAAAACCAAATGACAACTGCGGAGTAGCGATGTTTACCAAAGCGACTTGTTTGACTTGTCTGTACTCCACTTCGTCTCGGTAGCCGGCCTGCTGGAACCTGTAAAGGTTCTCCACCTCTGCTGTCCACCCTTTGGCCCTGTGCGTGGACTTTGGCTTGGTGTAGACACCCAATGACATGGCACTGTAGGGAAGATATTTATACAGGGTATTTAACGGGACAGCATTTACGGTACATAATGTATGTGAAGAGAATCTGCTTCTACACCCTGGTTTATTTATACCAGTCTTAATGGACAGGAAGGCATTTACCCTCATAGGTCTCAGTTTTTAGATATTGTAGTGACCCAAGGGGGTGGGCCCAGGCCTTTTGATTACGTATGTTGATGTAAAGGATTATGGGTCCGGAGATGTTATGTGTTGGGGGGTGACCTAGACTGCATTGGTTGTTGTTGTTGTTGTTGACTAGGACAGGGCCGTGACGTTGACTGACGTAGCCGGTTATCACCTCAGGGGTTCTATGTGCTATTGTTGTCTCTGAAAATAAATGGAAGCTGCCCCTGCTGGTTGTGCAGTGTATGGGACGCAGGTGGTGGCTTATAATAAGAACGCTCTTTCTTGACTGAATTCATTTGTTTCATGGTGCAAGCTTGCCACAATATTTTTCCCTCCCATTGTTTTGCGTTCTAGATTTTACAAATGCGATACATGAGATGAGAGCCAGGGGGCCTTTAAACCCACTACACAAATTATTATTAAGTTACCATAGCACTAATGTGTCTTGAATTAACAAAATTTGAGTCCTGTCATAATGTTCCTGTCAAAAGCCAGAACAGAACACACATCTATATAACCATTTGATCCCCCCAATAGTTTTCATGAATTGGCTGAGGACTGCGTTGTGTGTGAATGGCAGCCCTGCTGAATTATGTCAATTCCTTGGCTGGAAACCATCTCTTTCACTTAGGAGGTGGCTATTTTCTATCTAAATCTGTAGGTCGTGCTTCCTAAAGATATGCAGACATAAACCCATAGTGACACTGCAGGATGCCAATCGGTGCACATTTTTAAAAACAGGCTGTTGGTCTCGCCGTCAAGGTTAAGTTATTGCAACTCTAGACAGAATTAAAGATAGAAAGTAATGAATTGACTCTTGATTGAATTAATTTATTTAAAAAAAACGTATACTGGGCAATAATAATGCACAAGTGAATAATTATCAAGAGTCTATAATATATCATATATAACATATATAACATATACAATATAACATTGTACTCAATAAATGCTGTTTCGACCTCCCTCTGATGTATATTCTTATCTTAAAGCCCCAGGAAACTTGAGACTGCGGTAGATATCATAAAGTGATGTAATTGATATCAAGTTTATTAGGTTTCAAACTTGTAAATAAAAATGTATAAATGTAATTAACCAAAAAGTAATATTATATGGGAAAACAATTAGAATTGTATGCATGCGCAATAATGACCATTACAATAGTTGTGATGATTGCTAAGACGTCGGATCATATGAGTATAAACTCTTGGTAGTAGTAGAATATAAACTTCGGCATCAGCGTAACCTCGCTGGCGTCCCTTGGTAACCTAGCAACTCCACAGACACGGAATAAACTGAAGTCAAAATGTACCTTCTCAATGTATCCAAGGTTCCAAATAAAAGGTGAAATAGTCTCAAAATATTGGTGAAAATGTTTATTGTCGTTAATTCCGCAAAATGCAGAAAGAAAATAAAAGTTACTCACAGTTTATTCTGGACACAGTTCGGTCTGTCAAACTGGCGATCCGTGACGTCACTAGCGCAGGTGCGGATAGAGTCCTGGGTTGCCTAGCAACCGCGCCGTTTCTTCTTCTACGTTCGAGTCGCAGCAGCACTGGCAGAGGGCGCCACCTGCTGCCAAGCAGGAAGAAAGCTGCCGGCAAAACAAGGAAGTAGACCGTGGGGGGGAGCTTTCAAATCGAGATAAGATGCTCACCCCTGGAAACATCTAATAATCAGATTACATATAACAGCGGCACGAATAAAACCACCGTGAAACATGAGCTCTTTCGCGGGTCGTATGAAGGAGTATCCCACCGTTTCGCTGGATCGCTTCGACGGGGAAAACGTCCACGCCCTGGCATATTTCCTTTCCCACTG
This sequence comes from Zeus faber, assembly GCF_960531495.2. NCBI lineage: Eukaryota > Metazoa > Chordata > Actinopteri > Zeiformes > Zeidae > Zeus > Zeus faber. The sequence continues at coordinate 21,548,079 of NC_137208.1, read as the reverse complement.
CCACAAAGGTACGGGATCGTCTCGTTCGCTTCTCAGTAACCGCAGCCAGACAGGCACAGGCTTCACTGGTTCTGAACCTCGCTAACGGAAAATAATTACCGAGGACTAAATTGGTGTTGGGTAAAAAAATAAATAAAATAAAAGGCGTCTGGCATAATTCATGTTGAAAGTAACCGTTACCCTTTGCATTCCACCCAAGAAAATAATTTTAACAGAAGTTAATTATTGTAGTGGTTCACACTTGTATTTGTTTGCCCAAATAAAAAATTTGGACTGAATTCCGTGTCCAACCGACCAAATTAGTTTTTTTTATGAAACTTACTTCAAAAATCAAAACGTCCCCCGAGGCACTAGTTTGCAATACTCTCCCCATTTTCCCTTGGGGGCTCTGTAGTACACAATACTCTCCCCATGTTCCCATCGGGGCTCTGTAGTACACAATACTCTCCCCATGTACCCACTGGGGCGCTGTAGCACACAACACTCTCCCCATGTTCGGGATTCTGTCCCCTTAGCAACCTCTTAAGAAGAAGAATCTTTAATTGTCACGCAACACACCACATGCATACACACACATGCTTTGGATGGTGGCCGGTAAAATGGGACCTCTGCATTTGACCCATCCTGGCTTGTCCTCCCTCCGGGGGGGGGGGGGGGGCAGCCAGGAGCAGTGGGCAGCATTCGTTGACGCGCCCGGGGACCTGGTACCCAGTGTCCATTGCTGGTCAGACGATGATGCGCGTATGTTTTTGGTGGGGTTTCCTTACTGATGGTAGGTGGAGGAAACCATGTGAGCACGGGGAGAACATGCAAATTCCACACAGAAAGGCCAACTTCGTACACAATACTTTTACAATATAACGCACAACTGTCCCCATGTTCTCTGAAGGACTCCATAGTACACAGTACTCGACCCATGTCCCCTCAGAAGGCTTAGATCCTCGGTAGTATGCAATGCTTTTGCGAGATAACGCACAACTCTCCCCATGTCCCCTTAGGGGCTCCATAGTATGCAATACTGCTGGGAGATAATACAAAACCCTCCCCATGACCGTACGTCTCGCTGGCAAAGATTTCTCCCCTGCTCATCCAGACTTGGTTTAAGCTGTTTTCTTAAGTAAGGTTAAAGTGTGTGTCAAGGGTTTCCTTGCATTGACAAGTCTGTGCGGTGTGTTATGGTGTCTCCTAGATCACATGCAAGGACTTAAAGGGCCACTGCTGAAGAGGAGACTGAAATTCAGGTAAGGTCGGGAAGAAGCGTGATTCTCGTCCGTTACTGGTTGCCAGTGTGCTCCTGACTGTTTTCTCCTGTCGTTCCAGTCGAACTGTGAAGCTCTACTGTTCCTTTGTGACCAAAGAGCTCCTGTTGAGCAATTCCAAGTATGCATTCTGGCAAGAACGCATTGTAAGCATCAGTTTATTTTTTGTTTTTTGCTTCGAGTTGACGCTTTGCTGCAGATGGCGTTAAATCCATAAAACTAAATTATAAACAGACTGTTTACAGGAACCATGTTACCATGTTACCTCATCGTCCTTATAACAAAAAAGTCTTGCTGTTTTTTTGGCAGATTCCCCTGGAGCTGGAAAGCCCAACCCAGATCTCCCTGGTGGATGAGATGTCGCCGCTGGGAGAGGTAAAACCACTGATGATGCAGGGGGCGTTCACACATTCTAGAGAGGCTCATGTGCAAAGTTCATATTTTCTGTGGTCAAATAATTGGTGGGTGGTATGAGTGAATAATCGATTGTTCTGTTCAGCCGACTGGATCAGAAATCGACACCTGCCTACCACAAGTCACAAATGTGGTAGAAATTAGGGGTCAAATTCGTCCCGAGGTCCGATGGGAACCGGCCATACCTTCTAATTTCTTTCGAACAACAAAATGTCGGAAAATAGAACGACTCTTTTGCACTCGTCATTCTTCAAGAAGCGAATCTCAAAAAAAAGTCAAAACTTTTAGGGCTGTCCCCTGAAAGTCGACGAGTCGAATCATCCGTCGGACAACCGTCAGTTGACTGTCGTTTTTTTTTTTTGTTTGTTTTGTTTTTTTGTCACTCAGTGTGCATTAAAATAACAGGATACAACAAATAGAACCTTACAAAATGCACAGGGGATAACATTTCAATGGGGAATCATAAATATATTTTTATGTGTCTACGTCCTGACACGGACATGAACACGGCTCTCCGTGCGCCTTGATCGCCGTGCCCCGTTCCTCCAAATAAAACAGCTAACAACAGTGTGGGGATGGGGCACAGAGGAATTGGGCACGACTCATGGACTCGCTAAGATTATTTTCCGCGCATAACCCATGGAGAGGATTGGGGAGAGTCACAGAGAAAGTGTCCCCATGAGGAGACATAAAATCAAATAACCTACATCTAAAATAAAAACACTGTTTTGGCGCGCCGATCGCAGGATTTCCCATCGCTGGCGTGTACATCGTCGGTACCGCCCCAATGGAGGGAGGCCCAATCGCTCCCTCACCCACTACCCCCTCGTGATTGCACCCTAGGCGGCCCTAAGAGTCCCCCCACCCCCCGAATAGTTGAATATTCTTAGTTAGTGATTCTGACCTAGTGATTATTTTATATGAATTGTATATATTTATTCATCCCCAAAATACATATATAACGTGGAAATTACCCATGCAAAAGTCGTTGCTGTCATGAATGAATAATCAATTCATCGAATATTCCGACCAATCCCTAGAACAAACCCTGCTGAATTTTATCCGGGTACATTTACATTTCCTCAAATGTCTTCATTGAAATGCACAGGTAGAAGAAATTCTCTCATGTCGTCCACCGAGTATTACCATTGGATCCCTGAGCGATAAACTCTCTACGGCCAATCACAAAGCAGACATTGTTTAGAGCCCTTGGCTCCACTCCACCAAAAGTAGAGCTGTCAGTAAAACAACATGAAAAAACATGAAGCGTGTCACGTTGCACCCGCATGTTTGGGTCTTTTTGTCTTTTATTCGCGAGTCACAGAAAGAAGATATCGTGGTGACTCTCCTAACAGCAGGCCACTGTCCAGGCTCCGTCATGTGAGTACAATTCTTCCAATTTGTAATTGCGTCTAGTGGCTTGTTTCTGGTGAAAATTCCAAAATGTTGTGTTTAGTGTTAGTGCTGTTTTCAATGATAAACAGAAATATAATCTCTCATTAGAGTCAAATTTGAGTACATTTAAAAAAAATTGCCATTAATCACACCAATATCATGCGATTCGTTATTTTAATAATTGATAGCCCGAGTGACTTCATCTAACTTTTCTTTACTACACAAAAGGCGGAAGGTGTTAGGCTGGATATACAGTACATGCAGACCACTCTGTGGTGCTTTGATAAATTATTGTTTTGTGAATGATAGATTTTTTACATCTGTTTTATAATGAGGAGTTTAGATAATCTTGGTTGGTGTTTTGATACTTTCTCATCAACACCGCCACAGGTGTTACCAAATGTGTCTGTTATCGTGCGTAGGTTTCTATTCGAAGGCTCCAGAGGGAATGTGTTGTACACAGGGGACTTCAGGTTTTCCCAGGGAGACGCCTCTCGGATGGAGCTCCTGCACTCCGGGAGCAGGTAGATCCCCTCTTTTTCTCAGATTTATTTCCTCGTACCACCGTTGTGTGTTTTCCAAACTTTTTTTTAGTGATATCATTTTTTGGGTCATCACACTCACCCCCATTTCTTTTTACTTTCCATGTAACCATATAAGGTCATGTTATTTAGTCCCATAGCCAGTTCCTGGGATTACGTGCTTGGGTGCACACGATGTTCCCCAGAATTTCCCGAACATAACTTCAACTTCTTCTTCGTAAACTTTGTTGAACCTAAAACTTGTGTCACAAAGCAATGTTCAGCTTTTACGCTATCTACAGTAACTGGGTCTTTTGTGACATCTGCCGGTAAAAGCCACCACAGAGACTATATAACCAGCCTGCCCCAGAGATCGGGGCTCTCTTCTAGAACAAACCCTTGGTGCATGTTCTTAAAACTTTGTACCAGTACTTAATAAATACTCATCTTCTATTCACTGTCTTTGTCTCGTCAATCCAGCTGTCCAGTCCACACTAAATGAATCATCATCTGCCGTACAACAAAATATTCCCCTGGCACACTTTCCTGTTAACCACTTAAAACATTACAAACATGTTGAATGTTTTCTCATCATTATGGCGTGCCAATAGGTGGTGATAAGGGATGTTAATAATTAACCGTTTAACCGTTAACCGATAAGAATTCTGAGCGATTAATACTATCAGTTAAAAAAAGAAAAGGAATTTAAAAAAATGAAATTTGTTGCATTTGTAAAATAAAAATAGTGCGAGACAGTCCATTAAACCTATGGGGGATTTATTTTGTGTGTGTCCGATTATTCTTAATTATTTCTAGGGCTGTATCAGACAGAATTTTATCAGTTGAATCGGTCCAATAAGAAAAGTTTGGAATTATTTTTTTTTTCTGGGGACAGCGCCCTGATATTTTAGTATTGTCATAAAACGGTAATGATTGGTTAACGAGGGTCGGCCATAGGTAAGAACGAAAATTCTAAATTTGCATCTCTATTGGCGATGCAAGACTCTTGAATGATTTGTTTGTTTCTTTGTAATGAGTCGGGAGTCACTCTAGCAAAAGAGTTGCCGATCAAGGTCATTTTCATGTCACAAACTGAAAATAATTACTGAGTCCATGAAAGAAAAGGTTAAGGCATCGTTTTAATTGGATGCGACTGATTTGAACTTTGCAGTCCAGCAAAATCAATAATTTTGACAGAATACACGATTCTTGGGAGAATTCCATTCACAACCCTGAGCCAAACCAAACTTGAACTCTTCTGACTCTCGTCTATCATTCGGTGGGTGTCCTCCCTCGCTCGTGAGTTACACCATTTTGATCAAATGAAAGACGACAACAGAAAATGTAACTCTAGGACTCTTAAATCTTGACTGAGTGACTCGTCAATAACCAAATCACAAAAGTCAGAGTCAACCAATAGTTCTCATCTTCAGTGTGAAACTTGAGTTTGTTCTGATGAACACAGAGCTGCTATTCTGGTGGGAACTAATGAATTGGATAAATTAGTACAGTATAGCCTTGCAATTTTGATTCTGCAACACAAGAGCGAGTTTCCATTGTTTATTTATTCATTCATTTTAAGTGAAATTTCATATATCTTCATGGCACACATGGGACAAAAACGTAATGGAAAGTGTTATTTTCATCTCCAATATTGCAAATGCAGGTTGATAGGCATTTTTTGCAACTTGTTTAGAGGGAGAAAAAAAAAAAAAAAAGTCATAATTGAAATATCAAATGTGAATATACGCATATACAATAAACAAACCAAAATGAAAAACGTTTCAGATTGCACACGCACCCCCCCAACAATCCATTGCGAAGGTACATTGAATGCACTGTGTCCCCACAGGGTGAAAGACATTCAGAGTGTGTACGTGGACTCCACGTTCTATGACTCCCGCTTCTTCCAAATTCCCAGTCGGGTAGGGAAATGTGTGTGTGTGTGTGTGTGTGTGTGTGTGTGTGTGTGTGTGTGTGTGTGTGTGTGTGTGTGTGTGTGTGTGTGTGTGTGTGTGTGTGTGTGTGTGTGTGTCATCCCATTCAACAAACAAAATAGTTACAGTATAGTGATGTCATTGTTTTTTGCCGATTAGGCCAGTTGGTGGGTAAATGCTCCCGAGGGTATAATTAGACTAAAGTCTGTTTTCTTTGGAAAATAAACAGCCTTGAGTTTAATCTGATATTGATTTTGCACGCGTGTGTGCGTGTGTATGTCTGTGTCTGTGTCTGTGTCTGTGTGTGCGTGCGTGTGTGTGCGTGTGTGTCTGTGTGTGTGTCTGTGTCTGTGTCTGTGTGTGTGTGTGTAGGAAGTGTGTCTCAGTGGCATCAGAGAGCTGGTCAGTAACTGGATCCATCAGAGTGCCTACCATGTGGTGTGGCTCAACTGTAAAGCCGCCTACGGATATGAATACCTATTCACCAACCTGGGAGAGGAGTTCAACACACAGGTAACAAAGTCTCGTTAAAGGAGTAGTTTGGATTTTTTTTTTTGTCAGTTTATCCCTGTTTACGACAAGCTCCTCATGTAGTATGTAGGCTGGTTTTGTCCCCGCAGCGGTCACTGGATACCGGATGTTCGGCTCCACACCCCATCAGGAGTTCAATGGAACTAATGGGGGACAAATAGTTAATCTGTGTTCAGTGCCAAAACTCACTCCGCCTTCCAGTCCAAGCTGACACAGCACCCACAGCAGTCAGAGAAATTAGTTTGAGTTTTTTTTTTCCATTTTTACGTTGAACATTGGATATTATTACTAAATTCCCTGTTTGCTGGCACTATTTTCAAACGGGTGACCTGCCGAATAAGTACACTTACGTATTTACTATACATCTAAAAAAAAAAATGGATCACAAAGACAAACAGCACAGCACCTAACCATGCTTCTGTTCAATGAGAGAAATGTAGGTAACCTCTAAAAAGACTGTGTAAAAATAACTCATCAAATTTGCAAAGTCGGACTGCTATGGCATCATGTTGGAGTGAGTTTTGGGATTTCTTCTGCACATAAAAAAATTCAAAAGATATGAATTAAACATTTTTTCTTCCTTCTCAGATCCACGTCAACAGTCTGGCCATGTTTCAGAAGATGCCGGACATCCTGAACTACGTGACGACCGATCGCAACACGCAGATACATGCCTGTCGACACCCCAAGGTCTCATCATCATCTGGCTTTTAGTTGACGGCCATAGGAAACCTTTAAATAGCTAAAAAAAAAAAGATAGAACTATATATCGCACGCGCCAATCCCCATCCTTAAAATGACACACCTCCTGTGTATTTGTGTAAACGCAGAATGAGGAGTTCTTGCGAAGCAACAGGTTGCCGTGTGGCTGTGTGGCCACCGACGGAACTCCGCTGCGGATCATCAGCATCAAACCGTCCACTATGTGGTTTGGGGAGCGGACCAAGAAAAGCAGCGTTGTCGTGAGGTGAGACCCCAGGTTGGCAGCGTGGGCCGTCCTCGGGGTCCCCCGCCCCCCCACACCACAGGATATCGGATCGGAAATATTGAACATGTTTGATACTTGCGATTTGCGATCGGTGTGGCCAGGACGGACTTCCAAGCTAGTCGAGGAAAGTAAAAAACACCCGTACGCCCCTCACACCACAGGATAATCTGGCACAATAATCTTTAGAACCATCAAAAGACCTTGACTTTTGTTGGAAGGGGGGGAATCGGGCCCAATATCAGCTTCATTATCTTGGAGTCTGTACCCCGCTTTAGCCATTGTCGCGGCCATTTTGATGTGTGAGGAGGACCTTTTGTTCTGGACTCATGTCTAGGGGCCTAGTCTGATTTGCTTGTTTCTTTCAGATTTTTTATTTTGTATTTATTGTTATTTTTTAGAGTAAGCGCACTGTGTTAAATCTTTTACAGTTTACTGCTGTTAAAAAAAATAAATCAGTATTTAATTAATCTCCAGCCATCGCATTTAAAAAAAAAAAAGGTAATTAATTTTTCTTAGCATTCTCACGGGACTCACTTATTTTTTAATTCAAATATTCATGTAATTATTATTTCATTTATTTCTTTATTTGTATTTTTTATCTTTTATTCCTATCTTTGTGTTTTCCAGAACAGGTTCCAGTTCCTACAGAGCCTGCTTCAGCTTCCACTCCTCCTACTCTGAGGTAGTTTCATATCAGAACAGTCAAAAAAGAATAATACATGAAAATGTTTTGTTGTGTAAATGGAAACAGAGGATCAACATGGATGTTTTGTTTCCTTTTTCTTGGGATGATGACCAATTTAAAATGTGTAATCTGCCTAAAGGATGAACACGTTTTTATGGGCAGGGGGGTCAGTTTTAATTATGATTTTTTGAGGTTAAACCCAGAACCTGGTGTTGACCTCTCTCACGCTCTCTTGCAGCTAAAGGACTTTCTGACCTACCTCCAGCCAATCAACATCTACCCCAGCGTAATCCCCATTGGACGAACCCTGGCTGAGGTCACAGAGACGTGAGTTATTTTTTTGGTTGTTTTCAGAGAGCAAAGTGAGAGACAAACAGAACGACTTGATAAAGCTTACACAGTTGTACAATCACAAGTCTATTAAAACTGGTTTGCTTGCAGGTACTTCAGTGTAAACTAATGGGACATACGGAAGCATACATAGTGCCGTGAGAAAGCATTTGCCCCCTTCCCGATGACCTCTCGTATTTTATATTTGTCACACTGAATGGTTTCAGATCCTGAGACAAATTGTTATACTAGTTATATTAGTTGGGCTGTCAAAGTTAACACCTTAAATACAACATAAATAAATACATTTGCCATTAAATCCGTTTTGATTAATATTATTTTGTGTTTCTGTTCTCAATAATCAAATAATAGTATAATTCGATGCACTACTGTTTAAGATACATTGAGTAAATAAAAAAATTGCGATTAATCGCACTAATGTAATGTGATTAGTCGCATGACATTATTACAGCCCTAGATATTAGACAATGGGAACCTGAGTAAACACATGAACTACTCGTTTCAGGAACT
>NC_137208.1:21081988-21534488 GCF_960531495.2 Zeus faber | reverse complement strand
GACTCAAGGGAGAGCTTGTCCTGCAGAAGAGCCGGGATGATTGTGTTGAAGGCAGAGCTCAAATCAACAAACAGGATCCTGGCGTAGCTTCCTGAGGAGTCAAGGTGCTGGAGGATGAAGTGGAGGGCCAAGTTTACTGCGTTGGCTACAGACCTGTTGGCTCTGTAGGAAAACTACAGGGGGTCCAGGAGAGGGTCTGTGATCGATGTCAGGTGGGACAGCACAAGCTATTCAAAAGACTTCATCACCATAGAGGGCAGGGCGATGGGTCTGTAATTGTTAAGTCCTGTGGTCCTTGGCTTTTTTGGGACTAGTGGGGGTTGAAGCAGGCCAGTACATAGCCTGTCTCCAGTGAGGTGTTGAAAATGTCTGTGAACACCGGAGACAACTGAGTCATTATGAAGAGGCCCATTCTCCTGCTGTGTTGGGGAAGGTGAAGCTGGTCCGCTGGGGCTGGTGCAAGGTGTCACAGGGGATGGTGTCAGGACTGGCCTATTGTCTTTCATAGCGACAGTAGAAGTTGTTCAGGTCGTTGGCCAGGCGTGAGTTGTTCACGGAGTGAGGTGTGTTTGGTTTGAGGTTCGTTATTTGTCTGAACCCTTTCCAAACAGAGGCAGAGTCATTGACTGAGAACTGGTGTTGGAGTCACTGTGACCGCAGTCGTTTAGCATCTCACGCCTCCTTGCAAAACCTGTACATAGCCACTTTTAACATGTCTGTCCCCACTCCTAAACGCCTCTCCCTTCTCTGTCCTTCGCTGTCAGAGTTCAGGTGTGAGCCAGGGCTCGTCGTTGCTCCAACGCACATGTTGCAACTCATGTCACAACCTCTGTGTACTCATCCAGACTGTTGGTAGCAGTCCTGAAAACGCCCCAGTCGGTGCAGTCTGAGCCCAGCTGAAGATCCTCCACAGCTTCGCTGGTCCACTTCTTCAATGTCTTCACCACAGTTTTGCACAGCTTTGATTTCTGCCTGTATGCAGGAATCAGGTGGACCATGACGTGGTCAGAGTGTCCCATTGCAGCTCGGTGGACGGCGTGATAGGCACTGCTTACTGTGGTGTAACAGTGGTCCAAAGTATTCTCCTCTCAGGTAGGGCATTTAATAAACTGTCTAAATTTGGGGAGTTCGTGGCTGAGGTTTCCTTTGTTGAAGTCGCCAAGGACAATAACAAAGGAGTCCGGGTTTGTCCGTTCCACACGCCGTATGTTGTCGGCGAGCATGCACTGTGCGTCCTGCACGTGGGCCAGCGGTGGAACGTAAACACCGACCAGCATGAATGAAACAAACTCATGGGGAGAATAGAAGGGTTTGCGGTGAACAAAGAAAGTTTCCAGATCAGGAGAACAGCGCTGCAGGCTCACTGTCACGCCATTACACCAGCTACAGTTAGTGTAAAAACACAAACCTCCACCTTTTTGTCTTGCCGCTGGAGAGTTCTGTGTCCTGAGCTGCTCGGAGGGGTTGGAAGCCTGCCAGCTGCAGCGAAGAGGCTGGGAACGTTCCGCTCAGTCACGTCTCCATGAAGCACAAAACAGAAGATGGAAGAAAAGTCTCTGTTCTTCCCCGTGCGGTTCGGGACGGCTTAATTACAATTGTTGAAATACCATTTATATTCAGAGCGCGACTTCATGATGAAGGACAAAATGTGGATCCCGAGCCAAGAGGAGTTAAGGACCATTAGATTTAGTGGTGCAGTGTCCAGTGTCATGTCCAGCTGTTTTACATCCTTTGAACAGTGGAGGTCGCTACAAAACAACTAAAGACATGATACACAGATGCTGCAATACATAAACTGTATATTTCCTATATTGCAAATGACTAAATAATTGACTCAGTCTCAACGAAAACTGCAGTACACGTCAGTGGCGGGGCTGCCATTTTGAATCTAGTAACCAGTTACATATACCCAGATATTAGAGATATTATAGAGATATAAAAGGCATAGCAAGGAAATTAAGATATAAAAGCAGTAAGTGTTTGACTTAGTGCTTCCTAACCCTCACTCATTGGATTTGGAGAACTACTGTACTAATGGGAATATCTTTTGAAAGTAACGCTACCCTAACTTAAGTATCAGCAGGTAAGACTTTGAGGAAAAGAACAGGCAGAAAATCAGGAGTTGAAGCATGTTTTAAGACTGTCTGGCCTGCCTCACTCCTTTCTTTATTTCATTCATTCATTCATTCATTCATTCAATGAACGTTCATCCATGAATGAATGAATGGTTCAGGGCAGCGTATGATGATGATGATGGAATCTCCTGCCTGCCCCCAACGCATAGATGCTGCTTCTTCGTAGGCATGTAGCTCTTACAATGGAAAAAATATCCCACACTACGATCTACACTATTAACCACTTAAATTCTCAAACAAAGTCACTGTAGCGAACAAATCGTTTTTAACCCTAACCCTAATAATGTTTCAGTGTTTAACCAATGGATACTGTTTCGGCCAGAAATGTCCGGTGCTATAGTAGAAGTATAAGTCACCTTAAAATTGTGAGATGTGCACATTTAACCTCCTCAAAAAGTAATGATTTCAAATGATCATCATGTCACTGACTATCTTTACAAACTTGACCAGATATTTCAGTTTTCTCTTGATATTACACCACTGGTTTTTCATTACAAAGCACACAATTTCCACTAATTATTGACCAATGGCCTTGACATAATGATGATGTCAAATGTAATTCAAATAAAACAGTCCTATAAACAATTTAATTAAAATTGTTTAATAACAAGACAGCACATTTGAATGAATATACAAAGAACCATAAAGCACCAGGTTTGTGATGTCCAGAATAATCCTCTCCACTGACTATGGTATGAACAGTTCAAAGGCAGATCTGATGTCATGGACTCATGTAACTGCAAATCTGGTACCCTATCGACCATTCTAATGATGTTTCAACTGAGTCTGAGGATGATTCATTGTACTCCCAATTATGTTCAACATTGTCCTCAGTGTCAGACGCTTCCTCCTCTCTCACTGTCTAAGATTAGAGTGAGGGCTTCATTGACTGAGAATCTTCTGCTCATGTTCCTCTTCTGACAATTCTGAGTTACGGAGTGAGGAAATGACGAGTGGGACCTTTTTATGTCAGTGTGTTGCCCAGCTCAGACAGCAACAGAGTCAATTCCCACAATTTAGATCAGCACCTGTCTCATGTAACGACTATGAGGCATTGGCAAGCTTTTTGAGGATCAAACGTATTCAGTACCTGTAGTTCAAATAAAAGGGGATGATCTTTTGGTTTGTGGTGGAGCTGTGTGTACGGGTGTGAGAGAGAGAAACTTATTTATACTAACTCCTAACTCCTCCTTTGAGAATCAAAGCAGTTTGCACCCCATCCAAATGGGGTACAATTATACACACACACACACACACACACACACACATATATATATATATATATTAACAAATTTATCACCAAACGTTAGTTCCAAATGCAGCTAACCAAGAGTTTACAGTTTTTATGTTTTACTTTTTTATGAAGATGCAAGATGTATCACTTAAATAACTCAGCTTTTCAGATGCTGGAATGTGTATTTACCTAATTTCACAGGAGCTAGGCTAGCTGATCCCCTTTGGAGCTTTGCATTGAGCTAACACAGTTAGAGTGCAGCCCGTCGCTATCTCGATTCTGGACACCCAGGGATGAAATTGGTATAGCCCCTCTCATCTGAATCTGGGCAAGATAGACAAAAATCTATTTTCCATGAACAAATCAAAATAACATGAAAGTAAGATGCCAAATGTGGTGATAACTTTTTGGCATGCTGAACGCATGAGCTTCTAATTTCACCGCGACCCCCCTGACTTAACCCCAATTAAACGGTTTGCTTGGATTTTGGACATTTTCAAGATCCCAAGAGAATCATAAGGAAATCTCTGGTCTGAAGGGTTCCTCCAATCACCACCAGCGGTTGTTCGATTCGAGACCCTCTTGTGATCAACCGGACTTGTCTGGGACTCTTGTGAGAATTTTCTCAAGTCTTGCATCTCAAGTCTTTGGTCTTCCCAGAATCCCAAGATGCCCGATCCACTGTGATCACCCGTCCTTAAATCCTACAGTGCATAGTGTGTAATCCTTTAGTCTTTTCAAATTCTTCTGGTGTATTCATTATTCAGGTCTATTCAGGTTATTGCATGACACCTCTGGATTTATTTCTCAAAGGTGGACAATGCCAGATGCTTTTCATATGACCCCGCCAAAGGTGCAAACTTCCCGGGGTGCATTTGTGTTAAGGGCGGGAACCACACCTTTAACTCTCCAACATGCCTTTAAGTCAGAATTCTAATTTCCCTGACTGAAGCTAATCAAATCAAAGGAGGCTTCTGGTTATAGGAATAGCCCTAGAACCCCACATGGTGTCATGGTTGGGGGGGGGGGGGGGGGGGGTTCTGGGACAAGATGAGACCAGCAAGGCCGACAGACGGGCGGGAGTTATCACCCGAGTCCCCCTAGATGATAGAACCCGGAGGTGGCCGTAGCCGAGGCGCGGTAGGGAATGCTTGTGAGAAGCTGGGCTTTGTGGCCTGATCCGCCGCCCCCACCACTCCAGGGCTTTAACCACAGTCTCCTCACGTAGGGCTCTAATCGAGTGTCTGGAGCATCCCGATTGAAGCGATCCATCACCGTCCACCATTCGCTCCTCCACATGGACAAGGGGCACAACGGCACCCCGCCTGGACTTTGCGCGCAAATAAAGACAAAACATGTGTTGTTGTTTTATAATGACATTTCCCTCCACCCCCTGCTGCAGCTCAGACCATATATGAAATTTATTTTGCACAAATTATTGCATTGCGAGGTCCTCAAACGCACCTGTCAAATCTCACCATGGTCAATAGGCTGCCCTTTCAGCCAGGGTGCTGGGGGGACTACATTCACACCGGTGGAAGAGTTCTGGCAAAGAAGACCGCAATGCGTAATTCCAAAACCGCCGACGATATGGATTTTGTGAGACTTTCCTACACTTAATTTTTCGGGTTCATGAGCTATCGCATTGAATGCCATAGCTTAATTGGTGTTCACATAGTGTTTTTTTCCATTTTGTAATAGGTGTGAGTTCCTATAGAGCGATCCCGTTGTTAATCTTTGACAGCTCAGAATAGACTCCATACTTACAAGCTGTGTTTGAAGTTATAGTTCGATAGGGATCGAAGGCAATCGTCCAACACCAGTCATACAATTATTTTACAAATAGAACGACATCAATAAAATAAATAGTTGTAACAACTGACCAAGAACTTTGACTTCCTGTCTGCTCCATTGAGACCAAGGTTAAGACGTCCATTCATTTTCTCAATACTACTTTCTTTCTTCTAAATAACTCATTTTGTGTTTCCTGTGGTCCTTTTTGTTTTTATTTTCTGATATCTGTACTTCATAAAATATATTTGAAGATATACATTGTCTATTCAAAAAGATTCTCTTGGAGATTGATGGAGTTACTTATAGTGATTTATTCTACTGTGCCAACACTAAATGCACTACTAAAGCTCTTCAGTGGCTCCACCATGCACTTATGCAAGTAAGTTATCTGTAGGGTGAATTTGCACAGAGCAACATTATCATAAGGCCAACGTCCCCCAATTATCTGGAAATCAACCACCCCCCAACATTAATCATTAAAATCGAAATCAAAGTAGTAAGCGATTCTGAAAAATCTTAATAGCCTCTCCAATAAGATCAATTATGTCCTGAAATCTTCATTAAAAGAGCTGTCTGAGGACATTTTTCCTTGGGGAAAGGCGACTTGCCCCCTACTCTGTTTTAATGTACATTTGGATTTAAGATTCAAATGAGCCACTCTTTTCCACATTAAGTGGAAAATGTTGAATTCGTCCAGAGATAGTGAGAAGTGAGCACTGGTTTTGGCCAACTTCTAAAGTGGTCCAGGTTAGACTAAGTAGAGACTGTAATAGCCCTATAGGTGTGAATGAGGAGCAAGTAAATAGCCCCTTTTCGCCAAGGTACAGGCCTTAAATGAGGGACCATTTAGCCTGGAACCACCTGGAAACTGGATCCTTACCAGTTCCTAAAGCTGGGGCCACATTACATGATATTTTAAATCATGATCGACAATGAAAAGATTGAGCAGCGCACATTTAACAATTGTGCATTTGCAGATTTCCGGTCTCCTTTCCACACACACACATAACAACTGCCGTCTTTGAGGACCACAAATCTAAAGACGGAAAATAGGCGAACAGAGTTTTGCGGTACTCCAGCTGTGGAGGAGGACTCCGTTACGGACTGTATAGGTTTGGTGTTGGCTCAATTAATGCAGTATCTTGCCCTCAGGGAATCAGTCAAAATGCATGGAGGCATGGAGTGGTGTTCAGTTGCTTTAATTCAAGTCAAAGTTCTGATACAAATTTATTTATATGTGTGTGTGTGTGTGTGTGTAGTCTGAAAGATAAACAAATAAAGGAATTTGGTAAATACTATATCTCAAGTATGACATATGTAACAGGAAAAAGTGATACAAACATCAATTGTAGGTATTTCAATCTATAAATCTTTCTGCAAATAATGCACATTTAGCTAACACGCCTGGCATGTGACTCCCCCAACTAACAGGTTAACTAGGCCTGCTAGCTCAAAGCTATCTGACTTGCCAAACGCTGTGCTAAGTATTCCTATATAGGAACTCAGACCAAATACTTTATAGACAAATAACATTCAACAGGTAGGTTCAGTGACAAAGTGAAAACGTACATCTCGTCAACAACGCACAACATCAAGATGTCAACCCATCTTGACCTGTAGTGGTCCAAAGCAATCCATCCCAGTGGAATAGAAGGCAGGCTTGAAGAGACGCAGACATGCTGGAGGTAGCTTGACCATCTTGGAGACAGCGAGTCTGGCTTTCAATCGTCGACACTCGCTGCTGGTGTGCTGGTAGCAGCGAATGGCTTCCCGCTCTCGCAGGATCCAGATGCTGCGCCGCGCTCTGCAAACACCCTCTCTGGACCGGGATGATGTAGATGACTGTCGTAGTCTTGGATAAGGAGCCTACTGGATGGGTGACAGGGGTCTACTACTACTGGGTGCATAGTACCTGGATCTAGGGCTTCGGTGCGGCGAAGCCTGCCTCCCACACGGATGAGGTCTCCAGCTTCGTCTAGCTTTGGAGACAGGGTGAGTAGTCTACTATTGGAAGGGAAGGGCTTACCGGCCTTCAGGAGTTGGAGCTCATTTGGAAGACTGTCCTGCTGGGCTCTCCGGTAGATGAGGGTCTCTGCCTCCCGGTATGTCTCAGCAGTAGGGTCCCAGCCCTGGCCTGCCACCATGTGTAGCTCCTGCGCTGTAACTTTGAGGAGTTCCATCGAGGTGCTGCCCCTATTCGTGTTTGCCAGCGCTTTGGACCTGATGGAGGCAGTGCCGCAGAAGGTGGATTTACGGAGCTCCGATGCGTCCACCTCTGACACTGCAGAGGGCTTTGTTGGCCACATGGCTGGGGGTTGGAGGGAAAAGGTTGGTCCTTGGTCTCCCTGTTGGGCTCCTTTCAGGGTCTTGCCTCTTGTGATGTTATTGGCAGGGATCCTCTCTGCATCCACATAACGCCAATCACGGGAATCTGTGACGTCTTGGATCTCTGCCCCCCTGGTACAGACAAAAACCTTATAGCGGCAGGACTCTGACTACAGCCATGTCAGCATGGTTGTAGAATGAATTAACGGTCTGATTACCTTCAAGGTGAGTTCCCTTTCCAGGTTGTCAACTGGGCTCCAGCAACTGCGCCGCACAGCTCCAGTCTGGGCTTTGAGTGTAGTTGCTTGGGTACTACTCTGAACCGCGCCTCCAGGAAGGACAATTAGACACCAAATTGGCAATCCACTGTCCGCATGTACACCTAGGAGCCATAGGCTCCAACGAATTGCATGTCATGTGGATCTCTCGGGAGACATGAGGTTGGTCCACTTCCCAAGCACGTATATGTGTGGCAGAGTCACTTGGATAAGGAACTGCTGCTCACTCTCCCAGTCATGCCAAGCTTGCAGGAGGTCTTGGGGCAGTAGGGGATCGTCCCAGTTCCAGTGCTTCTCCCAGAGTCGTCGGACTAGCATCTTGGCTCACATAGAGGAGGGTACAATGAACCCTAGGGTGTTCATCCTTCCCTCATATTGACTAGTGAAGACCTTGTAGAATTTCCACATGGTCAACACTCGGTAGTCTAACTGCTGGTGTTTATAACCAAGAAGGTTTCTTTTTGACAGTGCCAGCTAAGTCCGAGGGTAGATCCGGGGGAGTTTTTGTGGGCGAGCCAGAGCTCAAGACTGTCTGACCTGGCGTCTTCAGGTAGGTGTTCCACAACACTTGGCATGTTACTAGCCCACTGTCGAAGGTCGAAGCCCCCTCCCCCCCAACGCTAGTAGCTCTCTCAGCTTGTCGACTAACTGGCCTCTTCGGGAGTGAACAGACTGCAGGCAGTTATCGACATTGAAGCACCTTTCGACGGAGAACCTCACGGTGTCGCCTGCCTGGCTGTGGTTGTAAACATGGCGCTGCAGGGCGAACGTCACACAGCATGGCCTGCATGTCGTACTGGAGTGCAGGACCTGCCACTTGTACACCTGCCTTTGTCCCGTCTCGCCACATGAATCGAAGGAGAGGCAGGTATTCCGGGAGGAGGTGGGCCTGATGGAACATGCCCTTGATGTCTCCGCTAATAGCCACTGCATGCTCCCATAACCTCAGCAGCACCCCTAGGAGTGAGGCTCTGAGCGTAGGTCCAGGCAGTAGGTACTCAGGTTCTGACCTCGGTACTGGTAGGAGCAGTTGAAGACAATGTGGTTCTTGTTATTATGAGTCACCATTTGGTGGGGGGCATACCACGATTGCTCTCCCGGGGTGGTTGCTGGATCTTCCTAACTGCACCAGTGTGGACTAGCTTCTGAATCTCTGAGCCGTAGGCCTTGGCTCGCACTGGGTCTTTAGCGAGGTGTCTCTCCGTGCTTCTCAGGCTTGGCATGGTTTCCTCAGGTACTTGGTAGCAGGGATTGTCTTTCTTGCGCAGCAGAGAGGTGAGCGAAGGATACCATAACTAGGGACCTGATATACACTAAACAGCAGGCTCGCATTTACCACAGCAAATCGTAACTAAATAAACAGTAAATAATTATCGAATACTGAACAAAACCGCCTGAACCTTTCCGACACCAGCACTGGCGAGAATGTGTCTTCCTGTGAAATGCTCAAAATCTTGCATTCTTTCTTACACCAAAACAAACATAGATGCCATACAGCTCGCTACTGTGGTTGTTTGTGCAGCAAACTTGCAGCGCTAACATTACACATGAATAGACACCCATGAGTCTGACACAATTTCACAAGTCGCTCATCCATTTCAGAAGTCCACACTCGCCCACTTACCACTTTCTTTCTTTGCCCCTCGGGTGAGCTTGAGATCTCACTGCCTGTTAGAAAACTGCTGTTGCGATTTGAGGCTTTAATGCACACACGCCACAGGATTATGGAAAGAAAATCACAGAAGAATCAAACATGTTTGATTGAATCATGACCTGGCCGATTGGGATTGTATTGAGAGAGAACGATTTGAGTCACTCACACACACATATCGATGATGGCTGCGACTACCCTGGACTATCCCGATCTTAAAGCGTTGCCAAATCAGCCTTGAAATCATGTAATGTGACCCTAGCTTAAGGGAAATGTTGCTTTCCCCACCTCGCCCAGGCACCGTGGAGATAATACAAATCAGCAGAAGGTCACGCCGAGACTTATCTAGAACACTGAGTGAGAGAGAGAGAAAGAGAAAGAGAGAGGGGCGGGAAGATTGGTTAGGAGCACATGAATCTTGACCGAAGGCCAGACTGGTGAGTTTTGATCCGTCATTTCGACACTTTGCCCTTTGGGCTTGAACTCCGTTGATGGTCCATCGGTTGGTGTTTTAAAATGGTGGTCGTGTGCTTGGTGGAGGTCATGTTTTGACCTTTGTTCAGTACTCCACCCAAATGGTTCACGTTCTCTCTCGAAAGGTGCCATTGTGACTTTTGGGGTGAATGGAACTATCCAAGTGGAACCCATTTGGTGGATGCTATGGAAAAAGGCCTAAGTCGCAAAAGTACAAGGAACTAAGTTCTTGGTTCCTGAAAAGCTCCCTGCGATCAAAAAGCCCAGATAGACTGGCTGTCTCATTCAGGGTGATAAAATGGCTGAACCATAGCATATAAAACACACAAAACATTTCACCCTTTTCCTCTCAAGGGGTGGGAAAAAAAACAACAGATTTGTGGTTTCACACTTGTTAGCTTTTATTCAGGTAGCAGCATGTCCATCAACACTGTCCTGTGAGTTCCCATGTCCTCCTCTCAAGATGCCCTTTTTCAGTACATTGCTTTTTGTGAAAGCCACACGCACAAACTTGTGCATGTACACACACACACACACACACACACACACACACACACACACACACGCACACACACACACGCACACGCACACACGCACACGCACACGTTCAATGTACACACATACTAATGTGTGTACACAGTAATACTGCCGAAAAAAATACACATCTCACAGACTGTCCTTCGTCCCCAATAAGAACACCATTGTTGTGTGTTGTGGAAAATCCCAACCGCTTGTAAAACAATTTTGTTTTGATGTAGGGCGGCCATTTCAGAAGTGGAGTGGAGGGGAGGCAGTTTCACCAATCCGCACCACGACGTTTGGACTGTAAACACAGACTGATAAATAATACTGACCCAAAGAAAGTAGCAAGGAATTGCAACGATGAGGATGAGTCGACTCCACCGGAAAAGTACATTCCACCGGCTGCATTGTTTTGGATTTGGACTGTCACTCTATCGAAATGCTGCGGACACATAGGGCTGGGGTTCATTTGTGGCACCTATCTCTTTGCTTTTGGCTCACGTCACTGCTCTGTAGAAGGACTTTCCTATGGGAAGGTAAATTAATTAAACCGGCAGGCGTTTTGCGGGGGGGGGTGGTTAAGTTATTCTCATGGCACTCGGAACCTTTCCAATTTTTTTCCAACACCAGTCCACAACGCGTAAAAACGAGGCTCACGTACTTCCACCTCTTCACAAGCCGCACGCACACACGCACACAGGCACACACGCACACACACACACACACACGCACACACCAAATTCCAGCCTATGGGGGGGGCTCAGTCACCCAGTCTAAAACGTGGCAAGGCAACGAATGTCTGCTTTTTCCCCGGTAACGGCCGAGAATGGTCACAATCTTTTTTCGCCCGCTTGCTGCACACAGTCCGGCTCAGTTCGGCTTGTGTGGCGTGGACGTCTATATATTTTTTGTTTCTTTCTTCTTAAGTGCTGAACAGCCCGTGTGTGGGCGAAGATGAACCCATGCTCATTTGTCACGAGTCACCCTCCGTTCCCCAACGGGAGCTTTCATGGCAGGGCCGGGAAAAAAGACTCACCGCCTGGCGTTTCTTTTCAATGTCCAGAACAAGGAGAGAGAGAGAGGGGGGGGGGCTGGTGGTGGGGGTGGGGGTGGGGATGGAGGGGGTTGGGGTACATAAGCCTTGACCCCCCCCAATTCCAATCCCAACCCCAACTCCACAGTTCGGCACTTCAAGTAATTCCCAAAGCTCTAGATTGTCCAAGGGGAAAAGAAGAGCTCTCCTCCCTCTTCATCCGAGTTGGACACCTCCCATCCCTTCCCTTGCTCCCTCTTCTCCCTCCCTCACACTCCCTCACACTCCCTCTCTTCTCCCCTGTCGGTTTTCCACGGTCGGGGGGGGCTTGATGGTGGTGGTGGTGGTGATGGTGGGGGGTGGGGGGGGGCCGGGGGGCTAGCTGTTGTTCTCGGCCGTCATGTATTTGAGGGCGGCGAAGCCGTAGCGCCGCGACATGTTCTGCTGGAACTCCTCCTTGAGCGTCTTGAGGCAGACGCGGTACTGCTTGTTCGATCGGAACTTGGTGATGTCGAAGCTGGGCGCGTGCGGCATGTGGATCATGTAGGCGTTCGGCAGTACCACAAACTCGTACTCCTACAGTGAGAAAGGAAAAAATAATTGATTAAGCATTGTCTTGATGTGATGTAACTAGGGAGAACTGCAGATCTATCCGTTAACGTCGAGTGATGCCTTTTACGCAGACAAGACTGGTGCTCAGCAATGTGGCCACGAGGAAATATTTAAGAAGATAACATGAGATAATGATATGTAAATAAAAAAAAAACCGCAATTACTTTTTCTTTGAATAAAGGTTTAAAGAAAGATCCATTTTAAAAATAAACGTTCGTCTTCAAATAAAAATCTGCATTTTAAAAAGGAAATGTTCCAACACAACTGAACAGCATTAAGCTTCCTCTGTTTTGAACAAAATAAATCTCAAAGAGAAATTGGGGAAAAATATCTGAAAATAATAAATAAATAAATACTAAACAGCAGTTTAGTGCTGTGCAATGTTCATTATATAATAAATAGGGGTGTCACGATTCTCCAAATCTACGATTGGATTTGATCTTCGATTTCAAGGTCACGATTCGATTTAGACATATTTTTTAGCACTGACGGTGACTGCTGCTGACTCTCCAGTCTTGATTTATGATTTTGTTTCCCAATAAGTTACTTTGATCTGAATATTAACAATTGTAAATAATATCACAAATATGGGAATATATAAACAACACACCTAAACAGTTAAGATCTATACCAAAAGTAGACTTATAAACAATATAATAAACCTAAACTTATAATAAACAATAAGTTATTTATTACACTGCTTTTACTCACCCAAATAAGCACAGAAAACAGATAACGCATCTCTGCGTAATCTGCAGAATCATTATATAAGGAACATTGCGCATCACTCGTAATATAAGTAAGAAGTGAACAATAACAACAAGTAACAAGTGCAGCTGCTTTAATTAACATTTCACTTAAATTTAATTTCAAGAAAATTTTGATGAAATGCTAAAAATTTGGGTCGAAACTTCAATTACCCCCTCCCAAAAAAGCCAAACTATCGATGTTTGTGGCCCTCTTGTCAAGGACACATCATCTTTCTTCCCCGAGTTCAAAGGTGCCAGGTCAAAGCTTTAGATTGTCCAAATTGACTGGCTTTTCGTTGCCACTTGACTAACGCTTCTTAACACGAAGAAACCGGCTTCAGATTATCGAGCTTATTGTATTCCGACATTGAGGAAACAATTAGCACGCTAGATGAATTAAATGCACTGTAAGATTATGGATGTGCAATAACTGTAGAATATATTGTAATAATTGAGTAATAACATAGTAATAATTTATATCTACTCATCCATTGTTATTCACACCTGTATACATCTCACAACACTTCAAATGGACATGAGGGCTCATCTACCTGCGCGTCCAGCTCCATGATGTGGGCCACCTTGTTCCAGCCAAAGCCCACGAAGCGCCGGTCATACTCGGGGCTGTCGCGCCGCACCATGACATAGGGCTCGAAGTCCGCCTCCCACTGCACGCGGTAGGGCGTGGTCGCCGTCCGCCACTTGGCAAAGTTGGTCGGTGCGTGGCCTTTGGTCCAGACGTGGTACCTGGAGGGGGAAAAAAACCCCCAAAAAAACGGTTTTCCAGACATACTGAAACACGTTTGCATATCAATGTGTCGTACAAAATGCTATGCAGGTACGCAGATATAATCTCTATGAAATCATTTTTTTTGTGTTATGTTATGTTATTCATATTTTCTGTAAACATTATTTGTCTCTAGTAATCTAAAGGTTGCTGGTTCGATCCCAGGCTCCTCCTGCTAGCATGCTGTAGTGTCCTTGAGCAAGACACTTAACACCTAATTTCTCCTGATGGCTGCGTCCATCGGTGTTTGAATAATTGTAAGTCGCTTTGGATAAAAGCGTCTGCTAAATGACTAAATGTAATTAGTTTGAATTCTTATACTATTTAGAGATTTTAGTTCATTTGCAGGGTTTTCTTTTATCAGGGCATTTATAAAAACATTTCAGTTTTGGATGTCCTGATCCATTTTATTTTTAATTGCTTTATTTCAAATATAGTAATAGTATCATATAATATAGAGTAATCAAGATAATTTATCTTTATTATTATTATGAGGTATTATAAATACTTACTTTTTCCGTTGTTTGTTATCATGTTATATTGTTTGTTATTATTATTGTTGCTATTAGTTATTACGGTTATCATTATTTGTTATTGAATGTTATTTGTTTTTGTTAGTGGTTATTATCCTTGTTGTTATTGTTAGGAGTAAATCCTATTTTGTTATTGTTTTGAGTAATTATTTGTATTATTGTTATTAATAATTATTACTATCGTTATTATGTTATATTATTTGTTATTGTTAGTTGCTATTGTTATGAGCTATTATTAGTTATTATTATAATTTTAGTTTAATTTCAGAAAACAATACATTTATTAAATAAATAACTAAAATAATTTATTTATAAGTAAGTAAAATAAAGTACATAAATCGAACAAACTGCACTTTTCCCCCCAAGAGGTAGATAATATTTGCGTGCACTGACCTGAAGGTGAACAGCGTCCCCATGTCCAGCTGGGACAGCAGCTCTGCCTTGGACTTAGGGTAAGACAGACGGTAGCGCAGCGTCTCAAAGGCCGGCACCACCAGGGCCTTCTTGGTGTTGGCCATGTCCAGCTGAACCACCGACTTCCTGTACGTACAGGAAGTCGACACAGAACTCAATTCACGCTGTGATGTGGTGTAGCAGGTAATGGGCTCAAAGAGAGACAAGATGCTTTTTTCAGGTGAATATGAGCTTCACAAGCGTTTGACATTAGCCTTGGGGAGGAAAATCTACATTAAAAACAAAATCAACATGGATGGATGGATGGAACAAAAATAAATAAATAAATAACAATAAAAACAAGCCTTAAAAACGAAGGGAAAAAAACCCTCGAAATAAACAAGAAAAAATGGCAATATACAACTTTAAAGATATCAAACCATAAATATAAACTACATGGAATGTGATGACAGTCACATTCCGTAACAAATACCTAAATACAGTAAGTGTGCTTTTCTAGCGGCAGGCCTTACCGGAGGTACTCGTAGAGGCCGTACATGGGCAGGAAGTCGATGTCAGACAGGAAGATGTAGGGCGTGTTGACCTGTCGCATGGCCACGTTGCGCAGCAGGTTGACAGGGTAGAACTGGCCCTCCTTGTAGACGATGTGGTAGCCCACGTTGCCGCGGCTCATCAGCACCTCGGAGCCCTGGGCGTAGCGCAGGAACTGCTGCGCTTCGGCGTCCGACAGGTACAGCGCCAGGCTGATGGGGCCCTCCCAGTGCTTGCAGATGGCCTCCAGCATCTGGAGCCTGGAGGGGGAGAGCGGGTCAGAACAACACTGATACCTGGCACAGCAATGCATTCAATGCTGCATTTGGTCATTTTGTATTTTTTGCCAGAATTAAAATTGTTGATGCAGAGGTTTATTGTAAATTTTTTGGGTTTATTGTATGTAACCATTTTTTTCATGTTTGTAATGTGTTTATATTTTAGGTCATTTTTTTTTTTATTGTTTATGTTTTATATTTAAGTTTAACAGTATAAACTTTGTATTGTTTCATTTTTTATTGTTTGTTTAATATTTTTGTTAGTGCTTAAGTTTATTGCACATCGCTATTTTTTTTATTTCTTATTCCTACATTTTGTCTTTTTTGTATTGACACACATGCATTTAGTATTTTTTGGCAGAATCTGAATTGTTGATACAGACATTTTTTTGGTTTATTTTCTTTTCTTTCTCTTTTTTATTTTATTGTTTTTTTTTTTTTTTTTTTTAAGTTTATTGCATATTGCCATTTTCCTTAACTTGAATTGCCTACTGCTTTGATGCGACACTGCATTTTGTCATCTTGTATTGGTGTATATGCATTTAGTTTTTTCTGTTAGACTACCAAACATAAGTGAATAAACAAAACATGTATTTATTTTACAAAATAAAATACTGTAAATGCATTTATCTCAATACATTTTTTTACCGCCCTTTAAAAACCTTATTTGTCATTTACCCATCACAATTGTTGTGTACTTGTTTATAGTTTACTTATCAAAAAGTACCACTCTTTTTTTTAAATTCGGTTCTTGACGAGCCACTCAGGAAAAAGAGTTGTTTGAGACTTTGCTTGTTAATTTAATTGGTGTAAAAGCATTGACTCTCTAAACGATGGACAAGAGCAAAATGAGTCATTTGGCTCTGAGCCGTGAATGGAATTCTGATAAGAATCATTTAATTCTGTCAAAATGATTTAATTTACTTTTTTGAGGAATGCAAAGTGTAAATCCCTCACATTAAAAATGTATTATTCCGAAAAACCTTGGCCTTTTGCTGCTGTCAGGCTCTTTAATTTAGTATGTAGCCCTGAGTAATTATTTTCAGTTTGTGAGTGGACTCGCTCAAATTGTTTGCTATGCGGGACTCTTGCATCCCGATCAGTAGGCCACAATAATAAGCACAGTTCTACATGATTTCGACCTTTTTAGTGGTTCACAGGATAACGGTGTGCCGTGGGATTGTTTCGTGGTGAAAAGTGTGCAAAGGGCAGAAGAAAGGTCTGGAAACACTGCATTAGATTCTGTATTTGACCTGAACCTGGAACTTCCTTTGCGGAACACAGGAGGGCGCTGCATGCTCTCAAACCCATTCAATGTGGTCATAAAAGCGTTCCATTTCAGGAAGGCTTTCTCTTCCTTTTTGGACGGATGTTGACATATTAATGTCCATCAATAAAAAAATGGTCCGGGGCTTATCACAACCTTGCCATCTTATCTGTCCATTGATCCGCGTTCATTGGCCCTAAAATGGAGATGCCAGCCAACCTCCAGGGGCTGGAGGTGACATTTCAAAAGGCGAGATCGATGCCATCTTCCCGCCGTTATTTCCTGCCGGGGCTGTGACATTTCAGGAGCCTCTCTCTCCCTCTCTCTCTCCCTCTCTCTCTGTATGAGGGCAACGGCTGCTATTCCCAGGTCTGAAGAGCTACTTAGAGACTATATGGTGATTAGCAGGAGGGAAGTAGAGTCCCACACATACACACAATGACTTCCAGCTCTGATTCCATTTCAATCTGTGGTTGCCAGTTATTGCCGATTCTCGCGTTTCTGATTCCGCCAGAGAGAACTCACACATCGCACTGTGTGAAGATGATGTGTGTTACAAGCTACAGTATAAGAGTCGATCAAGTCAAGTCGCTCAACGTGTGATTCCAGGCCGAAGCAGTGACGAAGCCCAGTAACACCAAATGCGATGCATACAAATCATTCTCCCTGGTGCTTTGGTGAAATGTGGGTTTTTCTACAGACGGAATGCGTACGGTAGGGACTTCTGCTGGACGAGGCCGCTGTTCCGCGGGTTGAAAAGCTAATGAAATGGCTTGCTTCAGGCGGAAGGAATCAAGCCTTTCCTAGCGGTTTCCCAACCTTTTTACAATGGAATAACCCCAGGGCACACTACAATTCGGTTAACCACTAAAAACACCACTAACACCTAGAACCATTATTATGGCCTACTAACAGGTAGTGATGCAAGACCCGCAAACGATTCGTTCATTGTGAACAGGAGTCACTCCAGCAAAAGAGTGAATCTTCGACTCACAGACTAAGGAAATTAAAGTCCAGGGTATTTGGCATAATTCATATTGAATGTGACTGATTTACACTCTGCATTGCACCAAAATAAACTATTTTGACGGAAGAAATATATCCACAACTCAGAGACAAACTGACCCTTCAGACTCTCGTTCATCGTAGAGGAAGTCCTTCCTCGCTCACCGTGGGGAAATTGAACAAGTCTTCACTTTTAACTGAGTGACTTGCCGAGAACCAAATCTCAAAAAGGAGCCGAACCTTTCATCACTCGCTTGTTCTGACCATCACAGAGCTCTCACTGCATTCTGGCCGGAGCTGACGAACTAGTACAGCCTTGCAATGTTGATCTTGCAACACAAGAGCTGGTTTCCACCATTTGTTCCATCCACAAACTGTGGTCCCTGCCGGGGCTCCGATAATAGCTGAGCCGCTCAAGGAAAGCAGGGAAGCAAGAAACATGGGGCGGGAAAAGAAAGAAGACAAAACTAAGACTAAACTAACTGAATTAAGTGGAAAGATAGAGTGGGGGAGGGGGCGGGGCCTGGGCTTTCTAAATACAGTAATATAAACAGCGCTCGTGGCGGAGGCCCCACTTAGCATGGCACTGCGTGCACTGAATGATGACACCGCCCAACGCTGCCAGCGTGCTAATGAGATGCCAAAGAGAGTGTGTGGAGTCCTGCGGCCGGAGGAATCCCTGAGACTTGCCTCTCAGCGCAACAATATTTATTGCATCCGATCACATCTGACGACATCTCAGAGTATTTAACGCCCCCCTAGCTGAAAAGGTCTATATCACATCACTAGATCCTAGCCTGTTGTGGCGCTAAAACACCCACTGAGAGCGAGGGTTTTGAACATTTTCAAGCAAAAGTGAGCAAAGCAAAAGTCTCCCCTTCTTTAAAAAAAAAAGGGGAGAATTGCAAAAAATAAACAAACACAGAGTTTTGTAAAAATAAAATAGGCGAAGATTTGCAATACATATAACGTAAATATAAAAAAATATATAAAAAGGAGAAGATTTGATTAGAATTTCTTCCATTTTCTTTCTTATTCTATTTTCAACATTTTCTTAAAAGATTTTCCTCACTCCTCATGAAAGGTTACTATGCCGGAATAAAACTCAATATATCCCAAGGCTGGGGTATCAGTGAACCAAATAAAAAATGACAAAGGACTAAATAAAAAATAAAACAACAGGGCAAGACTCAACAATCAATAAAATAAAACGAGTTACGCATGTAAATACGGTTCAATGAATTCCTACTGACTGTCAGAGATGGTGCCTTTAAGCACTGGGTCTTCTCCATCTCGCGACTACGCAGGTAGTGTGTATACCAACGAAGTCACCTGTTGTCCTTGGCTGACGCAGGGCCACCCTCCCTATATAAGCCTGCGTCATCACGAAGGACACCCCTTCAGGATCTTCTCGCCAAGATTCTGAGTGACAAGAAACTCTGACGGTCATCTGGAATTCATAGAACCGTAGTTACATGCGTAACTCTCGTTCTATTTCATTCCGACTTACCGTCAGAGACTGTGCCTTTGGCCACTGGATGGTTTGTACCAACGTGGTCACGAGGAACTCACCATCTCATGACTACAAAGATGTTGGCAGGACCGCTGCAGCAACAGCATGAGCAACCACTACATTGACCCTGTAGAAGCGGCCAAATGTACATGGTGAAGACCAGGTAGCTGCAGTACAAATGTCTCCCAACTGTACCGCTCCAAAGGGCAGCCCATGAGGTGGACATGTTCCAGGTAAAATGGCATGTAAGCCTTTCAGGTATAGGTAGGCTTTCAGACCCGTAGGCATGCATAATAGCCTCGACAATTCATTGGAACAATGTCTGTTTTAACAGGGCTGGGCTGCTATTGCATCCGCCATGACAAACAAAAAGATTATCAGAACTACGAAGGCTTGCCGTTGTCCCCACGTAGGCCCTGAGTGCACACACTGAGCACACTCGCTCCTGCCCCTCAGTTCCCCCACCCTCCTGGCCCTGAAAGGGTGTAGGCATGTAACTCAATTCTCTGGTTCACATTAAGGGGAAACAACCGTTCCGGGAGGAACGAGGGGTTTGGCCACAGCGTGATGCCTGAGTCATCAGTGTTCCAATGCATGCATCTTGGGCTAACTGACAGAGCATGAAGCTCCCCCACTCGTCTCACTGATGCAAGGGGCCGGGAGGAATGCCGTCTTAATAGACAACAATTTCAACTTGGCCTCCCTGATGGGCTCAAATGGGGGGAAGGCACAGCGCTTCCAAAACCACTGGCTAGCCCCACGGGGATACATGATGTGACTTGAGGCAGATTCTGCCGCCTGACCCCTCTGAGGAAGCGAGTAACTTGAGTCGTTCGGTTTTCCACCTTGGTGTGATGCGCTGAAATAGCGGCTACATAAACCTTAATGGTGATCGGTTGGCTTCCAGTCGAGAACTTCACCGTAGTCTTCGTACCAAGCTGCAAATAGTATCCACCTGATGGCACACAGGCAACGGGTGGAGGGCCCCCGAGAGCTAAGTATGGTCTGAACAACTGTCTGATCAGATAATGCCAGGAGGGGGTCTGGGTCCCGAGAGGCCAGACCCAAACCTGCAGGCGACGCAGAGTCGGATGTCATATTTGACCTTCTAAGCAGGACAGGTAACCATGATCTTCCCAGCCAGTTCGGAGCCATCAGCAGAAGTCTGTGGTTGCTCTGCCGAACCCTGTCTAGGGTGCCCAGATGCAGAGACACGCAGAGGCAAGGGCAACGTCACAGCAGCGAAATGGAAAACAAAACAACAAACACGCTTGTTTCTTCTACACCCCCAGATCGTTCTCCTAATGGCATCGGCAGAACTGGCAACAGAACCACCCAGGGCCCCTAAGCGTGTGAAAGTGCATCGAAAATAATGTAAATGAAAAACATAATGGAATAAAATGAATTAATAATAATTTTGACCAGGATGGCCTGAACATTTCCTATCATGATTATAGCGACCAAAATTACCACGGTTTTCACTGCTTTCAGCACAATATTGTTGAAATGTAGTCATAACGCATTTATTATTTCACCACTGCAATATTTTTTGATTTAGTATTTGAACAAGTAAACAAGCAATTTGAACAAAATATATGGCTATGTATTCATAGTCTGTTCCATATTAGTAATGCCAGTTCACCAATAAGAATTTGTATGGACAACCCAAATGAGGATTACATTTTTGAGACATAATATGTTCGAATTGAATTTGAATTTAACTCTGAGACATTTTCTTTGTTTCTCACTACCTGCTGATTCCTAAGTGTGTCCTAGTTGTCTCTACAGTTGGCTTAGAGGTTCAGTGGTGCTACACTCATCTGGGAAACTTGGATGATAATCACCGTTGACTTGTGACATGTCAAGTTGCATGCTTTCAAAACAGCTTGCTCTAGATAGACTTATAAACATTATAATTAGAGCAAATATGTACAAGCTTTCAACCCAAACCCTAAGTCTAAGCCTAACCCTTGCCCTCGCCCTAAGCTTTGGATTCATTAACAAAAAAGTCATTACATCAACCTCTGCTCCATTAACCTCCAAAGAACCAACATATCATCATGAAGGAATTAAGGGAACCCCCACCTGTCCATGGAGAGTTGCGCCACCAGTGTGACGTCTGTGTGGTCGGCGCTGGGTGTGTACTCGTAGTGCAGGAAGTAGAGGTGGGTGCGGTGCACCGTGAAGCGCTCACGCCGAAACTCGTAGCACGGGTCATCCTCGTCCAGCTCCGAGAGCGTCTTCTGGAGCTGCAAGTAGAGGGAGCGGAACGTGCTGAGTTCAACCTGCTCAAAAAATACTAATTGACTTGAGGAACATTTTTGGGGTGTTATTGTTGAACCCAAGATAAAACAGTAGACTAAGCAGTAGACTCTGTAAGGACTTAGTAAGTACATAATAATAATGTATACCCTATGTACCTGTAGCAATGATTTATCCTGTGCAGAGAATCACATTTTCTATATTCTGTACATTTTTGGCAATTTTTATTTTATTATTAAGACTTTAGCCTTTATATATATATATATATATATATATATATATATATATATATATATATATATATATACACACCATAAATGAAAGGCAATTATTTCTGTACTGGATAAATAAATATGCATACTTAATACATAACAATGGATGAGTAGATCCTTATGATTACAATGTTATTACTAAGTTATTACAGTGTCAGAGCAATGTTATTACTGTTACAATATATTGCACAGATATATTATATTGCACCATCCCAATCAACCTTTGGGGCTTCATTTAAAACACAGAAGTGTTTGTGACCTGTTGTGTTGGCAATGGCCGATGTAGGCTAGAAACGCATGTTGCACGAAGCCAAGAGACAAGACAAGAAGCGTACTGCGCTTGTGAAACCTGGGCTTTGAGCTGTCACCCCGCTGGCCGGAAACTCAAAGAGCGGGGGATGACGAAGACCGGGTTGGCGTGTTTGTCCAGGGAGAGTTGATTTTGCGAGTAAACACAGAGGAAAACGGGGACATGGCCAGCCGCACAGCTTGCCCCCTAAAGCTAAGCTGTGAAATACCGTCTCCAGTGTTACATCAACGTGTCCTTCCAAGTTCAAAGTAAATCAAATGTTCCACTCCCTACGCCGCGGCGCTGCCCCGTTTAAACGACCTCCCTCTTGTAAATCAAACGTGGCGGTGGCGGTGCTGGTGCCGAATGGGTGTGGAAGGTGAGGTCAACCGGATCACCCACCCCCTCTCCTGGGGCGATGGGTGATCACTGGGGGAGTTTTAGTCAGCTTGTTTTAAAAAGGAAGGGAATAAAACGAGCCCACCTGACCGTTGGGGGAATGAAACACTTCCAGTATTTTCCTCCTCGAAATATCAAACAAAATTCAGCTTTAAGATGATGTTTTTACAAACGATTAAAACAATGAACTGCGATTTATCACAAGATATTTCTGTGATAGATCGCAATTTTTAAATGTACTCAAATTTGACCTTAAAGAGAGGTTTTGCTCATTAAAAAGCAGTGCATCGAGTTATAGCTAAACTATGGTTTAATTATTGAGAACAGAAACACAAAATTATCTTTAGCTTAAGCTTCACTAAGGCTTCCAGAATCAAGCCTTATGGGCGTTATGGTGAACTGGCGTCGCTTTAAAAGAGGCACAGACTCTCCTCCTGCGTACGGGGGATCCATCTTTATCTCCAAAAGCAAAGCTCCAAGCCCCTCGATGAATAAAAAAAAAACGAAAAAAAAAAACGCCTTCAATTTAATTATAGCCCCTCTTCCGTTTACGATTACATTACCATTCTACTTGTTATTGATGTCCTTCGTCCCAGGGGAAGGACGACTCTCTAAACTAATGATACTAGATCAGAATTCCCATATTTTGGGCCGGGGGTGGGGGCTCGCTGCTCGGCGTCCTTCTCTTCGGCGCTTTTAACTCGTAACGCAAAACTTTTTGATGTAATTAGGGGAAAGAGATGCAGAAGAAAAATTAAGACGGATCAAAAGCGCCGGTGCCGTTTCCACGGGGACGCGTGGCACAGTTACCGCCAAGGCGCCAAGTTAACTAAATACTGTACTTCTGTTGAAGTTTGATGAATACTGTTAGTGCCGAGAGCTCGGTCAGTACATGTGGGGGGGGATGCAGTTCAAGTCCAGTGAATAACATGAAAGGGTACAAAGGTAAGCAGTCAACTTCCAAAGGCAAAAAAAAAAGTTGAGATTACCAAAAACTGAAAAATAATGTAAAATTCTTAAAAAAAAATAAAAAAGGCCTTTTCCAGGGAACAAGTAATGGGTTAACAACTTACAGGTCTTGTGCAGCAATGGAAATAAATTAAGCCCTGAAAGTGGATGCAAACAATTCCCACAACAGTGTCCCAACATTTGACTACCTACAAACCCTCTATAGCATAAAAGCAGTGTTGGAACAGACTGTTATTTCACTGTTTTATCGCACTGCAGGAAGTTGTAACAGGCTATTAACAAAGGAAGACAAACAGACCATTATAACCCTTAAAAGTGCAGGTCTTTCCTTGAGAGAAATGGCAAAGAAAGCCAAGGTGTCAGTGAGTACTGCTTCCTACACCATCAAAAGGCACTTGGAAACTGGAGGAAACTCTGACAGTAAGTGGTCTGGCAGACCCAAAGCCACAACAAAATCCGAAGACAAGTTTCTGAGAGTCAACAGCTTGCGTGACAGGTGGCTCACAGGACAACAGCCTCAAGCACAGTAAGGAGGAAAGCCATTGCTGAGATGGCGGAATCAGAAAACGAGGCTTGTCTGGGCCATGAAGCACCACCAGTGGACAACTGAAGACGGTCAGAAGGTCTTATGGACCAAGGATTAAAAAATTGAAAATCTTTGGTTCGTCCCACAGGGTTTTTTTATGCCGTGGAGTAGGTGAAAGGATGTTTCCTCAGCCTGTGACGCCAACTGTCAAACATGGAGGAGGAAGTGTGGCACCCTACAAGTGCAACACATTTGTGGGCACTTCTGCCACAGTGTTGGGAAGAAATTTTCCAACAATATTTGATTTCCACTGTAGAAAGAATTCCACGAGTGTGTTTTGCAAAAGGTGGCTATTTTGACGAGTCAAAAATTTTGTTTAAAGTTTGTTAAACAAAATAATTTCCATTATTTATTTCTTATTTTTTATTGTTTATTTGGTCTATGCTTTAATTTCGAACATATTAGGACATTAAAACTCCGTAAATTTCAATAAAAAGTACTTTACTGCATTTTTTTGTCGTAGTCTACAGCCTTGATTACCGTAAAACCAGGGACGGCAATGTCAAGTTTCTGTCGTTCTTTTGTCTTAAGTTGAATTTTGGCTCAGGCAATGATCCGGATACAAGAGCTTGGAACCAGGTCAACAATAAATTAATACTTCAGCCCCCCCGGTTTCCTGATAAAAAAAAAAAAAAAAAAAAAAGACAAAATAATATTTAATTAATATCATAAAAAGAGGGGAGCTGGTGAGAGCAGAGCCGATTAGCACCCGCGGCTTTGCTTCACTTTGAGTGCCACGCAGGCCGATTAAAAAAAACCCGCCGGTTTGGTGAACGACTGGGGCCCCCGAAGCACCCCGTAGACTGGTGTGCGCCGCCGTGGCCGATCCCTGAGTGACTTCATTAGGGCTAATCATGGCTTTAATGGGATTTAAATTGCTGCTCAAACCCTGAAAAATTGAGTGCGCAAACTATTTCCTGAGTTAAGGACACACTGGAATTGGACCTTTTTTTGGGGTGGTGATGGTGGTGGTGGCGGGGAGGACTCTGGGGGCTCATGATTGTAAGATTGTAATGTGATTAATTACAGCAGCAGGCCTCAGGGTGGACGTTCCAATGAGGAACCTGTCCTTAAAAATATGTGTGTGTGTGTGTGTGTGTGTTAGTGTGTGTGTGTAAAATCTACAAAATCTAACTATTGAGGATCAGTGGTGAGTGACCTTCAAGCAGGGTGGGAGTTTTCTTTTTAAAGGGTGAGACGAGACAACCTCTCCACGTCGAGCTCGATTCTTCTTTTGCTGTATCATAGCGAGCTGGCCACACGATCCTTGAGGGAGTTCATTTCGGGACCCGTGTATAGTTCACGTAGAAGTACAAAGAGGGGCAGTTAACTTCGAACCGTCAGCGCCATCGAATCAGCGGATATTTTCCAGGACCACAGACAAAGCAAAGAAGCAAACAAACACTGTGTGCCCACAAATTCGGCTCCAACGGAAAAAGGCAACTTTCTAGACTCGAGCCCGAGGGCTGGACTCTGACTTGTAAAAAAAACCCCAAAAAACATAAAAAACAATGGTAAGAAGTCCTCCCCGACCCCCCGTTTACGTTCTCGCTGTTGTGGTCCGTCTCGCTGGGACAGCCGAACAGCTCACGGCGAAGCAGGTTGCCATCGTACTCCAGAAAGGTCAGGTAGAGGTTGCGGAAGAACTCCACGTGTTTGTTTTTCACGCGCAGCTTCTTCGGGGAGTTCCAGTGGATGACCTGGAGGGGGAACGAGAGAGAGAGAGCGAGAGAGAGAGAGAGAGTCAAGAAAAGAAGAGGAGAAGAAGGGAGCGGGGAAACGGAGCTTCAAACTGAGTTTGGCGCAAAAAAGGGTGTAAGTGCACTGAATATAAGTCTAACCTATATAAAAGTACAAGCGGTTAGTCTTGGATGCTGTTGATGAAAGAATCACCATCAATCAAAAGTTTGTTTTTTTCTGTCCTGTAAGATCCTGAAAATGTCAGTTACGCCCCTTTGTCCCCGAGCCCTCATACTGCGGGTGAGTGATTTGTCACACTATAATAAAATATGCAAACGATGCAGGATCGCACCCGATTTCCAAAAGGGACTGAGGGTAGGTGAGTAGGTAAGTTCAACAGTTCGTATTCACATACGAAATGACGGGGTTTGACGAACACCAAAAACCACACTGCCGCATCGCTCCCGGGGTTTCACCTTGAGGTCCGACACGTCCTTGTAGCACTTCTCAGAGCGCGTGTGGTCCGACAGCTGAACGTTCCAGAAGCACGGCAGCTGGTGCACGAGGAACGGGTTCTGTTTGATCACGGCGTTGAAGATGTCCTGTGGACGGATGGAGAAGAGGTGGAGCGAGAGAGAGAGAGAGCGAGAGAGAGAAAGGCGGTCAAACACAGCAGGGAAAGACTTGGCTTCACATTACATCATCTCAAGGGGCCACAAGTCAAAGGAAATCAAAGAAATAAAAAGCGTGAAGGAATCTGCATCCCGCGGTTCACCTCGACCCACCCCGGTGCGAGGTTACTGAAGCAAACCCGCATTTCAGATTGCATCACTCTCCCATTTTTACACCTTGTTGAGAAAAAAAGAGGTGATGCTAAAGAAAAGAGATAATGTTTTTGTCTTGTCGCCATTTAACGTCTAAACCAGAGGGCCTCTTCAAGGAGGTTTTTCAGCCCGCGGACCTGCAAAGTGGTCCCTGTCCCCCCTCTTGTTTACAGCAATATGCAAGAACAAACAATCAAAACAAATTTTTCTACCCAAAAACCCCATTTTAACTCAAGTTAGAGAATAACCAACCAATCACCCAATGAACCTATGAATAAAGGGACAACATTATTTCCTTATAACTACGCAACTAATACACCAATGCTGAGATATTTTTTTTATTTCTATATTTACCGTATGAAATGAACCGGAATAATATTTAATCTCGCAATTCTCCCGTTTTTGTTTTTTTCCAGACTCAACTTCATTGACTGGAATATAACACGATTGCCCCACGATTGAAATTAAATTTGAATATTTGCTAGATTTGACAAATCCTAGTGCCGTACCTCCACAGAACACTAGGTGCATGGTGGCCCTGATACCCAGTTGCAGACCCTTGCTCTGCTTAGTTGCTTTTGATTTCTTTATCTACGATATGAAATGAAGCTAAATAACATTTAAGCACACAAGTCTCTTTTTAGATGTAAATTTGAATTCCTGATTGATCTGAATATGACATGATTGCCAAAAGTGTATGAAATTGTATTTGATTTTTTGATAAGAGTTCATAAATATCTGTGCAGTACCTCAGCAGATCTCTACGCTACAGTGGCGCTGTTGCCAGGTTGCAGTCAACAAAACCATTTATCTTCAGGTTTTTCCAAGGCCATGACAAGTATTAACAGCAAGGAGGGCTGTGTGTGTGTGCGCGTGTGTGATACCTGGTCCGCCAGGGAAGTCGACAGCATGCCCATCAGTTCCCGCTCCGCCGTCAACCTCCACATCTGTTCCCACCGGAGCTTCCGTAGGCGATCCAAGAGGAGTAAGATCACGCCTGCACGCACGCACGCACACACGCACGCACACACGCACACACACACACACACACACACACACACACACACAAATATGACGTTGTGCATCGACAACTGTCAATTGTGTTTACCTAATCCGACCTTAAGTTAAACCAAAGTCACGAAAAGAAGGTAGTAAGGATGAAAAATATTTTGTCAGCAAACTCTTTTCTCTTCCCCGCCCACTCCCTCCCAGGGCAAACTAGAGAGAGCGAGAGAGAACGAGAGAAACAAAGAAGTTCTGGTTCGTTCCCAGTTCTCTGGGCAAATAACATTAAAAAAAAATCCTTCAGGCTGGAACAAAGAAAAACAAGTACAATTAAATGAATGGGGCAAATATTCAAAGGGAGAAGAGGGAGTGAAATATTTTCCTTTCTCACCAGAAACAAACAAACAAACAACCCCCCCCCCCCCCACTCCCATCTGTTGCCACGCCAACCGCCTGAGAAAGCCGCCGACTGACCACAGCTAAATTGGCGAGCCGTTTTGCCTGCGGAGCTGCCCGCTCTCTGTGAATGCGGCCACGACCGACCGACACAGGTGTAAGGGGTGGTATAAAGGGTGGCGGTGTGTGTGTGTGTGTGTGTGTGTGTGTGTGTGGCTCAAAGTCAATGTTCCGTTTGTGAAAACTGCAGTCACTGCGGTGCTGCACGGGGGCGCGGCGAGGTTTTGAAAGTGGACGAGAGCGGCCCACAGACTACGATGAAAATGAACTAACGTTACGTTACAAATGTTAACTGTAATCACACAGCACAGTATTTCTGACTATATGGTCATGAGTACATTTTATCTTAAAACACATATTGTTTACTGATTCCGATCCATAGGAGCTGATTACCTTACATCATTTTATTTTGATCGTCCAAAATGAGGCACGAGCACTTTGAAAAACATACATGACATTGTTGATCAGATACTTTTTGTCCAAGGCAACTGACAATATGTCATAATGTCAAAATGTCAGTGTCAAAGCACTGTATATTGCAGTCACAGCAGTCAAACCTTCTCTAGGAATACTGAATAAGCATTAAGAGTTAGCTTTTTAAAAAGAAATTCTGACAGCCAACTCTTAGACTTACTGTAACATGATCTTTATTTATTTTGCATGGTTTGACATTGGCCCCTGGGCTCTACTGCTCATCCCTCCTGGCGAAGTGCACAGCAAACATACGTCAGCAGACTTAAGCCCTGGTTATATCTTTGCCCGAGCGGGGCGCAGCGTCTGAGCGAGCTGTTTGCGTATACTATCTTGTCTCTGCGTCAAAAAGTAACTGGAAGGCTTTGAATTTCACATCCGACTTGTGCAGCGGATCAGTTTTACAAAATATCAGAAATAAAACGGCAAAACACTGATCTCCCGTCACTTCCAGTGCATTTCGAGGGAACGCCCCTCACGCCATGTTGACAAAATCTCGGACGTTGCGCAGGTCCCCATGGGCCATGGCGTCACCCCTGGTGACGTCATTTCCGTCGTGCGCTTGGGGCAAGTATAAAGCTAGCATTAGTGAGCTAGAAATATAGGAGCTGCAGCAACACAGCAAGCGCCCCCCACCCCCCCCCCCCTCTCTCTATAATCCCTCTGCTTTGTAATTCACCTCCCTGTAAAGCCCCCTTTCAGAGTGCAAGGTAATGCAACTTAACAAGACACACGTAAATAGACAAAACACAAGCAAATTTAAA
The DNA here is from genome assembly GCF_960531495.2 of Zeus faber. Lineage (NCBI taxonomy): Eukaryota > Metazoa > Chordata > Actinopteri > Zeiformes > Zeidae > Zeus > Zeus faber. The sequence continues at coordinate 21,505,376 of NC_137208.1, read as the reverse complement.
AAACATCTTCACCAATATATGACAACATGACGTGTTTTAACCTGTCCAACACTCTCTTCCTTCTAGAGAATGAACGTTCTCCACCCGTTCTCCCTCTCCCCGTCCGCCCACTCCCTCTCTGGCTCCGCGCTGCGGTGCAGCCGCCGGGCAAGCGAAGCGCTGCTCCCCGACGTCCCCGCACCGCACCCCTAATTCTACAAGACACGTCTAGGGTCTGAGTGGCATTTTTAAGAGGGGAAAGATAAAATGTAAGAACATAAAAACCTGCCTCCGTAGAGACTGGACGTGTTTACGTTTCTCGTCTTTGCAGCCGAGTGCCGCGAGATCAGACTCTTTTTTTTTCGTCCCAACTATTCTTTTCTTTTTTTTTTTATAATCCAAATAAAGCACAAATAGTGGGTTTTTACGAATATTTATTTTGTAAAAACCCACTATTTGTGCTTTATTTGGATTTGGCTCTACCCCTACTTTACGGCAATCATCGTGGCTCCTTTTCCCACATGACTTGAGAAATGGGCCTGCTACTGTTTGCTTTGTGCTCTAGTCTATAAAGGACCTTCAGCTTCTCTGGCCCCTTATAGCGAGAGGCACATAAAGCCTGGGTTTGATGGATGCAGAAATTTGAAAAAGGCATGAGAAAATAATTGCAAGGTGTAATAAGAATCCAATCTTATTTTTTTTTTTTTTTTACCATCAGCAGTCTGCCGCCGCCCACCCCCCATTTGAACTTAAAACAAGCCTGTGCCAGTTTTTATTGTTGGATCCTGCATATTTCATCAATTTTGATTACAAAAGACAAAAATATAGACCCTTCCATTCCTGGGGGTTAGGGTTAGCTGCATGAAATAAAATTGAGCTGCTCAGCGTGTCCTGATTTTGAGCGTTAACAAGTGTGAATTCAAAGAACCCTTTGAGGCAAACTAAAGCAAAGGGGGGGAAGCAGAAGAAAATGACTTTTGAAGTAATCAAAAACATTTTTCCCCCAACTTGGGAGGTGAGAATCCAAACTGAATGCGGCTGTTCAAGTTGTAAGTAAAGCTTGCCTTATTGTTGCAATATACTGTCTCGGGAATATTACACTATATATCGATATAACAATATTTACAAAGTCAACTTTGAAGAGTCAAAGGGCAGATGCTGGAAGGTGCATTTCCCTCATTCAACAGGAGCTGTTCTAGCGGATCCCAACCGCAGCCTTGCACGCTTAGCTAACACTGTGCTAACACAGTTAGCGTGCAGCCCGTCGCTATCTCAGTACTGGACACACAGGGACGAAATTGGTGTCGCCCTTATCGTCTGAATCTGAGCGAGGTGGACAAAAACTGGAGAATCCCTTTAATATCAAGGATGAAATGTGAGAAAAACATGATTTAAGTCGTAGTTTTCAGACACGTCAGACTTCACATCAGTTGAAATGTTATGCACCATATGTTATAATCAGCACTATCAACTTCGCCTGAAAATTTGTGCATTAAACAAGGAGGATATTCAAATTTTACCAGTATATAACGTCACTCTGTTGTGTATTTCAGAATATTATGGTCATACCTGTGTTGAAGCCCCTGCCCAGAGCGGGCCACGGACGGTGGTTCTTCCAGAGGTTTCCGAGGTACCAGTCACTTTGGTTCTCCACCAAACCCAGCACCTGTTGACCTGGAAAAGGCAAAAGACGTTAATATATAGTCTCTTGACATGTAGAACCAGCATGAAATGGATTGTAACTAAGCCTGCCATGTGGAGAACCGTCCGTATCCAATGGGGAAAAAAATTAATAAATCACTTTCCCGATTCTTTTGCATGAGTGAGAGTGAGAATTATTACGTTTCAGCCAAGTTTGAATTAAAAGCAATATCATAAGTATTATTATATTATTGTAATAATAACTCTTATTAACGCTTGATAACATTGTCCGTTTCAACAGCGGACACTGGGGTGGAACGCCTTGTTCATCACACACCTGACAGAGATCATTTCAATTTTCCTCGACAGAATAAAATGAAAGTAAGAATCGAAACAAGATAGAGTGGAAACTGTTGAGGACAAAGTTTGAGAGAATTTGCTTCAGACTCTAGGAAGTCAAAACTAGGGGTTGTAGTACATGAAAGACAAAGATCAGAATAGAGGGAAATTGAGGGTTTTGGGTGGGCGGGCAGGAGGGCGAGGGCGTTAAAAGAGATTACGAGGACGCAGGCCGGTTTGAGATAAAAAGGTCAAAGATTAAGGAATTAGGGAGCTGTGAGGGTGGGAGGGTAGCGTGCAGCAGGCGACAGCTTTAATGAAGGCTGTAAGGAAGATTAATGAGAGCTTATTGCAGCACGGAGCGCCAGCCAAAAATCTCCCAGAGAACAAAAAACACGGCTCCCACTGTCAGGATGGCAACAGAGTCGGACAATTACAGAGGGGACTCGAAAAAATAATAATTTTTGAAAAGAACAAAAAAAACCCGCCGAGTTCTTTTTATCGGTGGGACAGTTCACAGGAAGTTATTTTTTTGTGTTTGGTTTTGCTTTTAATCCGAGCGCCATCTCCTGGATCCATCAAAACTTACAAAAAAAAAAGGATACTAACGGATACAAACATCACACCCAAACCTTTCCATTCCATATATCAGTGGGCGTTCACAGTCACTCTGCTGTTACCTCAATGGTGGCTGACATTATGTCTCAAAATAGGCATCCCACACCTCTGTTTAGCAGGAAATACCCCTCACCCTGAGACCTGTCAATCTCCGCTCAATCCCCGCCCCATGGACTGTGGCATATATCCCCCAAACAGGTTTCATCTAAATTGTACAACAGTGGTGTCATTAGGGTGGTGCTGGGGCGGCGGACCGCACTGGGTGACACCATCAGAGCAGGTGACACCACCGGAGGGGGTGACACCACGGCCGGCGAAACATCCTAATCAAAAGTTAAAGGTGCTTCTTGCCCACCTAATACGAAGTCGCTGCACGATCACACTCAGAGCCCAACCGTGCGTAACGGGGATACTTCCTCTGTCACCCCGCCCAGCAAGTGAATAAGCGGCGCACCCATGAGTTACTGCGTCCGGTGACACCAACCCTAGTGACGCCACTGTTGTACAACCATGGATAAACATTCCGTGTGCATAGGTAGTATAGGCAAATGCTATGGCTGCAGGATGCACTAGGGGGTGCACAACCTCAACCTTTTCCTTTCTAATACATATTTTCTTTTTAATTAAATCTTTGACGCGCCCCCATCACAAATGCGTAGAACGGTGCAATGAGCCCATCATATCATGGTACTCGACCCCAACATGTTAGTTGTTGTGAAAATCAATTAGTTCCAAAACATTTGCCACTAAGAAACAGTCAGCATTTCAATATAACAAAGGAATTTCAGTATAGTGATGACAATAAATAGAATTTATTTGCAATGTTTATTGTAAGTATATTGTAAAGAATATTGAATAGTATTTTATATTATGTAAATATTGTGAAATGCGTTCTAGGATTATGAGTGAATTAGTGAAAGGCAGGCTTAAAAAAAAAGCCTTGTTAACCTTGTTTCTTGTTCATTTTAACCTTGGTTAAATGATGGTTTCTTTTCTAAATTCGGTGTATGTGTGTGATGTCAGAGTTTTGTTTTAATCTACTTATTTTTAAACTGTAGCTTTTCATAGCTTGTACAAATTTTCAAGTTACTTAACTGTCTTGATAAAGGTTGAACAAAAGGAAAAAACTCTATACAACGTCATTTATAGTTTTCGTGATATTTATAGTTTTCGTAATGTAGGCGTAAAGTTTGGACTGTTTTTTTAGTCTCTATAGCCAAGGAAATCACTAGTGGTGCAGTGAAAGCATATATTTTGGGTCACAAGGGGGCACCATCGAAAATCTTGCCAAGGGCACCATGTTAGCTAGGGCTAGACTCTGCTCGTATCTATGGCTTAGTTTTTCATTTGTTGATAATTGTGCAAGTTGCTGAGACAAATCTAAGTAAACCTATTTAAGCTTTCAGAACTTTTGATCAAGAATAAAATAAGCTCAAAATCCAATAAACACTCCCAAGTTAATGATCTTCCCATGATCACCTACTACTTGGCTATTAAGCATGATGTTGCCGTCTTACAAATATTTATAGATCAGAGAAGGAGAGAGAGTGTGGAAGGGATATGTTACAGGAAATCGGATATAACACTTGGCATTGCAGTTCCCAGCCCAGAGTCTTCAGACTGTAGGCAATGGGAAAATCCATAATCTATCCCTCAGCGCATCAATAGCTGGGAGTGGGAATACTTATCGGATGTCAATTCAATTAGTGTGCGTGAAGCGGAAGGGTGGCGGTGTTATTTCGCGGCGGAGCGGGGGGGATGGTGGTGTCTGGTAATCAACAGGCTTTTTCGCCAGCAGATCCGCTGCTAATGATACCGATGAAAGACAAGCCCACAAGGTCACCTGGTCCCACCTTTGCTCCCCGTTCTACAAAACTGACAACTTAATTAGCGCTGTGGCGGCCAGGGTTGCCGCCGTGGTTTAGAGGAGAAAACGCGGCCCAGAAGAGGGAAGTACGAAGCAAGGTGGAGACAGGCGACGTCGCACAGATGGAGGAGTGGGGGCGGGGGACGGCGCACTGGGCTCAAAGGGCGAATGAGTTTCTTTGATGTGGCGGCTGGTCGAAACAAGCTCCAAGCGTCTGAGATGTGAGACCGACCCACGGCAAAACGCTGCCCTTGGACACGTGGACTTTTCAAGCAAAAAAAGACATGTTGGAAGGACCCCTTCTGTCTGCAATTGTTCCAAATATCGCTGTCGTTGTGATCTACACATACAGTCCAAATCGTGACTTGTTTTGTCAATTGCAGCGGTTTTGAAGCACTCCGTTTATTTCCGTGTTTGTTCGCTCCCTCAGCTACAACAGTCGATAAATAAGGGGCTGGGGGTTTGGGCAGCCCGCGAGCTGTTTTTCCACCTTTGTGTCCTTGACCGGCAAGTGATCAGCTAAAAAGCATTACTGCCGCCGAAGGTTGGGTTTGCTGAGTAAGACGGAGCTGACGCCTCGTGCACTTAGGGAGTGGTAATACACTTAAGTGTTCATAATTCAAGGACGGACGCTGAGAAAAGATGGTGCTGCCAAGGCGTGATCATTGTCTTCCGCTATTGTGTTTGTCAGCAGCAACATAGGTATTACGTTCATTTTCAAGTTGAAAAATGGGGTTTGAATTCGAATATCAGTTGAGCGAGAGTGCTGAAATGGGGCTAAATTAGGCTTAAATAATGTTAACTTGGCCAATCAGGGGGGTTGCGCCATCATGTCATGTAATCTTTTCACAAAAAAGGGGCCTAAAAATGAACCTTCCTGATAGGAAGTGTCAATTCTGATGAGACTGAGGGTGTGTAGGTGGGTGGAGGTGAGCGCGGTTACCGGTGCCATGGCGACCGATAGCTGTGCGGCCAAAAGGTCTCTTTTCTTCAGCACATCAGTCAAGTGGGATCAATAATGGTGATTAAAAAAGAAAAAAAGCAAGAACTTTCTCCCCACATTCTAGCAAGATTTGCTCCATTCTTGCCCCATTTTGGTGAAATGCTTGGCGTGTGGAAAGCACTTTAAAGGTTTCCATGAATCTCCACATTTTCCGCAGTCTCTCATGCCAAATCGCAGATTTATTTTCTTTTTCTGCCTCTATCTCCCCTAAAGTGTTCGCTCTGCAGCCTCTGACCTCCATTTTCTAATGAAACCTCAGAAAAGATGTTGCCTCATGATGAATCAGCCCCGTCTCTCTGTCAGTGGAGAGACTGACCGACGGAACCAGTTCACCTAGATATCACATACACAGCGCCATAAGAATGCCCCCTTCAAAAACAAACTTCACAGGGCAGATCTTTACTCAGCTAAAACTGGCACAGATCATGGGGAATGTAGAGTCTCTCTGTGTTTACGTATATATTGGAAGAAAGAAAGAAAGAAAGAAAGAAAGACCCACTCATATCGGGGCCTGTCGGACCCAGAGAACTAAAAGGAGGCAGTTTATAGGGTGTTAAGAGGGCCAAGTCCACCTCCTTAGTACTCATTCCAGCCCAACCTCCCTTTCCAAAGACTCCATCAGATCGCTGATGGGCAATTATGACTCGTGTCAATCAAAAACCGTACAGAGGAGCTGAGAGCAGTCCACCCTCCCTTTCACCTAGTGAAAAAGAAAAAAATGTTTCGGTCTCCCTGCATCCGCCTGTGGGCCTTTTCTCCCTAGGTCTCTCTCTACCCGTCTCCCATCTGTGGTTTCGCCCACACATCCACACATGCTGCAAGAGTGGGGAGAAAGAGTGTAGGAGTGATTCTGGTAAGTATGAAGACAGCGAACGAGCAGGTGGCGGCGTTACGATAGGCGATCAGTAGGAGACACTCAAAAAACGGCTGTGGGGAGGGGGTGGAGGCTTCCGAATCAGGTGGAAAGCGTGTTGAGACGTTTTTGCTGGCATAGGAGGCTGTGGAGAAAGTGCGAGCAAGAGGTTCCGCAAGAACGACAGACCGAGAATTTGGCAAGAGAACGCCAACGAGACCACCCCCACTGGAAACAACAAACTTGAGCTACAGCGCAAAGACTCTGCTGGCCAATTGCACAGGTGGACGACCAACTGTGGACTGTTTGAGGCGAAGAAACCAATTGCTTTGTCTACCGACCACCCCGGAAGGCATATGGGTTCATGCACCCAAGCAGAGAACATTTTTTACAAATGGAAATAAGATGGATGAAGACAGAACTGAATCTACAAGTCAACTCCAAGTCCCCCCTTCCCCTCCAGGGACTGCAGGAGCAACTACAATGCTTAGCTGCGAACACACCTCCTCATTACCAGCCCATGTCTGAAGTACCAGAGCTACATTTCTGGCGTTCTCCCCCGCGTGCTTCCACACTTCCACTGACTAAAGACACCTTATGCACTGCAATTAGTCCACTCAGCTCATCAAAACCGGCCCCACACGCAGGGGGGGCGGTTGAAACCCGACTTTCCTCCTTTTGTGCAGTCGTACGCTGCAGTACAGTGGCGCGTACTTGTACTTTCTGCGGCCCCGCTTAGCTTGTCTGGGGAGCGCCCCGGCTACATAATTGATTCACCCTCGGGACGTACACCCAAATCCCTAAAAAGCATTGGGCACGAACCTTTTCTTTTATTATTTGAAAAGGTGAGAAAAGGACATGTGGTTTTCCATGTCGCTCTGCAGAGAGGGGAAAAAAATACATCTTGTTCGACGAGGACGTGCTGAGTTGACTGCAGGCTGAAAATAGGCCAACCTCCATGGAGCTGCCGCCATGTGAGGCAGCGGGTAGCTCAACCACTGTTTCTTGAGCAATGATTTATAATAATAACCGGAATATAACATGACGCCCTCCCATCTTTTCAGGTGTCTAAATGACATCAAGTGCCCACATGGGGGAGAGATAACCTCTGCTAGACCGGCTTGAACATCTCGTTGTCTCTCCAGACTGCCCTGGTAAAGATTTACTGCACTTATCTTTTAACATTGTGTTCTAATGGTCTCTACCAACACATTCCTCATTTATGATTATTATTATTTAGTGACTCTCTGTTGAAGAAACAAGCAGGGAGGAACAGAGTGGAGGGAGTGTGGGCGAGCATGATAAATCCTGTTCAAGAGCTTGTTTCAGTGGCCAAGAGAAATACATTTTTTTTTTTTTTTAAGCAGGTACACTCAGTCTTTTTGGTGCCTGACTGATTCTTTGCTGAACACTGGTTTAGATTTGATCCTGGAGGCCTTTCTCATCTAGCCGCTGAAGGAAAACACAAACAAAAAAGGAAGCAGGGGGTGAGCACAGACACCTGCGGCTATGTGGTCACGTGACCATTTGGATTCCTGTACACGTAAGCGGCGGACACACACACACACACACACACACACACACACACACACACACACACACACACACACACACACACACACACACACACACACACACACACACACATTATTGCAAACAGACACCATTTAATTTCTCACAATGTGCAAACCAAAAGGAGTTTTGTTGATACGACATACTGCCATATAGTCAGGAAGCAATGTCAGCACAAGAACTGTTCGTCGTGAGCTTCATGAATTGAGTTTCTATGGCAGCTGCATACAAGCCTAAGATCACCATGTGCAACGCCAAGCTTTGGCTGGAATGCTGTAGAGCACGCCGCCACTGGAAAAGCGTTCTCTAGAGTGATGTATCATGCTTCACCATCTGGCGTCTGATGGAGCAGTCTGGGTTTGGCGGAAGCCAGGAGAACGCAACCTCTCTGAATGCATAGTGCCAACTGTAAAGTTTGGTGGTGGAGGAATAATGATCTTGGGTTGTTTTTCATGGTTACATTGAAGAGAAATCTCGCTACAGCATACAATGACATTCTAGAGAATTGCCCCTTTCGTTTCAGCATGATGATAGCCCTGTGCACAAAGCAATGTGCATAAAGAAATGGTTTACTCACTGGGGAAGAACCTCACTGGCCTGCACAGAGTCCAGACCCTAACCCCATTGAACACCTTTAGGTTGAATTGGACGCTGACTGCGAGCCATGTCTCATCAAACATCAGTGCCTGACTTCACTGATGATCTTGTGTGTGAATGGGAGAAAATCCAGCCATGTTCCAAAATCTAGTAGAAAGCCTTCCCAGAAGAGTTGAAGTTGTTATAAAAGGGGGGAAATTCAATGTTCAACAAGCACATATGGGCCTGGTGTTTGTGTGTCCACATCATTTAATAATTAATAATATTAATTAATTAATTAATTAATTAATTAATTAATAATTACAATATATTAGATATTATCTTTACATGATCTAAATTATCAGCATTATATTTCTTGGGATTATCAGTTTCTCTAGCCATTCACTGGCCATTGTGTGCATAATGGGCCATTGCGCAATGGGAGGAAAGGCAGACAGGTAGGCAGAGTGGCTGCATACCTGTTGCCCGTTGGTCTATCGAGCAACAGGTTAAACCCCCACCCCCACACACAATGAGGATAGGAGTCCGTGTCATGAAATGTTTCTATCTGCTACTGGGCCAATTCCAGCTGGCCCCCTCTCTACAATAAACTGGTGTCTATAACCCCGTCTTCTGTGCCGGAGGTCCCTGAAGACGCCACTTGGGAGGCGCGTGGTAGGAGAAACTGCCACAGCTGACAAAGCAAGGAGAACAGCTCCACTGTTTCCATTGATATGCAGCATGTATTGGTGATGAGTTCTTAGTATGAAATGGCAATAACTAAATACACTGATACAAAGGGTTATGAAAATAAAAAGTATTGTCATATATCTTGAATCTTGAATGTGCTTTGAAGCAAATGTAAAAGCATGTACATATTTAGAAACTTGACTGTGGAATAGAAACTATATGCACTGATAAGAAAAGGAAGTTAGCCTACCTGAATAAAATAAATATGGAAATGGCACTGTTGATAAAACTAATCAGCTACTTGTGCACTACTGTTAAAACAGATCTGAGAAAATAAATTAATATTACACGAATACTCTTTTTGCAGTAGTTCACTGAGCATGGAGGAATATAATAAATTGTAAATTTGCGAATGCGGCCCCTTACATGGTCTGTAAAACTCTATCCGGCCACCCCTGCTCTAGAGGAAACACCTTCACCCCCCCCCCCCCACTGTCACCTTTATGGAGCACAGCCTGCTACATACATCCATTTGTTACAGCGGCCAGGGTCAGGGAATGTACTCCCAAAGGCAAAGCTGAGTAATATATAAATATATGGATCCTGACCTCAGCTCATTTCCCGGGGCGCCTCTGCCCCCAGAATGTAAACCGCTGAGGTGTGTGTATGGTGGTGGTGAGGGAGTGTGGGCGCTTACTACAATTCATCAAGCTGGTACCTGCTAAGAATTGATGGATGAGTTGATTGAATGGACTTGGACTGGCCGCCTGGGTGAAGTGAATAAACGGTACAATTAGCGAGTAGAGGGGGGAGAGGGCCGGATCACACCTTTCACCTCACATTATAAATTTGTGATATATTCACACCGAAACGGCCTGAAACTCTGAGAAAATGTGCTCGCTTGACGTAAACTGTCATAACTTTGGAAATCAACGAGTCGACCTGAGTTGCGGCTCAACCTAAATTGCTGGTCAAACCTATGGTGCACATCAAGAATTCAAAAACTAAAGATATAGTTGATACAGTTATTATGAGTTTTTGACATCTGCAGCCTGACATACTCCCTCCCATTTAAAGACTACTTGCAGTATATTTTTACATTTTGTTCAAATGAATGACTCAAGCACAGAAAGCTCACGATTTCACACCCGTGTTAGAATGGTATTTAGCAAAAGTGACCTATGGTTAAATAAAACTCCAGCCTTTTAAACAATATAGATCTATTGTGCGAGGTAGTTATCTACAATATATTGAAAATTGGTGGTTTGTGGCATTCTATTATTGACGCTAGTTAGTACTCTTGCATTGTTGAGAATCTGCTGAGCTTACTACTGGTTGCCGTGTAGTCGATAAACCCCCATTTTAAGTTTGGAGACAAATTAAGTATCACAAAGCATAATATCTGGTAAAGATGTAATAGATGCACATCATTCAGCCATCTTTTTTATTTTCTACCTTCACCAATAGAGGCTTTCTTCATGCCACGTCAGGGCTGCGAACAAAACACAAAAAAAGTGTTGAAGCAGCAGGAGCAGAGAACAGAGCCAAAAACAGGGGATGAAAAGGCAATGGAACTAGATCGCAAGGGAGGAAATGAGGTGAGAGAGGGGGATAGAGAGACAAAAGGGCTCCCAGCGGGGGAACAAGCACTAGCACCATCATTACCCGATGGCGCTGGCTGTCGTCTGTGGATCACTGCGCCCCACATTTGACTTTACAGAGACACCCCACCGCCTGCATGCATCCAGCCGCTCACGAAGCTACTTTTGAAGACAAATTTGGGAACTGGAAAACACTACCTGACTGTTTCTTTCTTTTTTTTCTCTCTTTTTTTTTCTAAACGGATGTCAGCCTTGCGAGTAGGCCTGCAGGATATGAGGAAAATGTGCCATAACATTGTTCAATATTGCGATAACGATATGACTTGCGATAAATAAGCAAATATTGAAGTGTGCATATTAGCTCTACAGCTCCTATGTCTTTCTGCTTTAATAGGCACACTGCTAACATGGACCCCAAACACTGAATAGTGTAGTATCAACTCAATTATTTCGAACATGCTTTTGTTGAACAAATTGCACATGAATACCCAACCAATTAAATAGAACATTCATTTAAATAAGACATTATAACTTTAGGAAATTAAAGTTTAATTTTTCCCTGCTCCTTTTAAAATATTTTCTTCTAAACTCAACAAAAAAAATCTCTTGAAATAAAAAATATATCTGGAGAAAACATCCTAAATAATTAAATAAACATGAATGCATTATTACGTTCCGCTGTGTTGCTTTTGCACTGTCGTAAATAATTCCACACTGCAGCCACGTCTCGCTAACTCCATGTTATTGTCCGGGTTACCGCGTGACTTCTCTTTACCCTACGTGGCGCTGTGTTGCTGCTCCTTTACAGTACGACATGTGGTAAATGAGCTGTGGATACACTGGCAGGTGCTACAAGCGCAACATGCAGGTTTCACCGTAGACTTTCACGGTGATATTCATCAGCCGACAAATATCGCGTCAGTACATCCCAGGTTGTTATCAACCGCTTTGTTAAAAAAATAGGAGGCTGCTGCTGAGTGTGAATGCATGGCGCTTGTAAATAAAAAGATTGTTCCTATTACTCGCGTTTCAGGCAGTGTTTTGTGACGTGTTTATTGCGCATGATCGTATCGCGATGGCGATGAAACTGCGATTTCTCTGTCAGCACTACTTGCGAGGCGGCTATCAAGTGTTTGCTTTATTCCTTGAGCACCTGGCAGCGGTGACAGCCAGATGAGATAGCCGACTGGACGGAGGCTGAGTAAGGGGCCAAAGAAGAAGCAAAGAAAAGCGAAGCAAAGAGAAGAGAAGAGAAGAGAAGAGTGGGTTTTGCTGTTGCAAAGCACAGAAAATGGAGCACACACTTTTTGGGGGGCTAAGAAGACCTTCTGTGGCTTTGAAGTCACGCCGTTACTCAAGCACATCTATAGCTTTCCCCCCCTGAAACAGGGGGCAATGATTTGGATGAGCCTTGCCATGATGACACAGGGATGGACAGACGTCGGTTGGGATTATTATGTCTGCCACCGACACGAGGGTAAAATACGCGGCTGGTTTACTACCTCCTGTCATTTTATCCGTCTCTATGTGGTTCAATGTATATTTGCCAATTTTTATTTCTTATTCTTTGATATATTTTTCTGTATGATAAAAGGCCCACACGTAAACGGATATTTTTGAAAACTTTGTATTTTCTCTGTATTTTGGCCTCTCGTCCACATGGAAAAAACGTTTTGGGTCATTGGAAACTAAGCTTTTGGAAAAAGCCTTCCAGGGTGGAGATTTTCAAAACTCTGTTTTCCGTGTATTAAAGTGGTGGAAGTAAAACGGAGCTTCTTGAAAATGCTTGACGTCAGGACCTCAACTTTCGTGTTTGCGCACGTGTCAGGAACCTACAAGCGGCCGCCAGCAACCCTTGTGTTGTTCATGTTGTGTCCCCATTAAAAGTTTAAAAGCCTCTCTGACTTCAGGGATCGCACTGCTGCCTCACAGTAATAAGTTCCTGGGTTCAATGCCCGCCTGGGGCGCTGTTGGCACCGCACTCTGGCGGATTATCTCCTGATTAGGGGCCTTTCTATGTGGAGTTTGCATGTTCTCCCTGTGCTCACATGGGGTTTCCTCCTTGTAACATCAGCAAGGACCCTCCACCATAAAAGATGCAGAACATCGTCGTCTGACCGACGATGGACATTTGTAACTGGTCCGCTGGCGTGTTGCTGTATGCTGCCCACTGCTCCTGGCTGCCCCCCGGAGGCAGGACAAGCCAGGATGGGTCAAAAGCATAGAACTCATTTCACCAGCCACCATTTGGAGCATGTGTGTGTGTGTGTGTGTTGGTCACTGTCGCCGCATGAGTGCATGTGTGCCGTATGATAAATAAAGAATCTTCTTTTATTGTGTTGTGTATGAATGTTATGATGTGCTTCGAATGTTCTTCAGTCGTGTTTGACAACAAGCTTTAGGAGACATTATTACCCCCTACTAGCCTGGAAGGCTTATGTGTGAAATCGTTTTTGCAAGATTTTTCTTTTTATTTTAATTGAGGGGGAAAAATGCTTTTTCAGAAAAATCTATACACGTGTGGACAGCGCCTATTATTGGTTTATAAATCAGATTTTAGGTCTTTTTTTTATTGTTCATGTATATTGTATATTGCCTATGTTGTAGCCAATTCTAAGGTTTATTGCATCGGGTTTATTGCATTTTCTTTTTTATCATGTTATACCTTTGATATTATGCTGCAATTTCCCCCCTGGGATGAATCTCTATATATTTATCCATCCATCCATCCATCCATCTATCTAGTTTCACATCAAAGTTTGGCAGGAAGACAATATTTAAGAACAGCCGCTAGGTCCCTCCATTTATAGGATTTCCTCGGGCACATCCCAGTTGAGCTGTTGCTCTGTTACCATATTAACCCCAGAAGCCCATCGGCTTCGGGGGATATATTTGTTCTTTCCGGTTAGCCTAACTCCGTGCGGCAGTACCTTTCCTCACTGCTCATGGAATGTTTTTGTACATAGAATAGCTTTTTCCCGTCTCGCCCCTCCCAACTCTATTTTCCCTTTGCTCGTCCTTTTTTTTAAATAAAACAAAAACGGCCACAATACATTAAGAGACAACACAACCACAGATACAATTCAGATACACTACTAGAATACTGACACAGCATTACAATACTGTTATAAACAAGTGTGCCTCGTGTGTGTGTGTGAGTGAGTGTGTGTGTGTGTGTGTGTGTGTGTGTGTGTGTGTGTGTGTGTGTGTGTGGGGACATGTACACAAGGTAGGCATGGTTTGAACATTTTCAATATTGTAAAAGGTAACTTGACTTTAATGCTTGTTCCTAAACAAGTTTCTACACCAATTCCCTTATCTTATACTCAAGTTATAATACTGCTTTAAAAACTGTTTATTAAAAAACTTAAAAAACTCCCTGAGCTCTGACTACATCTGGCCACTGCCAAAGCATTTGTAGTGTCAAGAGGTGAGATTCTGAAAAACCAAAAACCCCCCAAAAAACTGACCCTTGAACTTGTGGAAGACGGCCCAGAGCTCGGCGATGTCAGTGGCGAAGGTGATGTCAGTGTCCAGCACGATGACGCGCTGCAGGTCGGAGGGCAGCGTCTTGGTGAGGACCAGCTTCATCAGGCCGTAGATGCCCGAGTAGTGCTTGTTGGGGATCCACGACACCTCTGACTGGAACCCAGAACACAAGGTAATGAGTCGCAACGGAAGAAGAAATATTTTTTTGTTTTGGGTATTTATTGGGAGGAAACAAGCTGAACAGCGCTGAAATAGAGGTTCTGAGGTAGACAGACAGACATGCAGTATATAGACATATATATACACACACAGACAGACATACAGTATAGACAGACAGACATATAGACAGCAGGGGTGGGGGAAAAAATTGATACAGCATAGTATCGCAATATTTTGCGTAGCGATATTGTATCGATACACGGATGCCAAGTATTACAGATTTTGGTACTAGTATAATAAAATTGATTCAATTCAATCAATAAAACCACTTGATCTCTCATGCGTATGCGACAGTTGTTATCATTTCCGTGGATATAAGGACCGGTGGAGGATCTATATATACGTAGATCCTCCATTAGGAAAGAGTGCGTGGCCAAAACCACCGGTAACAGCAAGAAAAGAAATCGGAGAAAATCAAACAAATTTCTGAGTGAGTTTCTCAGATTTTTTCTTGCTGCTCTTTTAATTTATGTACGTAAGCAGCCGTTACAGCTACACAGCGAGCATCATTTTCATTACCAGCTACATACTTGTTTGTTCGGTGACGTATCAATGAACATGTTCTACCATCGGGAAAAATTGTTAGTTTTATTTCAATATTCACAACACAGATCTTGAAAACGCGTGTGAAAAAAGGGGGAGCGCTGTCAAGCTTGTCTCATACGAAGTGAGTATTTTAACAATGGTGCCGTTGGATTTAAACACAACACGTATCGGATGCGACATCTGCGTACTGGCCACACTGATGCATGCCCACCTTTAGGTCGTGCCATCAGTGTTTTCAAGTAGCCCAAAACGGAGAAAAAAGATGCGTTTCAAAGTTTTTGCTGCAGTCAGGTAAAAAGTTTTTTTATAACATATCGCAATATATCGCAGTATCTTATGGTGTATTGCAAAACATAAAGAATAGCGTTACTATCGTATCGGGACCCAAGTATCACAAAAGTATCCCATCGTGAGATCCCTGGCGATTTCCACCCCTCACAGACAGACGGACAGACATATACTGTATAAAGACAGACAGACAGAGGGACATACAGTATAAAGAGTCAGACAGACATATAAACAGACAGACATACAGTATAAACAAACAGACAGACAGACAGACAGACAGACATATAAACAGACAGACATACAGTATAAACAAACAGATATATCGTACAGACAGACAGATACACATGTAGACAGACCGACTCTCCATTTTATTACAGAGAACTTTGTTTAGGAAACAAGAGATGGGAGAGAGTCACAACACGTGCACATTTCTTAAAGAGTCAGTGATGTCACGGACACACATGATCTCATTTGTCGGACTTTGATCTTGTGCCTACCATACACTAAAAGACTGACACCCTCTCACATCTAAAGACAATTTGTCACAAGTCTCTGAGTTTTTAGTCACAGACTATAAGATCTTGCAACGTCCCTATTTTCAAGACTTCAACTAGATTAATTTTGCGATAATTTCCCATCCTGCTCCTGGTGGAACAAGAAGAAAAACTGTTGAACAATGGGGCAGAAACAGAAGCAGCTTTTGGCCACAGCTGCCCTTGTGGGTGCAGTGGTTTGTTCTGGAAAACAAGCCAAACCATTCATATTATTTATATTGTCATGTGATGATGATAATAATAATAATAATAATAATAATAATAATAATAATAATAAGAAGAAGAAGAAGAAGAAGAAGAATAAGAATAAGAATAATAAATGGCTTCTTGCTTCTGGGTAAGTCAACATTATTAAAATAATTATCTAATAATTATAAAGCAATTATATTTGTTTTTTAGAATTTCTTAATCTTTTTTTATTTATTTATTTATTTTTTTAACTCTTTCAAGTTTTGAGGTTTTAATAAGTACGGAGTGTGAAGACGCACAGACAGGTCATTCTTGCGCCTCCACGAGGTCCCTGTCATGTTTACTATCTTCCCTGTTTGCTGCTTCGTGTTTGGTGCCGGAGAGAGCGCACCTATTGGTTGTTGACAATGATAACGTCATTGAACTTCATTATTTGCAGGAGCCAAGACTAAAAACTTCTGATAATATTAAACATGATTATGTCGGAACATCAAGACGAGAAAAAGACTGACTTAAGACAGCTCGGACCGAGGTTTATGAACATATTCCACCAAACGATAAGGATGCTGAGGCACCAACTGAGGTAAAACGCCTACGATTTTATTCCGACATTGGAAATTTGTCTGAGACTGTGAAATCGCTTGAAAAGTTGCTTGGTGTATTAAAAGCATTCGCATTGAAGACATTTGTGTTTAGTTTGTCTATTTGTTTGTTTGTTGACATTTATTTATTCGTTCGTTGACATTCAGCGTTTGTTTGTCGTGTTTATAGGCTGCGTTGTTGATCATGGACACCTGAAGTGGACAATGCCGAAACTTTTGTTTGTCTACTACGCGTTTGTTACCTTTATTTTTTTGGTTGCTTAAAATAAACAAAATAAAGAAGTTCATCGTTTTGCTTAACCAGAAAGACCTGCGCCTTGCCATCTTGTTATTCACGTGACGCGTGATTGCGACAAATCCGCGCGTACGTAGAGATCAATCACTTCAAATCAGCCATCTGGGTATCATATGCAGCTATCTTCATGTATTTATTGAGTGTAAATCCTAAAAAATGTTGCAATGACTATGATAATGTGGTCTAAATCAAACACTGAAACCCAATGTATTGACTATGACTAAATAAGTAAGTATTATATTAAATAAGTATTAAACTGCTGAATCCTATTGGACTTTATTCATCCCCACAGGTAAACTGTGCTGTTAAAGGCGCTCATGTCAAAACATTACGCAATCTTAAAAGTAATAGAGTAAAATCCAAAAAAAAAGGCAAAAATGTGATTGACCTAAAAAAAATTACTAAGAAAAGTAGAAGAATTTGGAACATACAATAAACCTAGAAATGAACAATAAATAAGAAATCAAATCCAAAAATAAACAATAAACAAGAAAAGAAAAGGAAAGATTGGGGCGATGATTCTCAGGGCGGTTTTTCGCAATTTTCCCCCATAACAGGGAGCCCTCTAAAATGTAACCGTAAAGTCTCCCTTCCTTTTGTAGGGGTAAAGCTCAAATCAGGGCGACCTCGGACAACAGGGCTTCACTTCACGTCACAGCGTCTCACCTTCAGCTCGTCAGCGTCGTAGAAGTCGACGCGCACAGCCGGGACCATCCAGGTGTGAAACAGCGAGGCCAGGATCTGCTGGGCGATGGAGTCGGTGATGAAGTGGAAGTGGAGGGGGTTCCGCCTGTGGACGTACACACACATACACACACACACACGCGCACGCGCACGCACAATCACACACACACATATACATTTAAAAAGAAAAGCGGATGGTCCTTTGATATGGAAAGCAGCATCTGTGAGCGCAGGCTTATGGGACTCGACAGTCGCTGGCAAATTACAAACAGACGAAAACGTAGCGTGCGCAATTACATTTCAAACATTTTCACGCATTTCACCAGAGAGAATGCTGCCAAAACAAACACAGGTTACACAAAATATATTTTAAAGATTTTATGTTTTATCAGTAACAATGTAGTTATTACCCATCATGAGAAAATACCAGAGAAAACATCTTGTTATGCCTCCGCGCTGGCGACAGACATAATGTTTTGGGGTTGTCTGTCCCGTTCTTGTGTCTGAGGAACGTCTGGAGGGAATTTCATTACGTCTTGCACAAATGTCCACTTCAAAGTTGAACTGATTGGAATTTGGTGGTCAAAGGTCATAGGTCAAGGACACTGTGACCTCACAAAACAGGTTTTAGCCCATAACTCAAGAATTCATGTGCTCGTCATGACAACATTTCGCACAAACGTCTAATTGGGTAAAATGAAGTGATTACATTTTATATCCAAAAGTTCAAAGGTGAATTTCACTGTGACATCATAATGTTCTGCAAAAACACTTTTCTGGCCATTATTCAACGCCGTAACTCAGGAACAGAAAGGGAGATTGTGAGCATATTATTTGGTCAAATACTGAATTGGTTTGTGTTTTATCAGAATCAGCTTTAATGGCCAAGGATGTGAACACATACAAGTCATTTGACTCTGTTTTTTGTTTCTCTTAATGACCTTGCACACTAATAGACATGGATGTAAACTGCAACCTGACTGGTTGCCGGAGGAAAACAACCCCAACGCGGTAATTATAGTTGATAGTTGAATTTGAAATGTTACTAGTAACAACAGGAAAAGGCATTAGTCACTAATGAACTAAGTACTAGTACTCAATTAATAGCTACTAGTAAAATTGAAAAAGATACTCGTCGGAGGCAGATATACTGTATATCTCAAACATGGAGCCCCATAGGATTCAATGACAAATTTGTCCAAATTGTTACTAGAAACATCACAATAGTTACTAGTAACATTACAATAGTTACTACTATCTAATAAATAAGTACTAATACCTAATACATTTTGACCAATAAGACTAAAATAGTTACTAGTAACAGTTGGAATAGCAACTACACCACATTCCAAATTATTATGCAAACTGGATTTAAGTGTCATGAACATTTCATTTCTTTTGTTTTTCAATTAAACTCATAGATGGTATTGTGTCTCAGGGCTCTTTGGTTCACTGAAATCAATCTCAGACACCTGTGATAATTAGTTTGCCAGGTGACCCCAATTAAAGGAAAACTACTTAAGAAGGAAGTTCCACATTATTAAGCAGGCCACAGGTTTCAAGCAATATGGGAAAGAAAAAGGATCTCTCTGCTGCCGAAAAGCGTCAAATAGTGCAATGCCTTGGACAAGGTATGAAAACATTTGATATTTCACAAAAACTTAAGCGTGATCATCGTACTGTGAAGAGATCTGTGGCTGATTCAGAGCACAGTGCAGATAAAGGCATAATGAGGAAGGTTTCTGCCAGACAAATTCATGGGATTCAGAGAGCAGCTGCTAAAATGCCGTTACAAAGCAGCAAACAGGTATTTGAAGCTGCTGGTGT
Source organism: Zeus faber (assembly GCF_960531495.2). Taxonomy (NCBI): domain Eukaryota; kingdom Metazoa; phylum Chordata; class Actinopteri; order Zeiformes; family Zeidae; genus Zeus; species Zeus faber. Next base: position 21,485,944 of record NC_137208.1, on the reverse strand, counting down.
CTCTGGAGTCCCGCGAACCTCAAGGTGTAGGATCCTCCAGAGGCTTGCAGTTGTGCATAAACCTACTATTGGGCCCCCAACCAATGCTCACAAGCAGAAACGGTTGCAGTGGGCCCAGAAATACATGAAGATTCATTTTCAAACAGTCTTGTTTACTGATGAGTGCCGTGCAACCCTGGATGGTCCAGATGGATGGAGTAGTGGGCGGTTGGTGGATGGCCACCATGTCCCAACAAGGCTGCCACGTCAGCAAGGAGGTGGTGGAGCCATGTTTTGGGCCGGAATCATGGGGAGAGAGCTGGTAGGCCCCTTTAGGGTCCCTGAAGGTGTGAAAATGAGTATATAGAGTTTGTGACTGAGCACTTTCTTCCATGGTACAAAAAGAAGAACGGTGCCTTCCATATCAAAGTCATCTTCATGCCTGACAATGCACCATCTCATGCTGCAAAGAATACCTCTGTGTCATTGGCTGCTATGGGCATAAAAGGAGAGAAACTCATGGTGTGGCCCCCACCCTCCCCTGACCTCAACCCTATTGAGAACCTTTGGAGCATCCTCAAGCCAAAGATCTATGAGGGTGGGAGGCAGTTGGCATCAAAACAGCAGCTCTGGGAGGCTGTTCTGACGTCCTGCAAAGAAATTCAAGCAGAAACTCTCCAAAAACTCACAAGGTCAATGGATGCAAGAATTGTGAAGGTGATATCAAAGAAGGGGTCCTATGTTAACATGTAACTTGGCCTGTTAAGATTTTGATTTTGATTTCAGTAAATATGACCTCCCAATGCTGCAATTTCAACAAATAACCATTTTCAGTTCTTTACAACCTCTAAAATGTTTTGAATCTCTGTTGTGCATAATAATTTGGAACAGTGCATTCTGAGTTTTTTATTTTTGAAAAAAATACTGTTATCATTGTTTGTTCAATAACATTCCGATTATACCCTAACGGTTGATGACTTGAAAGTTATACTGTCATTTGCATCGACTATTTAGGAAAATCAGAGAAAAATATCATTTGCATAATAATTTGGAACGTGGTGTAGTAGTAGTTTGTCCTATGGATTAAATGTTGAAATGGCGTGCCATACCAGCCGGTCATCATCGCAAAATAACCCCCTGCAAAGTAATCCACCCATTCGCCCTGTCGGGGGTTATTTTATGACTGCATGTTATCCCTTTATTTATTTAAATCTGCATTGGAGAGGTGGGAGGAGTTGGGAAATAGAGGGATATTTGCAATTCAGGCCTCTTAGAGAGACAGATGAGTGTCTCGACTCTTAGAATGAACCATCTCAGCTGCACTCAATGAATGCAGGGCTCCGGAGCTGCAAACTGTATCTGAGGTTAGCTGTTCAATAACAGCTGTCTAGAGCAACACTGAAAATGGGGGTGTGTGTGTGTGTGTGGGTGCTAGACGAGACAGCAACGACGTGGAAAATAATGCACGATAATTACCAGTGTTCGACCGTCAACCGCCACCGAGTCTTCCAAGGTTATAGACGCAATTTTGAAATCCTGTGAAAACGCTGTCTGATTAGGTTCAAGGTTCAAGAGGTTTATTCGTCACATACATATACATACTTTCATACATATATGCAGTGAAATGTAATGCAACGCACCCGGTGATTACACACAATATGTCCTAGGGAAAACTTTCTTTCTAATAGACCAACTAACTGATTCCTAAAACGTAATACAGTAAGTCGAATACTTATAGAATAAAACAAAAATATATAGAATAAAATAAAATACAATAAAATGAAATAGATAAAGGGAATATGCTTATATATATGGAGTAGGCAATTATACAGATATGTGCATTAAAGTGAGGTAGCGTTTGTGAGATATACAGCACAGTATACAACAGTACAGCGCAGCAATACGGTAACACTGAACAACCCAGAACAGTGGCACAGTATACGGTACAGTATTCTACATACAGTACAGTAAGGTGGTGGAGCCTATGTGTGTGGCTCAGTGAGGACCCCTTGTGAGGTCAGCATTGACAGTTCTTATGGCTTGTGGGAAGAAACTCCGTCTCAGTCTCTCTGTTCTCGCTGTGTGGCTGTGGAGGCGCTTGCCTGACCGCAGCAGCTGGAACAGTTCGTTGTTGGGGTGATGAGGATCCTTCATGATCCTGCGGGCTCTGCTACTACACCTCCTGGTGTATAAGTCCTGCAGGGAGGGGAGTGTAGTTCCAGTAGTACGTTCAGCTGAATGCACCACCCTCTGCAGGGCCCGCCTGTCCTTGTTCTTAAACCAGGCAGTGATGTTGCCTGTCAGGATGCTCTCCACTGCTCAACAGCAGAAGGACTTGAGGATCCTCATGAGACCCGGAACTTCCTCAGCTGCCTGAGGTGGTAAAGACGCTGCCTCACCTTTCTCACCAGAGTGTCTGTTTGTAAAGTCCATGTTAAATCCTCTGTGATGTGGACTCCCAGGTACTTGAAGCTGCTCACCCTGTCAACAGAAGTCCCATTTATCACCAAGGGCGCATGCGTCCTCGGTTGTAATCCTCGCCTAAAGTCCACAATCAGCTCCTTAGTTTTGCTGACGTTCAGGTGAAGGCTGTTGTCCTGGCACCAGAGTGACAAGTCAGCCACCTCCTCGCGGTAGGCCTTCTCGTCACAGTCGGTGATCAGGCCCACGGCAACGGTGTCGTCAGCAAACTTGATAATGGTGTTGGAGCTGGACCTGGCTACACAGTCATGTGTGTACAGGGAGTACAGTAGGGGGCTGAGGACGCAGCCCTGGGGGAAATCATGTATTCAGGGAGTGAGGGAGCTGGACATGTGCTTCCCCACCCTAACCACCTGGGGCCGGGCTGAGAGGAAGTCCAGGATCCAGGCACACAGCGGAGTATTCAGTCCGAGCTCCTTCAGCTTGACAGCCAGTCTGGTGGGGACTATGGTGTTGAAAGCTGAACTGTAATCGATGAACAGCATTCTCACATAGGCCCCCTTCCGGCCATCCAGGTGCGTGAAGGTGGTGTGCAGTACCTGGGACCACGTCATCCGTGGATCTGTTCTGCTGGTACGCGAACTGCAACGGGTCCAAGGTGCGGGGGAGGGAGGCGCAGAATGAATGCAAGCAGGGAGCCCTCTGATTGTTCAAGGATGGCTGCTTTAGTCTTCTTCGTCTACAAGTAAACCATAGCAGGCCTACCCACAGTGACAGTCTCACAGGTGTGTTTCAACAGCGTGAAGCAATGTCCGCGGTAAAAAGGACCAAAGTCAAAATACAACATTTTGGGAGTTTCTTCCATCTTTGATTATTTTGAGTGCTTCCAATTCTTCTCCTGAAGTTATTTCCCTTCCTCAAGGACCTCTGCATCTGCAGATCTCTGCCACTTTATAGCTTCTAGCAAATGGCCATGGTAACGGGACTAACTCTCCAAGTACCGCGGGGCACTAATTGTGTGAGTAGCGGTCTACTGATTAATTGGTCAGCCGCTTAATCGGTCGGCCGATTAATCGGCCCGATACATCTGCATTTTGAGGTAATCAGCATCAGCCGATGCCTGCGCTCACACGGCCAATAAATAAAAAATGTCTGCAGTAGGGGTGGACAGTACAACGCTATAGAACGTACAGCAGTATGAATTTGCTCGATGGTATTCCTCTAGCCCTCACAGGTCTAAAGGGAGGGATACATTGATATATCGGCCGAACGGCCACGTTCACATGAAACACAGTAGACGGGAACGGCACAGGGGGAGCAAGGGGGGAGGTATGATGGCAAACTGAAACAAGCATGAAGACATTTTGCAATTTTGGTGATGTACAAAGAGAAAAATATATTGAACTCAATTATTTTGTGTCTGTTATTATATATAAGAATTTATACAAGTAATAACATGGAGCCGCAACATTATCACCGAACCAACCGCGTGACGCGAGACCACCTTGTCCAAATCCTTCATCTGCTTCCTCGCTAAGAGCACCAATTAATAAATAGAAAAAATGACTTTTATATCAATCTGCTGTTTTCCTTTAAGCCATTTAAGTGCGGTATTCCAGAGAAAATGGCCTCTACCGGCTCCGTCACTGCAGCGCAAAATTCCGACATGCGCAATAGAGTTGGCTCCTGCTGTACTTCCATCGCAAAGGACGGCAAAAAGTTTAAATATTTGAAGTGGCACGAATGGAGGAATAAATAACAACAAATACTTGAAGTCAGTTATTATTTTCACTTTGTGCAGCTTGCTTAGACAATACTATTATATAATTTAGTTGATGCATATTTATTTAAAATAAGTGCACTGCAGACAGATTGCACATCTACCTAAGCAAACAGAGACAATGCAGACAATAACATTAGTGTTAAATAAAAGTTCATTTAAGTTCAGCAATTTTGTGTCTCATTTGTTATTATTATTAAATTGTTGTTGCAAAAAGAAAAAATAGAACAACATGATATTGCCATTAAACAATATATCAGCCATCGGCCGCCCTGCTCTCTATATATCAGCATCGGCCATTGAAAAACCCATATCGGTCGAACACTAACTTTGAGCATTAGTTTCCACGAAGAGTGGACTCGCCGATGGCTCTCCATCAGCCTGCTGCGGAGAAAAACTAGCGGCGTTGCTTTGATTTACAGCGCAGGCCAAACAATACATCTCAGGTGCTTCACTTATGACTTGCGGTGGCCGGGAAAGGAATCGCTGCACTACGCATCATAGACCACCGACCATCATAGACCATCGCTTGCTTTTTAATATCATATTTAATTTAATATCAACAAAGTCACGTGTGACTAGGGCTGGGTATCATTTAAAAAAATGGCGATACCAGTACCAATACCAGTACCCTTAAAGTGATACCGATACCATTAGAGTACTTCATTCTATACCTTTTTATTCTACGACACCCATCATGTGAATGGAGTCATTCAGTTGCATAAAACGCCACCACTTCTCTCCATCGGAATGATTTTTACACAAATACATTTAGAAAATGTTCAAATTATGGAGATATTTATTAAATAACTGTACAGAACTGTACAATTAAGTTTTTGGGCAGTGTTATTTTAAACAAATAGCCAGTACAGGAGGAATGATTACAGCGAGGAAAACCTCTTTGACACATCACATTAAACTGAAGAACGCTTGCGGTGATTGGCTGCGAGCAAAACCATACAGATAGACATTTCTTTCTAGATCCGGGCCACCTTCGAGCCCCTAGAAGGTGCCGAGTTGAAGTGGCTGTCAGCCAAGGCGGCTTCTCTTTTAGCGGTGTCGTCAGCCAAAGCGTTGGCACACTCCATGTGCTGTCTGTTAGCGAAACCTGTGTATGCTGGATCTCAGAGACAGGTCAGGAGTTACCCTATTGCCCAACCCAGCGTTTTCTCCCAAAGAGGCTCTCCCGCTTCCACATGAACCAAGTTGGATGCTTTTAACCCACCACCGAGCAGGCAAGACTAGTTTGCTCACTTAGAGCACTTGGAGCTTATGTTGGCGTGACGGCAGACATTCGCTGGACAGACCAATTATTTGTTTATTACGGCAGGTCTAAGAAAGGTTCTCAGGGCGTGACGCTTACTTTGTTGCTCAGTAAAACAATTTAGGAGCACAGAAAGAATTTTTGGGGCACAATGAAAATGGATCAAATAAAGTGTCCTTAATAAAGGGAAAACACAAGGAGACATTCACAAGCAAAACGATTTAATTTATTTGAAGAATAGGTTTTTAATTATTTCTGGTACAATTTGTATTTAATAATTATGTAATATTTATACTTTAAACGTCTTTAAACTGTATGAACAGAAAAACGGTATGAACACCTCTGTAATTAAGTAGTTCTTCTTAGTTCTGAACGGCAAAAAAAGGTCTGCTCAGTCTGTTTAGACACAAAAATTATGACAAGTTTTTGTTTATTTTATTAAGGAATTTATGTCATTATTTATACAATAACAAGCAACCAGGTGGCTTCATAACATTATAATAGATATTGAAATGTACATTTTTGAAGAAATAAAGGGAGAAATTCTAAAACTTGACGTTGCCTATTCATAGATCGGAGCCTGCATGTCCCAGAGGAAGTTGTGGCTGTTCAGAAGGTTCATGTTTTGGCATAGAGCTGATTAGATCCACCCCCAGTCACTGAATGTAATTCCAATAAGTAACCAGTATCACGTTCAATTCTCACGTTTATAACAAACAAAATTGCATGAAAACCAGTTCAGAATTAGCGAGTCAGAGTTAGCGAGTTACAGTCGATTCCGTAGGGAAGTCTGCATCTCGCAATACGCATTGTATTTGTTTACAAGCGGATCTTGAGCGCCCCAATACGGCGGATATGCAAATGCGGAGTGGTGGCATACAGCAGTGGCCAATGATTGCTGCTACTAGTACCACGTGACTTCTCTTTACGGTAAGTCATGCTATGCTGCTACTCTACGACATGTCGTGAATGAGCTGTGGATACAATACAACGGCTTCAGGCGCAAAAAGTATGTTTCACCGTGCCGTTTCAGGCGGATATTCATCAGCCGGATAAATATAGGATTGGTACATCCCTAGTTGATATCAACCTTTTAGAGGGAAAAAAATAGAGGCTGGGCTGAATTTTGCAATACTTTTTATTTGCACACATGCTCCTAAATACATTTTACTGTTCGCACACATCTATTTTTTAGTCACAAATGTGAGTGAAACGCTCGCACTGTGGAGCCCTGGTTCTGCACTGTCTAGGCAGAGACTGTCTCATTGGACTGTGAATGTGATATCCCAGGCGTACAAGACTAGGGAGTGTCCCCCTCCCGCTCGCATTAGGGGCCACTCTACAAGAGGTGCAGCCACATTATGGGCAGCCTTGAAGGGCCGGCCGTTGAAAGACATCCCCCTGTACGCTGGCCAGATACTGTATTACTGGGTCCACGTCGCCACTACTAGGGCCGTAGGAGCGTCTGTTCTACGAGGCCGTCAAAATATCAGGTGAGGGATGGTGGTTACTCATGAGCTTGTATCAGTCGTCCGGTGTGAAACGCTGCCTCTGGCGGTCAGTAACCCCTGGGCAACACCGGAAGCAACACGTCCGTGTCAGGGCAACGCTTTCGATATGCTGCCTGTTTAATCAATGTGAAAGGTCACACCAAGCAGAAGCGTCAGCGTCGGGAAAGCAGCACAAAAATGCGAGGCTCCGAAACGCCTCGCATTTTTTTACGCCTCGGCTCTATTTTTCCGGGCGTCAAGCATAAACTGGAGCGTAGATTCCCATAGAGGTCCATTCAATAACATGTATTTAGTGAAAATATCTAATTACCAAACCTAGTATGCATACACACAACACACACACACACACACACACACACACACACACACACACACACACACACACACAGCAACCACATATCGCTGATGTGCGGTCCTAACGTGGATTACTGAGTTAAATTAACAAACTAATCTAAAGAAAATATAATCATTCCAGCAGGAAAACAAATATCAAGCCCAGGAATAGACTTTAGATTTCACTTCATACTTGGGAAGGAGTTTAATAAACTTTATTGGTCTGGTATAACTGTATCTGGAGTCACTACGTGCAGCCTCTCGTCAAACTGACTTGTCAAGCAATAGATTTTTGTAATAGGGAAATCTGTTGATTTACTTATAAGGTATTAAGGTATTAATCAAGGTGTTTTATCAAATGTACTCGAATAAATCCATTGCATGTTTTTCTTCATTTAATAATCGAATCACAAATAACTGATGACAAAAAAATAACAGAAAACACCATATTACAGAAACAGCTCTATAAATACACATATATAGATTGTGAAAATCTCGTGGATCCTCCTCTGGTTAATGGGGCGAGCCCACCGCTGTCGTCCCCGGCATATTCAGGCCAGAAGCTGTTGTGTAAATTCAATCAATAAACGCTAATCTCATGAACTAATCCAACTATGTTAATAAATACACTTACTCAAAATCTGAATAAAATGAAAAGTAAAAGGTTGAAAACGAAAGCAAAGAATCATTTAATTCACTCACCCATTGAAAGTTGAGAAATTTCACAATTTGAAGTTTAAAGTCTCGAGAATGCTGTTTACGCGAGCGCATTACAGATGGAATGGAGACGGAAGAAATTGACGAATCATCAAACGATGTGACACTTTTGTGCTGAGACTATGTCACTTCTGGTGCGGCCCAGGGGAAACAATGAAAGTGAAACAGAACGAGAGTTACGTATGTAACTACGGTTGGATTTCTGGATGAGCTGCAGTGTTCCCATCACGCACGTTTGCGCACGGTGCTTTTTTGGCTTCATTCAATTACAATAAACACATCTACAATAAAAACACTCTATTTGTTTCCTTTGGAGAGACAGTGAACCTTTATGCCCGATCGCAGACAATGGATGCTTCATGCCACTCCGACTAGGAAGTTGCACGTAGAATTTCACTGAACGTGCATGTGGAAAGATCTCCCGTTCACCACGTGAACAGTGACGGACACCAAGCAAGCGCGATTGAGACAATATATGCGTAGAATTAAAAAAGAATAATATGGCAGCTGGGTAATTGTGTAAAGGACTATGAGAGAACATTTTTATGATATAATTTTAGTAATGCAAGTGATCAGCTGGAGTCTCAACTTAATCACCAGACAATCCGCGCCACCACGTCCAAATCCTCCATCTGCTTCCTCGCTTTTGCGCGCATACGTCCACATACATCCTCTTACATCCAGGGGGGGTGATATTTCGATGCTGTGAAAATATCGCACACGGTGGCAAATATCGCAATATTCTATATTATTGAATATCAGCCCAAGCCTAATACATACTGTATATCAAAAGCACTGGAAGATATAATTGACACACTATTTAGACCTTAATGAACACTGTCAGAACACGAAACAACTGGCCAAAGAACTTCCAAACTGTTCAAAAAGATGAGGTCTTGGGACGCTTCTTCATGAAAACCCCAGATGATGTCAGCTCAAACATTTCAAACTAAGGACCGCCGTGCAAGACTGATAGGACCCTAACAAGGCCCTGAAGGTTTTGTTGCTGAATCCACCTACTTTCAATTTAGAGGAAACATCCACAGATAGATTGAGGGTTTTGAAACGGGTGATCCCCTTTCAGCCGACATGAGCTGGTTCTTCATGGAAGATTTGGAGATGAAGGCTATGTCCGCCATTCCTACACGGCGCAGCTCGACCCTCTGGAAGGAAACGATGAGGATGACATTTTGTAGAAGATCAAGGACGGACACGCACAGGAGCTATCCAACCACTGAGGAATGGTGATTAATCAATCTAGTTTCTTGATGTTAAAATGCACCCAAGGAATAACGGGAGCATCAAGCCCAAAATATACCGGAAACTACTATTGACACTCATCAATAACTGCTGCTCAACTCATCAAGAACATCCCATAGCCTCTTAGATTTTTCAGCTAGATTGAGCCAAAGTCAGGGCAAGTAGAACAAATTACGGGGAAACAAAAGCAACTCACCAAACATCTACATGGTCACATTATCATACACCTGTGAGCCCACTGAGCACCTCAGAGGGACATGAGTAAACATCAGATCAACGACCTTGTAAGGCCATTTAGGAAGCTTTGCCAGTTGTGGGTTCATCAAACTAAATGAAATTAAATGACATGAAATTGAATATAATATCCGTTCTTGTATTGAAACACAGGTGAGATTACAGACCTTTTGGTATTTTGGTAAAACAATATCTCCCATGTCATGTTTGAAGAAACATCAAGCAGGAAACTGCAGATATTCTGTCAGCTATTTCAGATTACCGTAATAATATGATGGACTGGAAAAATGATACCAGCACCAAATAGGGGGCTACAAACTATCCCTGACCCCTGGAATATTATCCTGAAAAAGCTGCCAGGCAACACCAGTCACACTGTCTAGTACTTTCTTGCAGGTATCCACATCTGGCAGCTAACATCACATCAAACACCAGTGAGATCCCTTAAAGGAAGGCTGTGTAGCACACTCCGAAACAATCAGTAACTCATTCTGTATTCTTTGCACATACAAAGTGAAGATTACAGGAACTTGTCCATGCTACCATTAAGCACTACAGTCAGTGATTCTAGATGACCTCCAACCAAAGGAGAAGGGATAGAGAGCGGGATCGGCCAAATCAATCGCTTCCCGCTCATTTTCCAATGAGTAATATCAATCTACTCATCTCGGGAGCGGGCGCTCCGGGAAAAATAAAATACATATTCAGAGCCCTAAACAGTGTCGTGACGGGGTTTCCGGGCGACCTTGAAAATTGAGTTTGAGATTAATCATCAGTCCCTTTTCTCGTTCGTGATGAAATCACCTGCAAAGTCTGCGGCTAATTAAAAGAAAGAGCTGTTTGCTTGTTGGGAAGTTGAGGATGCACGACGCCGGCGCGACAGTCTGATTAATAATAATAGCTCCTCGGCGAGCCATAAGTTGTTCCTGTTTACTGAAGGTGAGACATGAATTACACGTCATCGTAACGAGGTAAAGTTTCACCTCATTTGACGGCTGAAGAGCGTTACTCCACTGGTCGCCTCGGCTGGGAAGGAAGGGGATTTTTTTTTCTCTGCATAGCTGAAGCTGAAGCCACCATGCGAGTCTGTGTGTGTGTGTGTGTGTTTGTCGGATTGACGGGCCGAGCCTGAAAATTTAATGTCATCGCCCCTGACCACCCCCCTCCCCCTTCGCCCTTCCTCAGCCACCAAAAAAAGCCAGGGCTGATGACGACCACAACGGCAACGACAGTCGGCGCTTGCGGCCATTCTTCCTCTCAGAGTTCACAGAGGTTGCGTTGCTAGGCAACAGAGTGGAGGCGGACCAGGCATTAGAGAGCAGAGTATTCATATTAGCAAGGAGGGCAGCCCAGCTGTGTGTGTGTGTGTGTGTGTGTGTGTGTGTGTGTGTGTGTGTGTGTGTGCAACGGGGAAATGAACACGCGGTACCTGTGGAAGAGAACGGACTTCACCAGAGTCACCACATCCCGACTGGCGTTGTAGCCGGCGCACACGATGGCCACGTGAATGGTCTGTTGATGGCAGAAAGAGACTTTTATTAGAAACGAAACAAACAAATAAAAAACGTGCAAACAGATGCAAAAACGTTATGCCGCCAAACGCCGGCATTTTAACATTTGGAACCCCAACGTTTCATTTTGCTATTTATTTATAATGGATGAGTAGACTTGGACTAGTTTAAACTAGCTTTGCTTCGACGTGACTAAAAGAGAAAAAAATTAACTTGTGGACAAAACCTAATTTGCACATAATTGCTAGACTCAAACCGCACATCAACACCTTGTTAAAAACTAAATTCCCATAATGGACTATTCATTACTCATCATTCACCTGCACCTAAGGTAACAATCCACACCGGCCGCATTATTTAACCGTATTAAAGTGGAACGCTGATCGGCCATTGTCAAGCCCTCTACGTTCGCTCTGGTTATTAGTTCTCGTCTCCCGGAATATTTAAGCAGGTGAACCTCAGCTCCATTTTGTTATTTCTTCTACTTTTCTCTGACTTGAAAAGCCGGTAGTGACCCACTCTTGTGTATGACAAAATTGTCAAATACTGCCATAAACCATGTCATATCTACCCTGGCCCAGTGTCCCATCCGCGAGCTCTGCTCTGTCAGGAACTGGCTGACTGACAAAATGTGCAGGGTTGCTGCTGTCCCAAACCGGACATTTATTTGGTATTCTATTTTTAATGCAGGTACCGATAGCCTCTTGACTCCCTACACCAGTTGCTAAATGATATGACAGGAAAGCCCCCGCCACCCAGTCAACTAAAGGACTATTTTTTTGATCTTGTGGGAACGTTTAGGGGAACGTTTATTATATATTGCCAAAAATGTTATTTTTTATTTTTCAGGTTTATTTCTTATGGTTTATATTTATTGCCATTTATTGTGTAGACATCGTAGACATTTTCTGGTTTATTGTTTATTATTAGGTTTATTTTATTGGTAATCTTTTGGTTTATTTTACACTGATAATTTTTCTGCTACTACACTGTACGGCACAGAATTTTACTATGCGTTTTTTTATATCCAATGAATTTTTTTTTTTTTGTCTTCCTCCGACTCGGTACACTGAGAAATAAATAAATGATAGGCGTCCTTTCCTATGGGAGAGCAGAATGTATATGGCTGGCTGGCGGGTGACTGGCGGATGAGTGTGGGAGGACAAGAATGCCGGCTGGGAATAGCTCCTGTTGGTACCGGCGTTGTTGTAGTTCATCAGGGAAGGGGCCAAAAAAATGTTGCAAGTTGTCTCGTTTCACAAAAAGGTGCTGAAACCACGTAGTGGATCTGCTAAGGGCCGTCACAAACATCTGCAACATGTGTTGACAACATCATCTGGATCATTTCGGGACAAATATTGTATGTGCTACAATCCCAAATTTAAGGTCACATATGTCATGACATTGTAATACACTTAGTTGCCAGGTGTCAAAATAACATCGGCATGAAAGTGAAAGGAAGTGTTTGATTCTGCAATAATACCTTTCCGTCCAAAGAGGAATTTTAAGCCAGTGTAAGAAAAGATGCATTAAATAGAATAAGGTGCATTTCGATTACTTGAATAGAGGCGTGTTAACAGTCTACACACAATTTAATGTTTAGTTATCCAATGTCAATAAATGGGTCTTGGGCAATAGGCAGACATGTATTATTACGCCTTTTATGTCATACAAACAATTATTTGTATGACAATTTCTCTTCAACTAAAATTTCATGATCGTGACTGACCTGACTAAAAGGCATGGAAATACGTTAAAATCACATTACATAATAAAGTATATCATAGATTACAAGAGTTGGCAGGGTTATCCAAATGCTGTGGTATTGAAAGTGTGTTTCCATAAGCTATTTTGTGTTTATTCATGTGTTTATTTAAAAACAAGCAAACGTTGGTTTTTCACAAATACCAAAAATGAAATTTGTGTCAGACAACATGAGGGTTGGGGAAGTAAGCTTCACTGTGGCTTTCTCCTTTGAATGTTGAAAATGCTGCCTCTGCTTGTCATGAATCCTCCCTGATCTCCCAGTATTTATATTTGTTTTCATGTTTTACTTTCATCTGGTCATTTCCTCATGCAGTGTCACTAACCTCCATGTCATTTCAGACCCGCCCACTCCTTTTTGCTTTGCGGTCACTCCCTTCCCTTCACCTGGCTTACCCCGCCTGCAGCTCATTCCCTCAATAGTCCCTCAGTATAAATAGCAGTCCACTTCCCTTTGTTCTCTGCCAGATCGTCTCTTGCATTACGCTGTGCTTTTCCGCGCTACTACCTGATTCAGGACCTTTGCTGAACCCCTGCCTCATTCTCTGGACCCCGATTCTTTGCCTGTTCCCTGCTGGATAAGCTTGCCTTCTGCGACTGATCTCCTGATTTTGACCCCAGCCTGTTTTTTGGAAAAAACCTTATGGACTTTGACTTCTTACTAGGGCTGTGACGAGAACCACATTACCGCAATACCGAGGTCACGTGACGTCACTGTGGGGTTCAGCGCATTACTGTCATCGCTGCAAATATTAGATTTTTTTTAATTTAATTTCTTTGCTGATGAAAGTTACAGTGCATATGAAAAATAAACACAGTAATCATTGTTTAGTTATCATCACTGACCGTCTTCCATCCTATGTTCAAGAGTTTCTAGAGAAACAAAATGTTTCAGTTGCTCCCCTCGTCACATGAGCTTTGCTCACGAGGGGGGTGGATAGTCGGATATTTTCATATAAAATGATTTTCTTTATCTAACAAGATTTAGTCTTCAAAAAGCCTTTTTCCAAAAATTTGTCTTGAAAGAGGCGGGGTCTTCTTATAATCAGAGCCGACTCAGGTCAATACGGTAATTATTTCCACGGCTGTACCCGACTTTTTCAGTCTAATCGGATTGAGCTGTTCAATGCTAAACGGAGTGCACGGCTCCGTGCCCTGTCCCGGTTCCTCCAAATAAAACAACCAAAAGCAGTTTGTTTTTACAGTGAGCGAACACGGAGAGCCGTGTTGATGAATCATGTTTTCTTCATGTGGATGGCTCGGATTCGGAGACTATCCGATCGAGCATCTGTGGGATATGCTGGAACAACAAGCCAGATCCGTAGGGGCCCCACCTCACATCTTCCAGGACTTAAAGGATCTGCTGCTAATGTCTTGGTGCCAGATACCACAGCACACCTTCAGAGGTCTTGTGGAGTCCATGCCTCCACGGGTCAGAGCTGTTTTGGGGGCACGAGGGGGAGCTACACAATATTACTGGTTATTAGTAGTGGTTATAATGTGGTGGTGAAAAATGTAACCGATTCAGATTGTACGTCCATTGCCGACGGATTGTCCAAACGATCGCAGCTACACTGAACAAACCTTACTTCCCCTAACCTATTATGTACTGTATCCGTAACAGTCGTCTAATGTGTGAATAAACTCGATACGGAACCTTTCCGTAAAGGAGGCCAATGTGTGAATGACTACCTACTGCCTTTGCCGGATATTTTTTTGACCCAGCAATGTTAGAGATTCCATGTGGGAAAGGGACTTAAGGAAATATTGAATAACAGCATGGGAGTGCATGGAAAGCACAAAAACAAACGAAATAGAAAAACATATTTATAAAACTAAAATTTTGCTCCCGACCCCCTGTAAATCCTAGGGGGACCGCTAGAGGGCGTGGACTCCAGTTTTGAAAACACTAACAATAATAATGAACATTTGTGATTCTATTGTTTGTTAAAAAGTATTGAAGCCAAAGAGTTATTACATTTTGAAAACTGTTGTGTAACTTGTAGACGGTCCCTAACATGTCACTGAAACAGCGGCTCTAAGCTATCGCTCTCCTTAGCCCCACCTCAGACTCCACCTCAGAACCAAGCTCTCACCTCGCACTTGTCCACCACGGGCTGCTGGGCGCAGTCCGAGCTGTTTCCGGCGGCCCCCGCCTTTTGGCCCTCGTTGTCCCCGGTGCCTTCCTCGGAGTGGCTCCTGGTCTGGTTCCCGTGTTGGAGCTGGGCCGGTGGGGGGCCGTGGAGGGGCTTGCTGAGCTCCCTGCGCAGGGCCCGGTTCTCCTCCTCCATTTCCCGGACCCGCAGCTCCAGTGCCTGGCGCTCCCCGCCACCACCTCTGGCCCCCAAGAGCGTGGATGACTGGGGCTCCAGCGGCGAGAGCGGCAGAGGCTTCACTGCAATGGAGGCCAGAAGGAAACTTTAGCCTAATTGGGACAAACTTGTAGTGATAGATATCAATAATGTTAATGAGGCGAATATGATTAAAAGGACCTGAAAGCACTTGTTATATTGTAGCAGGGCAATGGCTTCACACTAACTCTTGCTGAGAGGTTGACATTAATTAAGCTCGCACATTCGCCTAAAGAAGAGATTTATTTAGGAGGGGAGGGGGGGTCTAGTGGCTTGCCTTGGCTGGGGGTTTCAACTGTACAACGTAAGGAAATCTTCCACTTGAATCCACACTTGGCTATTGTCGCCAATAACATGTTGGAGTTAGCTGACCCACTTCTCCAAATAGGCTTGCCTGCTTCCTGCAGACATACAGTACATCCTGGCTATGACCGCTGCTGCTATCATTACTGCTATTAATATTACTACCAAAGTCCCATTATTTATTTTATTATTATTATTTTTAGCTGTGGCAGTAAAGGAGCGTTCGAAGCAGGTGCTTGTGGTGTGTGTGTGTGTGTCTGTGATGATTGTGTGTGTGTGTTTGTCCACCTGGGAGTGCACAGGACTTGTCCCAATTAGTTCCGGTGTATGAGGTCAGAATTATATCGTAGTGCCTCCAAGCAGCGGAAAAGGCCCTGCACCCACCCCTGAGTCCTGCAGCCATATAGATGCTTCACTACCGCAGAAGAAGAAAAAAAAAGCTCAGAGCACCATGCCCTGCAGTCACAGAAGACCCCCCAGCCCCAAGAGAAGGTGGGAGCCCACAGAGCAACACCCACACATGGCCCCAAGGAGCATAAACCAGTACCAGAGAGCGCGAGGAGTGCCTGCACCCCTAAAGTGCACACAGACAACCCACCCCCACACCCAGGCATCAGCTGAACCGCAAGCGCAGAACCTGGGCTGCGGGTGCCAGGCACAGACCACTGGCCCGGAGCCAGGTCCCATGCTCACAGACCGACACCCCCCCCCACCCTCCACTTCCGCCATGCGCCCCCGTGGCAGGCCTCTCCTCGCCCCCAGCAGGCGCCTGACCAGCCCGACCCCGCAATCTGCACCATCCGCTCCCCCAACCCGAGCCCCAAACCAACACACGGAAACCAGGCACAGGCACCCCCCAAGGGCACAGTCCCCTCCCCCCCAGGGTTACCAAAGTCTGTTTAAGCAAAGGCTGTTCACTTGGGTGCCATCTTGGTAAAACCCCAAGATTGTAAGTTGGCAGCTCACACAAGGTTCCCAACGCTGAAGACGGAAAGATACATACATATGACATCAATTCCATCCATAAATCCATCTCAGTGTGCAAGACCAGAATACAGTCTCCTTGTAGGCGGAGCCACCTTTACATTTCACGATTCGCAAGATTCTGCAAATTTTCTTCATGATATGAACACAAAGGTGTGGTGATTGGCCAATGTTATCTCCATTTTAGTGTTAAATAATGTGGTGTGGGAATAGTGTGGTTTGAGCAGCCACACCTGACCTGGTTCTAAGTAATTGGGTGCCCAGGATCAGAGTGGCTGCATACGTGTTGCTTGTTGGTTGGTCTAATGAGCAACAGGTAAAACCCCCATCCCCACACACACTCAGGAGAGGAGCCCTTGTCATGACACATCTCTATCTTCTCCTGGGCTTATTCCAACTAGCCCACTCTCTACAATAAACTGGTGTGTCTACAACACTGTCTGTGTCTCTGTGCTGGAGGTCCCTGAAAAATATGTTTGGGTAGTGGGTGGTAGGCGAAACTGCCACACTGACACTTGAACAGGAACTCTCCAGCAACGGGAAGGGACACAGAAGGGCTGTCCAAAGACGCCCTGGAGCCACCAGCGGGTCAACGGCCGGCCCCAGCACAATCCCTCTCCTGACTGGCAGCAGCAGCACCCAGAGGGTCTGGCGGATGACTGGGGGAGAAGCAGCCGCAGCAACCACCTCAGGTAACAGCTGGCAGCTAGCCAGCTGCCACCTCCGGGACTATCCAGATGCCCAGCAGTCAGGACACCCCTCCAAGCAGCCCCTGCAACAACCTAGTCTGGCCATGCCTTCACCAGCCAGCACAGCAGCCAGAGACCGTACGCTCCGGAAGGGAGGAGGGGGTCTGTCATCGCCCTGGGGGAAAGAAGCCGGTGGACCGTATTGCTCAGGAACCAGGTCTCTTCACCGGTAAAATTTAGTTTGGACATTTCTTGTTTGAAGGTATTGGAACCCTGTTTCAGAGTCCGGTGTTTTATTAATTAAGGTATAGGAACCCTGCGTCAGAGTCTGTCCCTATGAGGTATAGCAACCCTGTTTCAAAGTCTGTATTTTAGGCTTCATTTATTTTTTGTTCTCTGTTTGGTGGTAGTGGGTGGGTTGGGGCTAGGCTAACTAATACTAACTCCAGTACCGCTTAACAGGAAACTGTGTAAGCTTCTTGACTAGAACTGTTCTGTACCGGCCACCTGCTTCGTATAGACTACTAATTAGACTTCTACATACCAAGGGAGATTTGGGTGTTCTTATTGTCACATACTTATTTACAGACATACTGCCAGTTGTCGCAAGAGGAGAAGAGGGGTGTCTGGATAGAGTTCGGTAACAGAACACAGTAGATTACTGCTTACTCGACTAGAGTATGATTTGTAGCTTCATCCCTGATTTATCTCCAATTGTATCCATAAATCACGACTAAGATTAAAATAGGTATAACAATAAAGGCAATTAATAGAAATGAATAAAAAGACAATATTATTGCTACTTGACCTACACACTTCCAAGACATTAAATGTAGTTAACCAACAGCACAGCAGTATGATGAGCACAAAATACTATCAACACTGATACCGAAAAGACATTTTAAAAGGACAATTATAAATACTTACTAACCTCTAATTAGAAAGAGCTTGTCATGAGGGAAATGCAAAATGTTAATACGATAGACGTTTGACAGCTGAGCCTTTAAAGAGTTGCAAAATGCAACAAACTGGTCACATTCCTGACCCCTAGCAACCATCTAAACAACTTTTTCTGCAATCAGAGCATGCATTACTAACAATATCTCTCTCTCTTCAGTTGGTGCATCTCAAGCCTCAAAACCATAAAATCAATAATGCTGTTTTCGAGAGCGTGGTGACACATAATCTGGGGTGAATTTACAAAGAATGTATTGCGGTCGCTAATAGCACCATGAACTGCAAATCAAAATAGATTTAATGGCTCTGCGTCTGTGGACACGGCACGGGACGCACAGGGCTCTTTCTTTGTTTTGTTCAGTTAGTGGGGAAAATAAATAAATCTTAAATAAAAACACTGTTTTTATTTGTTTCGTTTGGAAAATGGGGAAAGCCCATTATGCACCTCAGTTCAATAGGGGGGCACGGGATGTGCCATGGGGCGCGCACCCCCCCCCCCCCCACACACACACACTAGCGACAGGCCTGCATGAATAATGTCCCACAATGCCTCACAAGCAGAACAGGACAATGAGACACCCCGTACTTGTGCTTCAGATACCAGGCTGATCTTGTCTAGACAATACCAAGAGGAGCTGCATGTGAGAAAGCAAACGTCCGAATCACTCATGTGTTTGGGGGGTTGGACCACAAAAACTATCGAGTTGTCGAGGTAAACCAGGGGTATTAGAACTCTCATTACATGTATTGATCTGCGCTGTGGGAGATTTATGACTTATCATTATGACATCATGGTGGGAGACTCCCATCTGACTTGGACATTTTAATTTTTTTTTTAGTTTTGCAAATGTGAAGTTCAGCTTTTTATATACAAAAAAATAATAATCACAAAAAGGAGATATCCTGGCATGAAAGGGGTCGTCGGCCATTTCTAAAGCATGCAGAAAGGCACCCTTCAAAGACAGAATACAGAAAAAGAAATGGAACACCAGGAAGTTGACATTTCTGTTAACTGTTTTTGAAAAGCTGGCTCATTAGGTTTATTTCCCTCAGTTTTAGATGGGGAAAAATATTATCCCAATTCAGCTGAATTGAATTGGGATAATATTTGAATTGCAGCCATGAAATTATTGCAGCCTATTGCCCTTTGACTGGTTTGTTAACTAACCAGGTGAACTCCAACCCCCCCATGCCGTGGTCAAACGCTAGAATAAGGCCGCAAACGCATTTATACATGCTTAGAGTGGCTTTTTTCCCCAGCAGTGCAGCCCAGTAAACCCTCTCCCAAAGTACCAAAGCACCTTCTGGACTCCATTTCATCAAAGCTCTAATTAATTTACTGAGTGGATTCGTTGGGCCTAATCCCACTGAACTCCACTGAGTGGCCATTTGTTTGTCCTGCCTAGAGATTGCACATGGCATACGCAGGGCAGTAGATGCACCTGGTGCTGTGCAACCAAGCCAATCCATTTGGCTTCATAGTATTTGTCATGAAGCTAATCTACTCACAAACAAAAGCCTCTTGCAACGTGCAGAAGGAAGATTCTTTCCATTATAAGAGAGAAGCAGTGCGTTAGTCACTTCTCCATACAACAATATTTTAAAAACTCAAACAAATGCCGTGTTTCGAGCAAATCTGTGGCTTATATATAAAACTTGGTTTGTCTTGTATGAAGTCCAAACATATCAGTTGCACTGAATGCAATGTTTCTCTCTGTGAGTACATTGTAGCTGTGGTGTTTTTTTGGTTTTGGAACCATGACTGCTTTGACGGTGACATAACTCATGCAGTGTTTTCAAAATGTTCATATACGCGAAAGCTGTCTTACAGCTAAATTTAATTACAATGTTGCTCAGATACAACATTATGGTACGCTGAATTTTCAAATTTCTGAATTTCAATGTTCAAGAGGGGGTTTACTTTTTACATACTTTCTCCAGGTGTGCTTCTGTTGAGTTATTTTGCACAATTGGACGCATATAGCAGAAAGTGACTTAAAGGCGTATAGCCTACTCTATTTATACATGGGCATATTGCAGGATGACAAAGATCGGAACTAGCGTGTTAGAATGAGCACAGCACGCCGCCTATTCATTGCTGTTCGAGTTGCTCAGCACTCGGGCCACTTGTTCGATGGTGATTCATCAATTTCTTGGACGTAGCCCCTCCTGTGCATTTGTGCGTAACAAATGTCATTGTCATCAGACATCTGCCAGGCAGTGGCAGAAACACCCCCTCACCTGTCACGCAGTGTGAAGCCCCTGCGTAAAGGGGGCCCACGAACCAAACATAATTTTTGTCCAGTTCTCTTGATTTTGAGGGAGTCCACTTCTACAATCAAGGATATACAAATTCTTGGAAATCAACGTGACAAATTTGATAAGGTTGACAAAGTGAATTTGACAATGCAAAGTTTGACAGTGTGTTTGGCTCTGGTGTGCATTTGTTTTATGTCAATTTAACGCATCAATTTCATGTTACCTCATGCTGCAATCATAGTTTTTCTGCCACCCTCATGATGGGAGCTCTCCAGGTAGTTTTCCATTCATCATTTACTCCCCAGTGCCTAGATCTGTTTAACTGGACTCGCAAATTCAAACCAGGGACCCAACAACTTGTGATCCAACTCCCTCAAACTCGCCTGACATCCTGTTTTGATCGGAGCGCGATTCTCAGGGTGAGGATGGGGCAAGGCGCAAAGCAAGGGCTTTCTCATGTAGCCCATGGGGACTGTAGCATTTTCAGGACAGATGGTCCTCTCTAGCATCAAGCACTTAATCTTGATGATGACAGTAATGACACAATTCAAGACAGCCGCTCCAGCGCTGTAACAGTGGCTAATGAATTGGGGTAAGTGACCTTGCACATGCTTTGACGACCTGAGAGATCGTCTCCCATGTGCCGGCTACTGATGTGTTTCAGGGCCTACAGGGCATTATGACACACAATATTATGTACACAATCAATCTTCACCCCCCCTTAATGCTGTTTATATTTATTTATTATCAACAGTCGGTGATGCTTGTGACAAAGAGCTGTTTTCATTGATCCGGAGGGGCATTGTTTAGAGCAAATGTCCTTGCAGAGATAACAACTGCCGACTCACTTCTATAGCAATGGAATTTTGAAAAATGAGCTGCAGTTCTTAACGTGTCCATCGGGAATTGTGAGGTCAAACGACGAAATATCACATTGGGCACAATTGAGATGCCACACATGAGGCACATGAGATGCCATGCTGCCTGAGCGCCTGACACAAAACCACCTTTCTTAAGATTTTTCAGAGTCCAAAAGGGGGGGTGGGGGGATATTTGCGTTGTGTATACATCAGTTTGTCCACTGATTTCTGAGAAAAAGAGAAAATATTTTGTGTATTTGCCTATTATCAATAGGTGTCAAAATCCACATGTGCACAAGCCAATCAGTCTAATAACAATATGTTTAAGTTAACCTTGTCAATTAAACACACAGACATACACAATTTACTATTAAGAATATAAGGACAAAATGTTTCAGACAGTCGTCACATAAATCAAAATATTATTTGACAAATGAGTTTTACTTGAGAAGATTTGTTTCTGAACAGTGATCTATCATCTGTCGCATAGGAGTGATTAAGTACATTTCAGATACCATTTTGGCTTTCATATTCATATGAACATAAGCCAAGCTCACCTCTGCATGATATTGGAGAGTCTGTTCAGTGGAGAAGAGCACTACTGTTTTAGCAGCAGCAGTTATTTTACATTTATCACCGGGGACAGTTTGACATTTAATAGGAGAGGATTCTGCACCTCCACCATTTGAAAGGAATTTCTCAGATCTCTGAGCAAAGATGTTTCAACAGCTTCCATTTCACTTGGCTCTCTCATGGTTTTCTTTTTGAGTTTGTTGCTGTAAATGTTTATTTTGAGGTTTCTTTTTTAATGTTAATTTAATATTGCCTTTTTTTTTGTAGTTAATTTGTATTGCCAATTGCAAATTTGCTGGTTCATTGCCAGTTTTTGGTTTATTTTTATTTTTTTATTCTAAGCTTTATTATTATCATTGCCTATTATTTTTGTATACTATGTGAGTATCAATGTGAGCTACTCTAACACCACAATTTCCCATGTGGGATGAATGAAATAATTAAGTAAATAGGTAAGTATCTATCTATCTTTTTAAAAGAAAGCAAACTTTGAAACATACAAACAACAAACTGGCTTCATCTGCACTTACCTTTGTGGTACAGGTAATTGATATGTGGCAAAGGTTACAGAACACAATTTCATCTTTTGTCACTCTAGTAGGCATTAACACTAACTGTTGTGTCGTTATTGGAAATAAGAAACATATAAATCAAACAATGATAACTAGTGTAACATGGTTTTCCTTCACGCCGGGCTATTCCAACCCTTGCACAGAGAAATTCCCTGTTTTCAGTAAAATGTGTTCTTGCATTTCGACTGAGAGACTGACTGTAGGCGGTAGTGTCGCAGCGCGGTGGCGTTTCAAGTAGGCTTCTTCCCAAGACGTTTCCGTTAGCTTTTAGAACTCAAAGGGATCACAGAGTGTCATATGTCAGGAGTATTGATATTTATATATATATATATGCCAAAAAAAAACCATTGGGGTTGGCTGCTTTTAAGTGATCATCTTGCTGTCAGCATCAAACCAATTTTTTTTGATTGTGCCGAAGCGTAGGTGCTCCCCGCTATGAACTGGAGCATCACTGTGATGTAGAATTTGCATTGCGAGTCACTGATAAAGGTAGCACACCACAGTGACAAAATGGAACTTTTCCATAAACATGAATGGCCCAATTAATGGGCGAAAAAAACAAAACAGTGCAAAAAAACGATGTTTTGTTTTGCTCCAGGCATAAACACTGGAGCATGAAATGTAAATAAATGATGAGGAGGAGCTTGCTGTTGCCATGACTGGTCAGCTAAATAAGCATATTTAGCCTAACCCCCCACTCAGTGTTTTCCCTGACACATGCTTTGGCAGAGACCTCAGGTTGGATGGAAGATCGCAGCTCAGGACAACAAGGGTTCTCCCGGGACTACCCTGTCTCTACGCATTCCCTTTGGAAACCAACAAAGCCAGCGGCTTTTTTTTTTTTTCCACCGACCACGTCGTTACAGGAGGAGACCCATCGGCAAGGTTGGCACGCACTGGAAGGCTACAAAATCCACAAAAAACAGATAACTAACACCATCATAGCAGAATGCCTTTCATCCGCTCCCAAGTCTGTTGATGCAGAACAAAGCTAAATCAAGTTACAGAGCCCTGGAACTGTCACGTTTTATTCGCCTCAAACGACTGGGGATCTCGCTGTTGCCGAGCGGAAACCTTCTTGAAGACCTTGATGAAGTCTGTGGGAGAACCGGGGCGAGCGCAGCAAGGTCCCATGGAAGCTGAAAAGCTGAAGTGACCGAGATTGTCTTATAAATATTGCAGTTGAGGTGTGTAGCAGGTGGTTATGGGCAAGGGTGAGGTGAAAAGCCAAGAAGCTTAAAAAGAAAACATCTTATCATCTCAGTGAAGGGAGGAGCAGAATCGGGTCAGCCTTGTTCATCGTTTGGAAAGGAGAGAAAATATCAGCAAGATAGGCAGACGCAAGGGTCTGACACTTGTTAAAAAAGTGCACTATTGCACTCCCCCATTGCCTCTCCTGGTACGCTGTGGCATTAAAACTTCCAGCAGCCAAGGTCGTAAAGACAGAGAGGCACGCTCTGCAACCAAACCAGCGAAGGGTCAGTAAGCATCTATTAAACAGCAGACCCTGCCGATGCGCTTCGGGCAAATGTCCGCCGCATGCCAGTTGTTTGGACCCATGTAACTCACCCACGGCGTACCTACGGTGGTCATTCAATGCAAAACTTTGAAGCAACCCTAAGACTATAGGGGAGGCTGTTGATGCTGTACATTTCAACTTAATGACCAAGCCACTGCGCTTTGAACATCTAAAAGCCAGACACTAAAAATCTAAAGGACAAGTGACAAAAACAAGTAGCTATTCATTTAAAAGTGCAAAAAAAGGATTTAACTAGTAAATTAATTCATGGATTCCATCATTCATGGATTAGTAAGTGGCAGAGCTATGAAGCTGCTGGAAATCTTGGAAGTGTGAGGTGGACTTAAAAGAGATTGTCGGCGCCGGGGCACAAAGTTAACTCTGCCTATTTCCTGGGTTTCCTGGGGCGTCGACACTCTGATGGAGAGGATCCGCGTGTTAAGTGAGCGTGGGGACCATACAAAAAACATCCGGCTGAGAGTTAGGGTAGTAGGAGCCTGTGTTGTTTAATCGTCTTAGGATGCTCTCCCCTCTCCCCGCCTGACGAAGAGTCTTGGGTAATAACATGCACATTAGCTCAAACGCTTATTCTCTGGGTATGTGAAGGAAAAGAAGAAGGACACGCCCAGGGGGTAAAGTCGTGTTGAGGACAGACGCACAGGTTCATTTCCACTTCTAAGCATCCACAATGAAATCTTTTTTTTTTTTTTTTTTTTTTTCCACAGGGCGAAGCAAAATGTGGCGCCTCCACTTCTAACGTATAGGGAATCCTCTCTTCTGCCTCTGAAAAACAGAACCCAAAGGTTCAGCGTGTCGCCAAAGAAAATGATTTTTGAAGAAATGCGCGAGACGGTTGAAATGGCAAAGAAATTGAGAAAATATGATTGAGGGAAGCGACAGCAGAGAGATGAGAAAATATTTTCAAAGTGGCAGTATTTGCATAACTCAGGCTTTTGGTGGCCGGCGAAGGTGCCCTGAACCCACCGGCGTTTATGACCGAATTCAACGCTGTTGGATGAGAACATCACAATGTTTGGCCCCACTTCATGTAGCAAAGTGGATTTACAGCGATTCCTTCGAAAAAAGCTCAACTTTGGCAAAATTACAAAACAAAAGCAAATACATCTTGAATGAACAAAGCCATGACAACTGGTGTCAAAGCATAACTTAAAATGCTATATTCCAATGCCCTCAACTGCATCTTTCCCAATGAGATTTCGACCAATATGCTGGACGGGCTCCACAGTCCAAGCACATTAAATGTGTGAGCAGAGCTTATGAAAAGATAATCATCTGCAAACTGCAAAATGCATTTCTATTTCTTGACCACAGTTGTAGCGGAGTATTTTCCTTCCTTCCCGTGTCTCTCTCTCTCTCTCTCTCTCTCTCTCTCTCTCTCTCTCTCTCTCTCTCTCTCTCTCTCTCTCTCTCTCTCTCTCTCTCTCTCTCTCTCTCTCTCTCTCTCTCTCTCTCTCTCTCTCCTCCATAGTCTATGTGGCGGCTTCCAAGTGCAGTTCAAAGAACCCCAGAGCCACGGCATCTGGGTCTCTCACGCTCTCTACGCTCTCCTTTCTATTATGTAGATAAAGAGTGGAGTGAGCACCGGGGGTAAGAGAGGAGAGGGGACAGTGTATCTGAGAGACACAAGATACAAACATGAGATACACACAGTGTATCTCATGTTAGGGGAGGGTATATATGTTCTTCTCCTAGTACCCATGATCGGAAGACTTTTAATACCTGATCCAGAGTCATTTCCACCTCCTCTCATGTCGACTATTATAACCAAAATATCGTAACATTCGAACTTGCCCACAGGCAACACACCCCCATCGTATTCCCCGACAACAAGAGTTCTTTGCCAAATCAAATGATTACTCTGCACAACCTTGGTGACTTTTGCTTCACAAGAGCCAAATCTCCACTGACAGTGACCCCCCCCCCATCAAAATTGTAAATTTAATCATAATTAATAATGACACCAGGTGCACAATTTCAATCCCTCAAAACAAAGTAATTTAAAATGTCTGGAAGAGAACACCCCGACTAAATTGACTTGGGGAAGTAATCAACTTTTGGTCAGGCCTCAGTAATTCATTAATGCACTCCACGAGAAAAGAAAAAGCCCAGGACAATGACTTTACTACCAAACCTCTTCGTCAAAAACCTCATCGACGACTTCAAATCTTAACACCAGGTCAAAGGAAATAAATGTCTGTGACATTAAAGCAGGTCTGGAAGCACAGGATCACCATCAAGACTAATTCAGGACCTTTTACAGACCCTTGTTTATGGTACTCAAGACACAATTTAAGACCTTATTTGCAGCAAAATATAGAAATCCCAACGACGTATGTAACTGTAGAAACAGAAAGCATAGAAAAGTGCCTCCATTTGTCCATCCATTACATCTGGTTATTTACATAAATTAACAAAAAATTTACCGAAAAAAGTTTGCACTGAATCAAAAGACAGCTGATTGGGGACGTTGTATGTACGTTAATTTAAAGTATCCGAGAAACAATTTTTAAAAACAGCTTAATACTTATGAAAGCCTTGTCGAGTAATAAGTCAACCTCCATTCAAGAAAAATTGAAACTCATCAGGGCCCCGGCGGTGCCATTTAATAGCTGATGTTATTTCACGGATCTGTGGAATACTCAATTCTGATTGGTCAATCAGAGGCAAAATTGTGTCTGAACAATGACCACTGTCTGCTGATAATGATCACTTCTCCCCGCCTGCCCTGCCTTCATGTCCCATTCTTTCATGCCGCCTACATACTCATGCTAACACGAGCAAGCAGTCAATGACGTCAATATTCCATCTCATTAATATAGTAAGTATCCACATAATAAGCAGGATAATGTGCAGCCGGTAGGTCATTAAGGCTAAATAACTCCCTTCAGAATTATACAGGACCTTGCCGCGTCACTTCGCCCTCTAGACCACCCTGCCGTGGGAGGGGTAATTTCGCGATAATGACCGGTTGCCCACACATTATCCCTTGCTTAACCTCCAGCTTACTCACCTTGAAAGTTCCCGGCCGACAGGTAGAGCCAGGTGAGGGCCGGGATGAACAGCAGGGCGAGGGAGGCCGCCAGAAACTTCCTGCGCCCGCGACACATACCCAGCATAACTCCGGGGGGCGCGACCGCAGCGCGCGGAAAGCGAGGCGAAGTGACCTCTATGTGGGCAGCAGCTGTTGTCCAGGGCGAAGCATGGCGATTTCTAAGGAGAGAAAGGGGGCGGTCAGAGCTGTGGAACGGAGAGTAGAACCCCATGTTCAAGGATCGAGAGGTTCAGCGCATTGAAACCGCATGGTATTTGGAACTTGAAAGTATGATGCCACATCAGAACCTGCATAAAAACATCCCTTTCAGATCTCATTTTGTGGAGAAATATTGGCTCGTACCTTCTCATATCACCATTTTCTACGAGAAGACTACAGTATTCTTTATCAGTGATGAATTTGACCCTCTGTGAGGGGATCAGGCGTATAAAGTAGGATTACAAAGTAGGAATTTGTGAGTTACCTACCTGGTACAATAAAACACCAGGAACATAGGTTCCCGAGGACAAGCAACAGAGAACCACCAGAGTCCTTTCTGATGTTTAATTCAATCAAGCAATTAAAAGGAGAGCTACAGATGTCATTTTTTGGGGTGTTTTGAGGAAGATAAAAATGTCTGAATACATTTCAAAGTCTCCAAGGAGACTCTCAACTGCCCTGGCTCTGGAAATAATTCACAAAAATTTCAAGCGGAAAAATAACTTTGTGTACAGAAAAAAAAAAAAACACTTATTACCCGGCAAAAATTTAACAAGATCCACAGCATGTTAAGCCGCGTTTCCACCTCAGGAACTTTCCCCAGGAACTAGGAACCTATAAAGGAACTCAGTGCGTTTCCACTGCAGGGACCAGGGTCTAAATGTAGTTCCGGGGACCGGGTTTGGTTCCCAGGGACCAAAGAATTCCTGCTCGGAGGGTAGAGCTTTTCAAAAGTTCTGGAACTTTGTGAGTGGGGCTTGACAGCACTGGACATTTCTGATTATATACTCGCAGCGTTTTCTTTCAGACACCATTTTTAAAATACATTTTTTGTTCTAAAAATGTTCTGTTTGTACATGATAACAAAAAATAGAAAATGACTAAATGTATATATAAACATATATACACATATGCATGAACACACCAACCAATGTATGGTGCATATAGTGTAGCCAGTAGGATTTTTCCCTCCGACACAGTAGATCCAGGTTCGATTCCCCGTGTGTGAACTCATGTTTTTCCAATATATTTCAAACTTGATTATAAAATCTTGCTTGTTATGGTGAATTTTGTTTTGACAGTAAATATAATGATAGAAAAATAAAATGGTTTAAGAAAAACAGCCAAATTGTCTTCCTGTTGGCATATAGTTTTCTGACTTTGTTGTAAAGTCATGCGCAAAAAGAACGTTGTAAAAGCAGCCGTCACTTTTTCATACGTCAGTGGACTAATTTGCATTATTCACGTTTTGGCTCAATTGGCAGTGCAAATTAGACCACATGGTATAGAGCTCTCAGTGCCTCTATCGGGACTAAATCCTCTTTCAATCATGCAACATTTGTCCAATTACCTGAATGACCTCAAGACGATTTTTCTAATCTTTACGATATTTGTGGTAGAGTATTTTAATAACCCGTTGCATTCAGGGAAACAATGTGAAAGACAGCGTGCTCTGAATTCATCTTTCCTGGTTAAATAATCTATCCATCTAGACCACCCAGGGATACTTCATAGCACTTATTTTCCACGGCCATTTTGAAATTCTCATTCAATTATTTTGGGGCTTGTTTTTTTTATATTGTGTCCTTGGATATGAGAGTGCAAATTGTGGTAAACAGTTTGAAAGCATATACAGTACATATATACTCCAGGGCTCCAGACTAACTTTTTCCACTAGTAGCACTGGTGATCCCGATTCCATCTTAACTGTATTACTGATGAACGCTTTGGTAATAAATAGACAATTTACAGAAATAACAATGTGCTGTTTTATTTTAAAGGAAAAAGTCACAAATGTGAAGTAGTGCTATAACAGAAAAAAATCATTTTGAACATAGACAATAAATTATAAATGAACAAATGTAAACATAAGGTATGTGGTCATTAGTTAACTGGCATTAACAACAATGACGAGTTTCCAGCACACGCATGTGCGCGCGCGCGCACACACACACACACACACACACACACACAGACACACACACACACACACACACAGGCTGTCAAACAATGGTTCGATATTTGAATGTTATTTGAATAGTAAACAATTAAAAAAAAAAAAAAAAGATGTCTGAATCTGAAAATTAACATTCAAATATTTTCTTACCCTAACCCCAGCTGAGCCGGTGCAGGGACAGTTTTATGCTCATTAAAATAAAAAAAGGTGTTCAGCACATGCCCTGTACAGTCCCGGAACAGGACGGAGCAACTTGTCTCACCAGGGAGCAGCACGGAGGTTCAGTTAAAACAATCGCTTAATTAGGGGGGGGTTCCATTTTTTGGAGGGCGCTTTCTAAATATCTCACCACAAAGGATAAAGCCGAGGAGCAAAATCAAAGGACCAAATCATGTAATTATCACGGAGACAGGGGCCGTTCCACCCCCCCAGTCTGGGTCCCTCCACCCTGGAGGGAAGGAGGAGGAGGAGGCGGCGGCTGGGGGTCGCCATTTGACGAGTGGAACTATGCCCGGTCGCCTAACGCCCAATAACACAGCCCGAAAGTTGGCCAAATTGAAACATTTTCAGATTGTATGTTGTCGATTGTATGTGCCCCCCCAACAACTTACAAAAACAACTTGAATGGCAACAGGATTCACATTCCATCTCTTCTAATCTTGCCAAATACTAAAAAGTAATGCAATACCCACACACACCATGCTGTGGATATCAGCGATAAGCCTCTCTTTTGCAGCTCTGACGGCGGGATAATAGGAAACAGAATTGAATATCCAAAGCTCAGTAGTAAATTCCTGTAGGTTGACACTAAAAGTGATGAGTACTAATGAAGAGAACAATGAGTTTGAAGATGGCATGCGAGGAGGGAGACGCCTTTCGAGATCGGGTGACGAGCGCGAGTCTCAATAGACACCCCTACAGGTTAACCAGGATTCGCGGCACCCCGCAGAGTTCGAGCCGAAGGTCTTCTGGAGATAAGGGACAGCGGGGAAAGTCCAACCCTACAGCGCCGACGCGTTTGGTCTCTCTCTCTCTCTCTCTCTCTCTCTTGCTTTATCTCTCTCTCCCCCTCTCCCCCTCTCCCCCTCTCCCTCCCTCCCATTCTGGTTGTTGTTGTTCTCTGGGTAATTGGCTTCACCCCCGTGGTGTACAGACTACTTTAGTCAGACTTTAGTCCACGTCTTCTGCCGTTTGAGCAAACTGCGTGTTAAGTCTTTAGTGTCTTTTGTCTTTGACAAGCTCATTTCACAAAGGACCAAAGGGCTCCCGTCGAGGACATTTAATTGTACGCAAGACAAACGATACAGCATAAACACACCCTCACACACCGCAGAGGGCCGTTCCAAAGATAGCCGACAGATGGTCATTTTCGAATGATTACGCTGTATGTGCGCATGTAACGTGGCGCAGGTGAATAATGACCTATTTTTAACCTTTAAATGCTCATTTAAATGCTTAAGACAAAAGAAAGTAATACACGGCGCTGCATATTATACTGTACAGCCAACGTCAGCGTACAATAATTAAGGCTTTGGAAAGTCATTACTAGCCTTGGAGCGCCACAGCCATAACTTGTAAGGATGGGAAGTGCACGGGTATATCTCAAAAGACACAAACACATAGTATGACAATACGAAAAGACAGATCCATTGTGTGTCTCTTTCTAAGCTGGTTTGGACCGGCTTGTCTCGGAACGGAGCTTGCGGAAAATTATTACAACACCTGCGCCATGGCGTCGTCCGGCATTAGCCTGCGCCTGCAGTACAATGGGGAAGGTAATTAGATGACTTGGCATCCTTGTAGTATCTCGTTGGAATAAACAGAGGGAGTGAAAAGCCTGTAATGACAGACTAGCTTATGGAAATGCACTTTTCAAAAATGTTCACACCGTCAGTGTGAAGTAATGTTATGGTTGACGGTAAAGCACGCAGGGTGAATTTTAACGTACTTTCATTGAGGAGAAAGATTGCGTTTGCAATTGTTTGCTTAAATGAAATGTGCAGAGGATAACACGTATGCTTGGCTGCATAGATACTTCTTAGGTTCTACAAGCACACTGTAGGGGTCAGTTGGATGTGGGGTGGGTGGGAGGGGTAGTTAATCCTGGGGAGTGTGACAGCCAATCTGAATTAAGAGGTCTGAACAGACGGTAACAGCTTAAGATCTTATTTCGCCACCAAGTTTAGTCAGTCTGCATTTTTCGTAGTGCACATCCTCATATCTTCCACCTTTCCATTTTTTTTTATGTCTCCCCAAGATGATTTGGCCCCGACCAATACCCCCCCAATTTATGATAGCACATCATATCTGCCCATCGTTCACCGTGCACGCACGCACGCACGCACGCACACGCACACACACACACACACACACACACATACACACACATTATTTCATGCAGTCATATCCAGTGGCATGTCAGTCCACCACCTCAAACTCAGTTTTGGCAAGTTGGCAGCTTCAATTTCAGATTTTGGACTGATCATTCCAAATCTTTTCACAATGACTCCACATCCCAACCGACAACCTCGCAATGACTACCGTACTGACAACTAAAGCTGCAGCCAGGACTCCGCAGCGGAGGTTTTGCGTTCTTCAATATCTGTCAGACTGGATGTTAGGGGCGGGAGAGGAAATCGATTCTGAGACACGTCAAAATTTGCTCTTGAACGATTCTGAATCGATGTATGGAACTCCATCATCAAAATTTTGTAATGGTGTTTGCGACATTTTGATCTTTCGCATCTGAATAGATGTAAGAGATGCATCATGTGCACCGTACGCCTGTTGGAATGTTGCTGCGTCTAAACTAACTATACGGGTGAAGATAGACAAATGGCGGCTTGCAATCTCCCCGTGGAAAGTGATCGTAAGGACACATTTTGTATTTTCTGGAATGGAAGGGACAAAGCATTGAGCAAAGCAAGTGTCAAAGACTCCACTTTGGGAGGGCAAAGTTTTATCGCAAAACATTGTAGCGCGTACGCCGTTAAAAAACCCAAGTTCCCCAGTTCCAAAAAAAACCCTCATCACCATAGAAGGATATCCATTGTCGATGACAGAGGTTGCTCTTATGCAAAAAGAGTCCCTCTTACATTTCCAATAAGCGAAGTATTCCATTGCTTTCACAGCGTTTTACACTAGGATATTTATATGGCCAAAAGGAATATTCCAAGGCTGTAAAGCTCCTGAATTTTGGGCTCATTTTAGGTTTTGTGAAATTTGATTAGTCTGGGAAATCAAAGGTTTTCTGTTGCCGTATATAGCATTCACTGCAGATGTGAACATCATCAAATACCCATCAAATATCCCAAGGCCTCCTTTTCTACCAGCAGAATCCAGAAGAATTAACTATTCAAGCTTAATTCAGGCACCGAGAGATGAACCCATTTCATTCCTTAAAACTTTCAAAGCTATTATCCAAAAGCGGCCTAGCCCCAGGATGAAGAAACTCACAGCAGGTCTGCGTGACACACACACACACCTTGCTGTCTGAAGAGATTGGCAAGCAGGCCATGTCAAAGATCACTATGGGGGCAGAGGCCACCATTCGAGCCTCCTGCAACAGCTTTGGAAAGGCACCTCTGAGTTTAGCCCAGTTGTAACAATCGGCTATCAGACTCAGCCTATTTACCTCAAAACAAGTAAAAAAAAAATGTAAACTCCAAATAGCAAAACAAAGATTGTCATTCCTACTGGACTGTTAACCAGGCCTTTGACAACCGTATGACAAGGTTGCTCTGGCACTATGGTCTTCAGTGGACGCCAATGAAGTAGCTATCAGCTGCTGAATGTCCTCAGCAGGATCAAGGCTAAATATTATTATCATTGGGGTTCTAAACACAGATAGCAAAGGTTCCATCAAGTCCATCTGAATAACACAGAAAGGCTACACCTTTCAAGGGATTACTGTTTTACCCATATCATATCTGCATTAACCCACTCATTCTTGTTGCCGAGTCACCGAGTGACGCCTGACATTTCCAAGGTTTTACAACTGGAGGCCTCATAATGAGTGCATGATAGCCATGAGGGTGGAGGGGGCCAGAAATTCTCCAGCGCATTCAAATCTTTGCTGCTAGGGAGAGCAGGTCACGGCGCCTCACGACACTTTATTAAAAGTGTCACTTCTGATTTGTTCCCAGATTGCCCTTCACGTTAAGCGCCTCATGACCCTCCCTCCTTTGGAGATGCAGAAACAAAGTAAGGGAGGGGGCGCAACCATGGCGCTACTGTTACCAAGCTGGGATCCTGCTCGCTGTTGCGGGCAGCGAAAAGGGAAGGAAAAAGAGCATTAAGGGACTACAGAATCAGCATTATTATAGCCTGACAGCCACGGAGCACTAGAGGGACAGACAAACCTGAAAGTATCGCCGGGTGGGGGAGGCGGGGAGCTGTAGCGGCAGCTTCGACAGAAGACTGTCTCTCAATATAATAATCAACAATGACCAGGTCGAAACAATAGACAATAACAATTGACTCCGGACAAGAGTACGGAGTGTACTCTTGCACTAAATGGGTGTCTGCGTTAGCCAGGGAAAGAAAAAGAATGAGGTAACATATTGATTGCGGGGCGGTGTTACCTTCAATTTCATTATGTTATCTGAGTTGTGTGCTCGTTAGCATTCTGTCGGAGTGTCGGAGCCACTTCAGGAAAGCCCATGTCCAAAAATCCCGGAGAAAAGAACTCATGTTACCCAGAGGTTTAATTCAATGAAATTCCAGTGACTTTCAAGTCTTACCCTTTAGACCGTGACCTGACTGTAAATATATATATATATATATATATATATATATATATATATATATATATATACACACACACACACACACACACACACACACACACACACACACACACAGTATATCCTACTTGTGAATCCGCATCAGGCTAAGCCTGAGGCAATGTCTGACAAACTATTGACAAAATATGATGAAAAATATGACAAAAATTCTCATTACCTGAAATGCTATTCAAAGGAAATTTCTCATCAGGAACAGTGTCTCATTTCAAAGGGTTCTACAAATAGAACGGCCTCACACTCAACCCAATTTATGATAGCACATCGTATCTGCCCATCTTTCACCGCGCACACACAAACACACACACACACACACACACACACACACACACACACACACACACACACACACACACACACACACACACACACACACACACACACACACACACACACACACACACTGCATCCCTAAATTAACCTCCAATTAAAGTGACATCAATTAATTCTCTTCACCCCAAGCTCACACCAAAAGATGACATGTAAGTCATTAATTGGTGATATGGGGAGGGATTTTTTTCCCCATCACTATGGAGACCAAATGTATTTGTTCAGACAAATTTTCCTCACAAGCTAAAAAATACACTTAAAGGCATTAGCAAACCATACTTTCAATACGGGAGAGGTCCCTCCACGAAAGGCAACAACCAATTCATGACACACTTTGCATCCAACTTCTGCAGCATTACAATGAGTATGAGAGGACCAGTTAGGAAGGAAACAGATTCTTGCCACAAACCAATAAGCTCAAATCTAAGCCGGGGGCCATGAAAACATAATTATGAGAAATGATCAGCCTCTCGAAAGGTATAATCTTTCTGGACATTTTGGCTGTGTTGTTCGTGGACTTTAAAAGCCAAGCGGTGCCTATTTTAGGTCAGGTTGCGTCTCTACCTGCTCTGTCAATGCTGAAAGTGTTCACGATTGTCAGGCATCATTTGCTCCACGCTTTTGGTTTCATTAAATCCAATCATTCTTTGAATTTAGGCTTGTAAATCTGTAACTGTATGACGGTCACTGAGAGAAAGAATTACGAAAATGTACTTGCCTTAACTAGACTCAGCTGGGGTTGTCTTGAAGGGAGTAGGTTTAATCATGACTATGATTTAATTCTCCTTGTCCTCACATAGCAGCAGGAAAATCACATTAGGAACTAGACCGCAACTGCAGGCTGTCAGAGGGGAGTTTGACCAACTTACAACTGCATTTCCTCTCCAACAGAGTTATCTGGTGAATAAGGACTTAAGTGGGCCATCTTGCTCCGTTGGGATCTGGCTACCGCCTTAACCCATATTGAACCTTCACATGACATGCAATGTATGTCTCAACTATGCGTGTTTCGAGACCAATCTAGATATCTTCTTTCAGAAAATTATGGTCCATTGGGAAAACAGTCCCAATCCAGACATGGCCATCTGGCTCGGACCTTAACCTGGGAAGATTATCTCCAACTATCTAGACTTCTTCTGTGCTAATTGTTAACCCAAATGACCAAATGCAAAGGCAATTTCTCAACACACCATCTGTCCATCCCACCCCACCCCCCCTGCGTTCTTCCTGCTAATCACTGCTCTTGTTCCTTTGCACATAATCAGAAAGTTATTCAAATGGAAATAAGGGGACATAGACAGGAAATATATTAAAAAAAAAAATCGTTTAATTTCTGAATGTTGAGGATCTTGTCCTGATGACAAGGTAAAACGCTATTCGGGGCATAGGCAAAATAATTGTTAAAGACTACAAAAAGGTTTCTTTAATTCATTTCTTGCACTTTTTTCTATGAATTCTATTTTCTAACTTATGCATTCTATGTCCTTTTAAAATGTGTTTCTTTTGGACTTTGTCTTAATGCTTTTGATGTTTTATGTGAAGCACATTGAAGTGCCTTGTTGTTGAAATGTGCTGTATAAATAAACTTGCCTTTCCGGATATGGACAACCGCCGCAGAGCTGCTTGTAGCATTGAATTACACACAGCTTCTTGCCATCAATACACCAATACCACTCTGTCAATCAACAGGCAAAGCCCAAACAAAGCCCTATTATGCACAAAACTTGACCAGGGAAAAAATGTCAACACAGCAACTGTTGGGAGAAATCCCTACAGACCTACAGTTATTTGCACTGTGGAGCTGTGCACACAAGATGCACACACGGTATACGTTGGCATATTCAATTTGCGGCAAGTTGCGTGTTTGATATTTCAACCTCGACAACGGGGAGGATTGTCCTCCAGTCGAGCATCAATTTGTGTCTCCGCTACCATCTCTTTGTGATGTTTCAATCATCAATCTAAATGGGTTATCAAAGTAAATGTGGGTCCCTCGAAAGGCCCGATATCTCCGGTTAATGTAGTGGTGCCAATATCCATGCTTTGCTAACCTTATTATTGCATTAAACATAGCAACCTCTTGTGGTTGGATTTGGTGTTGAGTTTCTCTTGGGAGCCTTAACGGGATCCCTTCTCAAATTGTGTGTCCGCATTTAATGTTTGAAAACAATGTACAGTGGTACCTTGATTTACGAGCGCACTAACATACGAGTTTTCCAAATTACGAGCACTCATTCAGTCGATTTTTTTGTATTGATTTGCCAGCAAAAATGTGAGTTAGGAGGAGCGAGCTTCAGCTACGTCGCCGCTGGTTGGCGTGGCGAGCGAATGCGGCCACATCCCGCGTCTCACTCCTTCACTTCACGTGGTAACTGAAGTTATTCGTTATTTTGCCAATTAATTTTTTCTAACTCTGGGTCCTAAAAAAGTAAGTGCTGAGAAGAAGTGGATGATGTTGATAGAATTAAAGCATGAAATCATAGAAAACATGAGCGAGGTGTGCGCGTGATGTTATTGGCAAATTTTAAGTTAAGCTAAAGTGAAGTGAAAAAAAAAATAATAATAATAATTAATTGTAGCAATTAAGTTCAGCAATAAAGTGTAGCAACAAACGAAAGAGACCGAAAAAGCACGAAACGAACTCCTCCAACCTATCTCCTCCACCCTCCACCTCCGCCAGCATCTTCCGTTAGTTCAAGTCGTCTGATCTCCAAGGTAAATACACTTTATAAAACCAGTTTATTTCTTTACATTCTCTTTTATTATGTTTTATTATGTTTTTATATAATATTTGTTATTTAGAAATACATTTTTCTTATTTAACAACACAAAATTGGGGTGGTTTTTTGGGGGCTGGGACGGATAAATGGCATTTCAATTAATTTCAATGGGGAAAATTGATTTGCTATACGAGCAGATTGAATTACGAGCTTTGACACGGAACGAATAATACTCGTAAGTCAAAGCACCACTGTACTTTAAAATATATATATTTGTTTTACAGTTGAATTCGGTTTAACTGTCACCATAAGATTATACAAACACACACACACAGGGAAGCCTGTACCACTTCAATAATGTTGCATTTGTACAGGTCAACCACTGAGTTGGACCGAGCCGAGGTGGATAGTTGTTTTACGTTTGACCAGGAAAAGCTCAAATCAAAAGAAAGGAAAAAACATCTATTTTATGTATGTATGACAATTTAAAAAATGAACTTATTCTATGTCACGTTGGGAAAAAGCATCTGCTAAATGGCGTAATGTAATTTAACGATAATGTGTTTCAAGAAGAAGTTGAATCACGTTATGGGTCCCCGTGGGGAAATTTGTCCTCCGTATTTGACCCACCTTGCCTATTTAGGAGCAGTGTGCAGCCACGGCACTGTGCCCGTATGACTTGCTACATGGCTCATACCGCTGTCAATGGTATTTATTAAAAACTAGGGGTGTCACGATTCTCCAAAGCCTCGGTTCAATTTGACTTTCGATTTTAAGGTCGCTATTCGATTCGATTTTCGATGTATTTTTTTTCCAGCACTGAGGGCTATGCCGTTGTTATACTATGGAGTTTTGATTTGAACGAAAAACACTTCGTCTCAATAAGTAACTTTGAGTCCAGCCACATTAAATCTTGTAAATAATGTGGAATAGTGGAATACATATAAACAAAATATTTCATACAATTTCCTCTATAAAATAAGTGCTTGGGAGCTGTGAGAGCCGGCTCTTTTCAGTTAGCCGGATCATCTTGCTCACTGAAAAGAGGCAAACTTTTCAACACTACTGCAAGTACCTCACTTCTCCTACGCCCACCACGTTTAACATTATTATCTTATCTTTGATCTTAATCCAAATCATATCCATAACGTTAACTACTCTTATGGAGCGCGTACCGTTGCGTACCAGAACTTCTCACAAGCTGCCTGTCTCGATTCTGCTCTGTCAAGTGGACAAATCAAGTGGACATATTGTAAGATATATCATATTTTTGGAATCAGAGCACACTTTTTCTTTAAATTATTAGAATGCACAAGCTGCTCCCGTGGCTCAAGCTGTGGCTTGAGCTTCAGTTTGCACCCTCCCCCCTCCCAAGCAGAGAGTACGCAGTTTATTTTCAGATAATATTACTTGAGAGATCACATTTATTTTGTCTTGGTGGCCAAGATCCATGTCGGACAGTATTACCCATAAAAATACGGAGAGAATTGCAAACCTGCTTGTGATTTAGAATTGATTTTCAATTTTGGAATTGTGACATCCCTATTAAAAACTTGTAGGAAGGTGTTAGAACTACCTTGAAAACTAAAGTATGAACTAGCCTATTTACTCAATCTGCCAGAAAATTGAACGGCTTGATGTAATGATTCTATTTTCATTGTCTCTGCTCAGTTGGAGAAGGCCGTCTTTGCGCTTGTTTGATATAGTCTTTGCCCATTTAGCATTGTACATAGAGTGAGTTAAATGGCAGCCTAGCCTGCACAAAAGTTAAATGTTTATGGAACTGGAGGGTAAATAAAAACAGCTCAAGGGAAATTATGAAAAACCAATTACCCGAGTCACAGAGGAAGACCGTCAGATAATTGCTCAATAGATGCACAAACTGTTGAATGGAGAAATAAAGGTTTTTTTTTTACGACAGACCAGGGAAATGTGCCAAACTGTAAAAAATATAATAAAGGAAATGTCAAAGACATTAGGACTAATTGGTTTATTAGTGTGTGACTATATTTCAAAACTGGCTGAACAGAAGAGCAAAACATCTGTGTGTGTATTGCTCTTGGGGGCAAATGACCCCCTATCCAATCCCCCCATGATTAGAAGTACTTGTGGAGCAACTGGGAGAAACACTATAGGACTGGCCCAAAATGTTTGCTGGAACCCTATCAGTGCCACTTGTAGTATCTAGGCTTCAAATCATACGTAAAA
This sequence comes from Zeus faber, assembly GCF_960531495.2. NCBI lineage: Eukaryota > Metazoa > Chordata > Actinopteri > Zeiformes > Zeidae > Zeus > Zeus faber. Next base: position 21,446,815 of record NC_137208.1, on the reverse strand, counting down.
GGGCTTTGGATCACACTTTTAACCCCGAACGACTCTTCCCTTGCTCTTGCTTGAAGCTTAGGACAATCCCTACAGGGGTGATCAGCTGTCAAGACCTCGCCCGCCTTTATTCAGAAACTTCAGGGCAATTCAAACTAAACCCATGAATTGCCACACACGATTTGACACTGCAGTCCTTACAGCTGAGATAAAAACCTGCTGTCAAGTGCCTGACAGGTCTCTGCTGATTCAGCCATGGCCTTTGCATTCATGCCACACCAGCCACCAGTCCCTTTACCCCCACAGTGACATTCATCAAAATTTCACATGCTGTGGTGGACGGATATTTCAGAGCTAAACGGAACAAACTTATTAGTCAACATACACGTGGAGCATAAATTCAAGAACTCAGAGATCAACATAACACCAGATGTTACCAGTTCAGCGTGTAAGCCAGTCTCATCACTACAGTGAATGCAAATGAGAATGCAGAGTGTGAAGAAGCTCCCCCACCACCCTCCTCTTCCTCCTCCTGCTCCTTGTCATCCTCCTTCAAATGATCCACATGGAAACGGAAATGGTTTTCCCTGCGAACTACGGCCGTAAATGAACTTTAGCCATAAATCAAGGCGGCAGAAAAAAACAAATCATGTTTTTTTAGGGCTGTACCCGACTCAGAATTTTGTCAGTTTAATCAGATTCAGCTGTTCAACGTGAATATTCGACTATTCACTTGTTCCACGAGTGCGTAGACCATAACTCCCGTCGCTACAGTGTGGCCATATTGTATGTGGTTAGAGTTATTACTGTGTATACACTGTATAGTTACAGTTATTACTTCTACTCATTTACAATTTAAATGCGGCATGCTTATCGAATGAAACATTTAACTTCAAGGGTGGTGGAAGATGTTTCCGCTCTCTTGAGAAGTCAGTTTCTCCGCCTCGGTGGACTTAGAAGTATGTTTACATGATGATGATCAGAGTAGACAAGTAGACAAGATCTATACAGAGAATGAGAGAAGGATCACTGATAACGAGGAATCCAACACTAGGAACCCAGAGGGCTCGAACGCCAGTCTAAAATAGGATAGTATTTGTATAATATTATTGTATCTGGTCTGAAAATATCCCCAAGACAAAAATCCGGTAGTAAGAGTTACCAAATATCAAATGTGAGATAAATGAAAGAAAATAACTTAATTTCCGGTTTAGAAACAGAGAAGCATTTTAGAAGAATGACTTGCCATCTTGTCATTAGGCTCTCATGACCCCTAACTAATGGTCTATGTCTAGACTGTCCAGTTAAAGTAATTAATCCGCTAAGTACGCGAAATGGGCACAGACTTACGGTATAATATTAGTACTTAGGATTCAGAATCGGTCGAGCTATCAGTGCACTACCTCTCCCTTGTAGCTGATGACAATAATTTTAATAATGTACTTATCTTGCATTTCATTTAATTAATTATGTTGTACATTCTTCAGCAGTTAACATTATTATACACACCTATCAGCCACAACATTAAAACCACCTGCCAAATATTGTGTAGGTTCCCCTCGTGCTGCCAAAACAGCTCTGACACATCGAGTCAGGGATTCCACAAGACATCTGAAACTAACATTGTGGTATTTGGCACCAAGACGTTAGCAGCAGATCCTTTAAGTCCTGTAAATTACGAGGTGGGGCCTCCATGGATCGGGCTTGTTGTTCCAGCACATCCCACAGATGTTCGATTGGATTGAGATCTGGGGAATTTGGAGGCCAAGTCAATACCTCCAACTCTTTGTCATGTTCCTCAAACTATTCCTGAACAATTTTTACAGTGTGGCAGGGTGCATTATCCTGCGGAAAGAGGCCACTGCCATCAGGGAATACCGTTGCCATGGTCTGCAACAATGTTTGGGTAGGTGGTATGTGTCAAAGTAACATCCACATGAAAGCCAGGACCCAAGATTTCCCAGCAGAACATTGCTCAGAGCATCACACTGCCTCCACTGGCTGGCTTATTCCCATAGTGCATCCTGGTGCCATCTCTTCCCTAGGAAAACCACGCACACGCATCCAGCCATCCACATGATGTAAAAGAAAATGTGATCCATCAGACGAGGCCACCTTCTTCCATTGCTCCATGGTCCAGTTCTGACGCTCACTTGCCCATTGTAGCCGCTTTCGGTGGTGGACAAGGGTCAGCAAGGGCACTCTGTCCAGTCTGTGGCTAGGCAGCCCCATACGCAGCAAGCTGCGATGCATTGTGCTCTGACACCTTTATATTACAGTCAGCATGAACTTTTTCAGCAATTTGTGCAACAGTAGTACTTCTGTAGGAATGTGAACAATTTTCAAGGCACATCTGACAAGCTCACACTAGGCACACTCATGTGCCGCTGCAAAGCGATTGTATAAAACACAGCTGTAAACAATGAAGTGGAGCTTTTAAACAGTAGGAAACCCTGCTTCCTACACGTTTCATCCTTTATAAATAAAATGTTTGAAGAATGCCCTCAGTTACTCGTGTTGTCATCAAAAATTTCAAAGTGGGGAAGGTGGGGGTTACATCATGGGGAGCATGATGGGCCTGGTTAAGTACTATTCGCATGTGACAAGACACCAGATGGCTTCCCAGACAGCTGGGCCCGGGGACAGCTCATCAGCTCACGTGACGCAAGACATAAACTATTCTCGATGCATGTGTCGCTAGGTGAGACTCTAGCCGCTACAGTGCATGTTGCTCTGGAAACACTGAAGCCCTCTAAAGCCATCTAAATGCATTTTACTCAGTTATGCACTTAACTATCGGTATGAAAAGTACTTTTTGGGACCTGTTTTATTTCACAATAAGGGGGCGTGGCAATTGCGAATGCTATTGTAGTGAATACTGACAGACTGCGGGAACGAGACAGACTGAGAACGATGATGCCCGATGCAATGCTTGATGCTGAGACACTGTGCACACAGCCCACAATACAGACTGGTCAGAGAGCTGATCGTAAGTCCGAACGGTCGTGAAACAGGTAGGGCGTTAAGTGAGGAGTACCTGTATTAAAAAATGATATCCAAGTTCACAAGCAGTTCAACTTAGTTGGGTTGTGAAAGCAGTTCTCTAATTAACCGGTTGCATAAGAACTTACCAGGGCAGAGAGAGACAGAGCATGCTGTGATCTCGCGAGAAGATGGAAGGGAGTACAGCCCGAACATGGTGGAGCCCAGCTGGACAAACTAAAACACACACAATCTGCTCTAGCTCAGACAAAAAACAAAACAAATTGCAACACACACACACACACACACACACACACACACACACACACACACACACACACACACAGGCCACTTTATTAGGTACACCTTGCAAGAAAGAAGAAACCAGTTTGAGATGATTTGAGCTTTGTGACATGGTGCGTTATCCTGCTGGAAGTAGCCATCAGAAGATGGGTACACTGTGGTCATAAAGGGATGGACATGGTCAGCAACAATACTCAGGTATGCTGTGGCGTTTAACCGATGCTCAATTGATACTAAGGGGCCCAAAGTGTGCCAAGAAAATATCCCCCACACCACCACCACCACCACCAGCCTAAACCGTAGATACAAGGCAAAATGGATCCATGCTTTCATGTTGTTTACGCCAAATCCTGACCCTACCATCTGAATGTCGCAGCTGAAATCGAGACTCATCAGACCAGGCAACGTTTTTCCAATCTTCTATTTTCCATTTTTGGTGAGCCTGTGCAAGTTGTAGCCTCACTGTCCTGTACTTAGCTGACAGGAGTGGCACCCGGTGTGGTCTTCTGCTGCTGTAGCCCATCTGCTTCAAGGTTCAACGTGTTGTGCGTTCAAAAATGGTATTCTGCATACCTTGGTTGTCATGAGTGGTTGTTTGAGTTACTGTTGCCTTTCTATCGTCTCAAACCAGTCTGCTCATTCTCCTCTGACCTCTGACATCAACAAGGCATTTTCGTCCACACAACTACCGCTCACTGGATATTTTCTCTTTTTCGGACCATTCTCTTTAAACCCCAGAGATGGCTGTGCATGAAAATCCCAGGTCAGCAGTTTCTCAAATACTCAGACCAGCCCGTCTGGCACCAACAACCATGCCATGTTCAAAGTCACTTAAATCCCCTTTCTTCCACTTCTGAAGCTCGGCTTCAGCAAGTCATCCTCACCATGTCTACATGCCTAAATGCAATGAGTTGCTGCTATTTGTGTTAACAAGCAATTGAATAGGTGTACCTAATAAAGTGGTGACTGTATAAAACAACACTGCACTGCTGTAGAAAAACAACACTGCAAGTTCAAGTTCAAGTTCAAGTTCAAGAGATTATTTGTCACATACATATACATACGTTCATACATATATGCAGTGAAATGTCATGACACCCGGTGATTACGCACAATAAGCTCTATAAATACTAAAAAATACCAAAATGTGCGTAATCGACACAAGGTGCTCGCGCAGGCAGCCGCAAGGGGAGGCGCCACAATCGCGATTCACAAAACCAGGATGGAGGACCTCAAGGATTATATCGATAATTATTATAACGAGTACGTGATGGAAGAGGACCAAGACCGGAACAATCCAGTGAAAAGGAAGAAGGCACACTCAGCTACCGACACAGATGAGCTAATCCCCAGCGCTGTAGAGGCTAGTCTTTTGGATGAGATTAACAAGAAGCTGGACATGCTTGTTCCCCTTCTACAAGACATTTCGGAGCTCAAAGTCAGCCTTGATTTCCTGCACCGCAGAGTTGGCGAGATGCAAAAAGATTTAAAGCATTTAACCCTGGCGTTCGTCAGACACTATAAAACAATATGAGTGATTTTGCTCTTGGCGTTTGTTGGCGATCAAATAATCCACATAATAGAGAATACACATATTATTTACCACCCCACCAAAGCTTCTCTAGAACTGACTTTTTCTTGACGAGTAACTCTCTAAGATAAAGAATTTAACCATTTATTTTCCAGAGAATGGAAAATAAATTAATTAAAAATTAAATAAAAAATGAATTCCTTCTTTGAACTGAATCTCTCTCCAGAAATATCACCATACTTACTCTGGGAAATGGCTAAGGCAGTTCTAAGAGGTAGTATTATTTCAGTCTCCACTCACAAGATAAAGAAAGGACAAGAATGCCAAAAAAATTAAAAACTAAGAACAACAATTAAAAGACTTGCACTCCCAAAAAGCCCACTCACCCACTGAGCAAATCTGAAATGAGATCCGGACAATTCCATCTCAACTTGATAATATCACCCATCAAAAGACACAATTCCTCATGCAACGAACAAGAGCGAAATATTTTGAACTCAATGACAAATCAGGAAAATTTCTTGCCAGAAAACACTTATTACAGCCATCAAAGATCCACATGGTAGGATAACATACACCGCAAGACAACAATAACATATTCACAGACTTTTATAATAAACTATATAATTCAGACAATGAATCAAATATATCAACACTTCTGGCCATTCGCCATTATTCATCAGAATGGTTACAGAGATTAAGTCAACCTCCACCATGCTTCTGCACATGAAAACTGCTCTCATTTTGGCTTAGTTCAAACCCAATAAGGACCCAACCCTCACCTCCAGTTACAGATTCATAAGCCTAATAAATTGAGATTTAAAGATTACACTAGCAAAACACTAACCAACAGAATTGAAAAAATAATTCCATTTATAATTCACCCAGACCAAACAGGCTTTGTCAAGAGCAGACACTCATCCGGCAATATGCGGTGTTTATTCAGTCTGATCAGCATATCTCTTAAATACTTAAATACTGTTATTGCTTCTTTAGATGCCGAAAAAGCATTTGACAGAGTTAATTGAACATATCTCTATTCCACCCTTAACAAATAGAGCTTTGGAGAGTCACTCATTCAATCAATCAGAATCCTGTACAACTCACTATCCACTTCTGTCATCACCAATTGTTACACTTTACAGCGTTTCACTCTTCCATGTGGCACAAGACAAGGATGTCAGCTCTCCCCATGACTATTCGCCATCTTTAATGCACCCCTCGTGGCGGGCATCCGTCAAAACAGTAATATCGTTGGCATACAAACAGGAAACAAAATCAGTTTCTATGCTGACGATATTTTGTTGTATTTATGGAACCCAATATCATCTTGACCGGAAGTGTTCAATCTTGTATCTAAATTCGCAGCTATCTCAGATTATTCAATAAACTGGACTACAACTACGGTCTTACCACTCAGTGGGGAGGACTGGAATGCTGTAACCCAGAAACTTCCATCAACCATCACAACACATTCCCTATGGTCCTGTGGTCCGGGGACCTGAGCCTGGCTGAGTGTGCTCTGCGCAGTTCACCCCATGTGGTCTCCTTCAGTGGAGGCTGGACTCCTGTCGTCGCCCTAGGCTGCCTGGGTACCTGTGCTCTGGTGTTCTCCGTGCGCGGGGTCCAGCTGTTGGTGGGCAGGGCCGTCTGCCGCCCTCTGTTCTGTGGTCCGCATGCGCGGCAGCTGGGGGCTGACCAGGGGCCTGATGGTGGCACCTAGCTGTCCGGCATGGCGGAGGCACATGGCGGGCCGCTCTGCGCCCTTGGCTGGTCGCAGTAGATTGGGTGCCTCCGGGTACGGGAGGTGGGCGTGCTATGGCGTCATCGGGTCGAGGGGGGGTCTGCGTGGCCACTCTTCGGCCTGCTGCGTTGATCTGGTTGTGCTTCGTATGTGTGCGCCTCAGGGGTGCAGGGTTTCCTCGTGTTCCCTGGGACTGGGTTATGCTCCTCAGGGCCAGGCGTGGGGGTTGCTCAGCGGGCTTCTGAGTTCTCTGGGGGCTGGGGGGTCTTCTGTGTCTGCAGTGTGGGGTGCTAATGGCTTTCCTGCAGTTGTGTGTGTCTTTGCGGCTGCGAGACTCAGGGTTGGCTTCAGGGGCCCTTTCCGCTGCTTGGAGGCGTCATGATATAATAACGACCTTATACACCACAACCAATTGGGATAAGTCCTGTACACTTACCGGTGGTCACTTTGCACGCGCACGCACACACACACGTGCACACGCACACGAACGCACGCACACACACACACACACACACACACACACACACACACACACACACACACACACACACACACACACACATACACACACACTTTGAACGCACCCCAGCAGCCTCCTGGTTGCATCCCTCTCCTTTTCCTCCTCATTTACTGTCATAATTATGACAGGAAGAGGCCACATGTTAAGCCCACGGCCTCCCAGCGCCACTAGAGGCCGCTGTTGCCCCATCCGCTGCACCTTCCTTCGGCCAATTCCACACACCTGGGATCAGCACGGTCATCAGTCCAGCCGTTTATATTCCACCGCAGGCGGATACCGACACAGCACTGTCGGACCTGTATGATGTGTTAACAGGGCGAACCTTAAAAAAGTTCTGCCTAATTTCTACTAACACATCACGTGTGCCACCAGGGGAGATAGAACTTTGAACCATTGCTACACACCTTACAAGAACGGATACAAGACCGTCTCCCTCCCTGCTTTCGGGAAATCAGATCACGCCACAATTTCGCTGGTTCCCGTTTACAGGCCTCTGATCGGGCGAGAATTGGCGGTGACGAGGGAAGTGAAGCAGTGGACGGACCAATCAGAGGCTGCGCTTCAGGACGCTCTGAATGACGTCCACTGGGACATGTTCCAATCAAGTTCAAGTGATGTCAGCAAGTTTACAGATGTAGCGGTGAGCTTCGTGGCCACGGTAGCAGACAACATCATTCCCACGGTGAAAGTTTAGATATTTCCAAACCAGAAACCGTGGGTAGATAAATCCATCCACTGCGCTCTGAATGCCCGCAGGGCTGCTTACAACGACAGTCTTGTATCCGGAAATATGCATCATCAACATCAACATCTCCCTGGCTGAATCAGTGGTCCCGTCCTGCTTCAAGAGGTCCACCAACGTTCCTGTCCCGAAGATCGCCTCTCCAACCTGCCTGAATGACTACCGTCTGGTGGCCCTCACCTCGGTGGTCATGAAGTGTTTCGAGAGGCTGGTAAAGGATTATATCGGCGCCTCCCTCCCCCGCACCTTGGACCCGTTGCAGTTTGCGTACCAGCAGAACGGATCCACGGATGACGTGGTCTCCTGGGTACTGCGCACAACGCTCACGCACCTGGATGGCCGGAAGGGGGCCTATGTGAGATTGCTGTTCATCGATAGTTAAGCTTTCAATACCATAGTCCCGACCAGACTGGCTCTCAAGCTGAAGGAACTCGGACTCAGTACTCCGCTGTGTGCCTGGATCCTGGACTTCCTCTCGGCCCCAGGTGGTTAGGGTGGGGAAGCACATGTCCAGCTCCCTCACTCTGAATACAGGATCCCCCCAGGGCTGCGTCCTCAGACCCCTACTGTACTCCCTGTACAGACATGACTGTGTGGCCAGGTCCAGCTCCAACACCATCATCAAGTTTGCTGACGACACCGTTGTCGTGGGCCTGATCACCGACGGCGTTGAGAAGGCTACCCCGACGAGCTGACTGACCTGTCACTCTGGTGCCAGGACAACAGCCTCCACCTGAGTAGAAGTTTCCAAGTAGAAATTCTTGGGTAGGTTCTGTGTTCAGTCCAGTACATATTGTGTGTAATCACCGGGTGCGTTGCATTGACATTTCACTGCATATATGGATGAAAGTATGTATATGTATGTGATGAATAAACCTCTTGAATCTTGAATCTTGAATCATTACCTTCTTCATCAACGCAGTATTTATTCTACAGCTCCCCAGTCACTCATTGCCAGACCGTCAGCTGACTTACCTAAGCTCCTGGCCCCTTCCAAGTTCCTAGTTCCAAGCTCTTAGTTCCAAGTTCCTAGCTCCAAGTTCCTAGTTCCAAGTACCTACTTCCAAGTTTATGTCTCCTAGTGTTTCGTCTTGCCCTAACCTGCTCGTCTCCTCTCCTCGATCAAGTCTGGCCGTCCCGCTCCATCCAGCCCGGTTCCCCGTCTCTCCACCCGGATCCTGGACCCCCTCCTTCCCGGTCGTCTTCATCCCTGTCCTGCTCCATTCCTACCCGACGGGATCCCTCCGGCACCTTCACCGTGTCGTCAAATAAACATCCTTCATTTACCCCCTGTCTACCTCCCGTCTCTGTGTCGTGTGTTTGGGTCTCTCCTAGCCCCGGTCATAACACCACATGCCCGATTGCTGTTCCAGTTTTCCTGGACCTCATTTCTGTTTTTTCTATACATGTCAAGATTCAAGATTCAAGAGGTTTATTCGTCACATACATATACATCCGATGTTTATGTTTCTCCGTGTACATGTTGTTGTTTGTTTTTCCATGTACATTTTGTTGTTTGGTTCTGTGTTTATTTGTGTCACCTGTGGTGATTCTCCCCCTATTGGAGTGGTGATCAGTTGTTTATAGATCCAAACATGGTAAAATAGTTCACCAAAGTGGTGGGTGTTCTGTACAACAAAAAACTGTGCTCTTGTCAATCCTACAGGTCGTCCACAGGACAGAGTTATTGGAGCAGTCCATGGCGATTTAAGAATTAATAAAGAGTTGCATTGCAGGTTGAGAACATGAACTGCACTTGCAGACTAACTCTGTCCTAGATGCAATATTAACAAATACTCTGTGTTGCATGCCCAGCATGCTGACAGCACAGGTAAAAGAAAAAAAAAAAAAGAAGAACTTACCGTGCCAAATTCTTAATAAAGGACTAGTTACTTCCAGTAAATATAAGCTAATTTCTTCACAGAATTTTTCATTTTTGAAATGATGCTGCTTTAATGAACGGAACATTAAGGGCCATATTTTATAGTGTACCTCTGAGCCGTTTTTGGTACCACTCCTAACCTGATGAAGAAAGGGGCCAAACATAAATTAAGTCCAGAGGAAAGACTTGACACAATGTACCCTATCTGGGTAAAAGGTACATTACTTTGCGTGACAAATATAAATAAGTAAAAAGTATTTCCGAGTTCCTTACATCTCATATCTCATATCTCGTCAAAAGCAGACCTTCGTTTCTTGACTTCCAGCCCCCTGCTCCTCATCTCTTTCCGCTTGTTGCTGGCACCATCATCACAATAAATCATTCAGAAACTAATGAATAGCTAATTCATTGATTAATTGTGAATCTGTGATAGCATCATCACTGGCGGGTTTATTGCTTTGCTTACGCGATTCATATCAGGGCCCTTGGGGTCATTTTATTCATAGAGCGCGTGGGGTAGCCATTAAAATGGAACCGTCCTGTGATGTACGACATAACTTGCACTTTAAACTGAGCTGGGCTGGGTTTGTCCATATTATAATCCTTTATGTCAGCCCCCCCGTCTGGAAAAGGTTTTCGATGGGTACTTCCAACACAATGCCCATCAGTGAAAAAAGCCAAAGCCATTCACTTTTAACAGGCCCCAAATTAGGTTTCAAGGATTAGAACAGGCTTATAAAGCGTTATAACTTAGACACATTAGAGAAATAAAGTTCATATACCAAGTCAATAGTCAGGGACAGGGCTGTTGTGATGTCTGGTGAGTTTGTGAGTTTAATTACATATCCCATGTTCATTTGTGCATTTCAATGGATAGGCTGGTATAGATGAGTCACTATAAATGGAGGCAATTGCTCATACCACCCACTGATTAATCGACCATGAAAATATGAAATATGAGATTTGCACATCCCTAAACCAGAGTGACTTCAGGAACCTCTCCAAGAAAAAAGCTCAACCAGCTTTGGTTCTGAATGGAGTTCTATATATTTTCACCCGGTCCAGTACCTTCAAATGGATTGCTTGTGCGGAGGCTGGGCACAGTCATAGGTCAAGGGGGGCCATTCCATAACCGCACACACACATTTGTGTCGCGTCACACACTCTTGATAAAAGGTCGGGGCTCATACCCGCATCAGAGAGTCATCAGCCTCTAGATTCCCTGAAGTGATTACATTTTGATGACTGCGTAGCCAGAAGAGAGGCTGCTGGGTGCCTGGCTTAACAGAGTGTGTGTTGGGGGTGAATCAATGAAGCGGCCAACAGCATGGATGAAGTGTGTTTGCAGTTATTACACCGGGACCATGCTGTACTGTGAGGGCTGCTCAGACACTCAATTTGGTCAGACAATACCTCATTCACAGAGCTTCATTCATTCTCGGTAGAGAATGACTTCACAGAAGATCATCACTGAATGGACTGGATGTATACGTGAAAAGAAAGAAGACTGCTGTCATTCAGGTGTGGGAACAGAATGGGGGGGATGAAATCCCCAACAACAAAATCCCATTCCCCAAAACAAACCCCAACCGCTAACTGGACAAAAGGCTCCGTGGACATTTTTCACCATTGGCCACTACCTGTGTGTCATGTTAGGCGTTTTGATCAATATAGTGCCAAATGGGGACATGTCAACCGTTATTTCATCTTTCTTTGGGTTGGGGGGGGTCAACTTTTGTTCCCTTTGGGGGGATGGGTGGGAGGTTGGTGGGGATCTGCACTTTAAAGCAATGTTTGCTTGTTCTCTGAGGACCGGCATCAGGTGGAAGGAGGGTCCCTCATTCAAAACTGAAGCTCAATGGAGGGGCAGAAAGAAGAGAAACTTTGTGGCTTGAAATTGACCGGTCTGTCTGCCGTCTCTCTCCCCCGCCACCCTGTGTCTGAACGTGGATGGTGGTCGTGGTGATGATGATGATGATGATGATGGTGGCGGTGGTGGTGATGATGGTGGCGCTCCTTTAATGCTGCGTCGCTTGATCTCTTGCGGATTAACCAAACTGATATAACAGGGGACCTGTACCCACTTCCATTCGAATATTTTTATTTTTACGCACAAGGACTTTTTAAGGTTAAGAGTTTTTCAAAGTATCAAGACCCAGACCCAAGGACCATGCACGGAGCCTTGAACCGTGCAGCGACGGGTCTCTGGGTGCATGGTGGCACGCTGATCTTTCCAGGATACGTGGAAATATTTTAAAATATATAAGATATAAATATTTACTCACCTGATGCAGGGGGAGAAGAGGGGCGGGGGTGGTGGTGGAGGAGGAGGAGGAGGAGGAGGGGGAACGACTTAAAGAAGATTTCCCATTACACTTCCACTCGAATCACACCAATCCAAACCATCCCGACGGATGTGGACACCGTTCAGCGGCGCATCCAGAGCCGAGCCACGCAGGCCCGTTCACCCCCGGCAGCTGATCCCGGATCCCGGGTTCCACTTCAGTTTCCCGGTGACATGTTCAGCGGTGCTGGTGGTGGCTGCGGCAGTCAGCTGTTAGTTAGCCCCGGCTAACGCCGACCCGGGATCGGACGCGTGTCTCTCTGAAGCCCGGGATTAAAAGGAGCTGCTGGGGGTGGTGGTAGCAGCAAGGGGGCGTTAGGAGCGAGGAAACGTAGACGCGGGGTATTCGGCGTTCTCCAGGCGGGTCATTTTCAGCGGCGGCAAGCAGTAGCGGAGGTTGTGTGGTGGTGGTGGTGGTGGTGGTGTGGTTGTGTGCTCCGCTTTCCAGCACGGCCTTAGTCGACTCGACACACACACACGCACACACACGCACACACACACACACACACACAGTCCTGTTTCTTTTTTCAACAGCTCCCTCCTCCTCCTCCTCCTCCTCTTCCTCCTCCTCCTCCATGCTCTCACTGCTCTGACAGCCAGGCGCCGCGGAGCCAATCAGCGTCCAGCGCCCCCGCCCCCTAAGGTGACCGCGTCTCGGGAAAAATCCGGAGACGGTGCTCCTCGGCGCTGGATCTGGAGTCTGAGCTTGCACCGCGCCACACGAACCGAGGATCGGAACAAAAGAAAACGAATATTTGTATTTAGGGACATTAAATAAAATAAAATGATACAGTGGTTAATAAATTGACGTAAATTAATTCAAATTAGATGAAATACAACTAAATTAAATTAAATTACATATTATTTTATTTTATTTTATTTTATTTTATAACATTAACCAGTGACACAGGTGCGGTCACCGTTGTGAGTTGAAAATTTAAAAAACTAAAACAATCCAGATCAATAAAGTTATAGTATATCTGAATTGGTGTGTTTAGAAGTAGTACGAGGACAAAATAGTAATAGACAGCCTCTCCAATGTTCCACCTCCCAATCACCACCAACACATAATGTGCTTTATAACTGATAAAAAAAAAAAATTGTATAGCTACATACAGTTGCTGTTAAAAATTGGGTTATTGGTGTAAAGTCTTTTAAGAAAATGATGAAGATATCTCTGTACTGGACACACAGGGACTAAATTGTTATTGACCCTTTTATTTCTTTGTGTTTAATGCAGAATGGCTAAGGCATAGTCTACACAAATGGTAACTTCTTATGGAAGAGGATTCCATTCTTCAACTATTCCCTTAACTCCTGCACCTGTTTCCATGTCAATCATGTTCATATCTGATCTTGAGTTTCCATGTTGTGTCTAACGGCTACGGATCAAGAAACTGCAACGCCCCAGCACTATGGTACAAATTATATGAACCAGCCTTGTTGTGCTTTCATACAGTAGGCTCCTTGATGAATTGAAACAGTTTTAAGGTTATTACAGCTATATACATTTGCAGCAAGTGTGAATAAACTGTAGCAATTCAAAGGAGTACGGAAATTTAACACATACTGTATATATATCACTCAATCATCTTACACATTTCCTGACCTGACTTTTCTCCTGACAGGTAGACACGTCTGGGCCATGAATCACTGTTAATATTTTTCCCACATGGAACCTGGTTAAAACAAGGGTTTTTTCCCACTTCTTTTCAGTTTTTACCACCAGGGACACATAACTCATTGAATTGTATATATGGCTTTATTTAATCAGGATGCCTCGTGTAGATGAAAGTCGTTTTCAAGAGGGACCTGAGACACAAATTACAATTACAATACAGATCAGTTACAACTTACATCAGTGTTTTTCAACCACTGTGCCGCGGCCATTTACAGTCATGTGCTGTGAGAGCTTGCAAGGTATACTGTGAAAATGTTTCACATTCCACTTAAAAACATAAAGAGATCCAAATTGCGTCACTTATTCATCTAATTAATCTAATTCATCAGCTCCAGACAGAGTTCTCATACGAGCTCTGTGTTAATCAGAACAAGCTCCAGTTTCACACGGAGGGTGAGGACTATTCGTACTGTAGTGATGAAAGGACTTTTTTGAGATTTGGTTCTTGACAAGTCACTCAGTGCAAAGAGTCTATCGATTTTGTGACTCTGTTCGTTTGGTTCAGTTGGTGTAACGCACGGTGAGCGAGGGAGGAGTCAACGATAAACAAGGCTCAATAGAGTCAGTTTGGTTCTTAGTAGTGGATGGAATTCACACAGAAATCATTTCATTCTGTCAAAATTATTTATTTTGGTGCAGTGCAAAGTATAAATCAGTCACTTTCAATATGCATTATGGCAAAAGTCTTGATCTTTGCTTTGGTCCTTTAATTAGTTCTAAGTGATTCGTTTCAGTTTGTGAGTCAAAGATTCACTCGCTCCCCGACTCCATTACTGAACCGACTTCCTACTCCTGACTCATTTGATATATTTGTTCGCCACAAACAAATCGTTCACAAGTCACAAGATCACTAACTATTAGTAGGCCATAATAATAAACACAGTTGAATGTGACGTTTTGAGTTTTGTGATGTTTTTAGTGGTTGACAGGATCATGGTCAGCCACAAGATTATTTATTTGTAAAAAGTTGTGTCGTGGCAGAATTACGGTTTCAAAACACTTCCTTACATATCGTCCGTCCATCATCCAAGGGGATGAGTGACTTGACTGTTACACAATTGGACTTGACCCGCCCCTTCCCCAAGCTCATTCATCGTCTCCTGTCCTCTCTGAACACCCCGCGTGACGAGTCTTCAAAGACCCTCAGTGATGGTGGGTGGGTTGGAATGGGAGCGGGACTGGGGGCGTTGTTGGATCACAAAGTTAGTGAGCTGTACCACTCACTGGCTCGGTGATGCCTCAGAAGTCCCTAACCCCGGGAAGGGCCCCAGGTGAGATGCCTCTCTCTCTCTCTCTCTCTCTCTCTCTCTCTCTGCTGGGATGTGTTGAAGTTTGGTTGTTTGAAACGAAATAGACGTTCAGAGACTCAGGCACGGAGTTAAGGGGGTGGTGACTGGTGACAAGCCAAGATTTGATTGAGAGAAACCAACTGCTTGAGAATACTTCAGAAAATGCGTACTTTTTTTTTTTTTTTTTTTTTTAACTTTTTTTTTTGTGGGTCAACTAATGTCCAATCTGGTTTAAATTGGATTTTACACGACGAGAAGGAGACTACGTCCATAGTGTAGGACTCCTCCCCAGGAATAAGGGGATTTAACATTCAACATTCAAGATTCAAGAGGTTTATTTGTCACATACATATACATACTTTCATACATACAGTATATTCAGTGAAATGTCTTTGCAACGCACCCGAGATTATGCACAATAGTTACTTAACTGAACCTAATAGCTAACCTAATTCCGACCTAGCAACTAACTGAAACTAACTGATTCCTAAAACGTAATGCCGTTAGTGAATAGAATAATGTAAATAAAATAAAATAAAAATTTAATAAGACTCAAAAAGGTAATACAGAGTAGGGGTACAAAATAAAAGGAAATAGAGTATATATATATATATATATATATATATGTATATGGGATAGGCTATTTGTATATACAGATATGTGCAGTAAAGTATGTGTGAATAAAGTATGTATGGAAATATGCGGTACAGTATACAATAGTATGACACAGCAATACAGTAACACTGAACAGAACAGCTATACAGCGCAGTATGCAGTACCCCAGAAAAGTGATACCGTAACTGCAGTACAGTATACTACATACAGTACAGCAAGGCAGTGGGGCCTATGTAAGTGTCTCAGTGCTTTTTATTCGGACCCCTGGTGAGGTCAGCATTGACAGTTCTTATGGCTTGCGGGAAGAAACTCCGTCTCAGTCTCTCTGTTCTCACTGTGTGACTGCAGAGGCGCTTGCCTGACCACAGCAGCTGGAACAGTTCGTTGTTGGGGTGGTGAGGATCCTTCATGGTCCTGCGGGCTCTGCTACTACAAGAAGAGTGCTGGGTAAGTGGGTATTGCAATAGTTGGGTTGGGGACAGTCTGAGTCAGCACTAGACCATATAAAAAATTTAGGGCCCCTGCTCAAACGCCGCCCCCCTCTATTTGCAGGACCCAGCACAGTGCTACAGTCGCATTAGTCAACCCCGACCCATAGTGCTCAGGATTGCATGGGGCCACTTAATATTTAATCAAACACAGTTTGCCTTGTTCTTGGGGGCTTTTTCATGTATTAATCAACAACGGAGTAATGGCAGAAAGCACAGTATATGGGCCGCCAAGTTACAATTTGCCTGTGTTCTGACACTTTGATGGAGTCCCTCACCTTTTATTGATTAATTTTACACCACTGCATGTTTTTGTCCGAACAGGATGGATCAGAACTCTTAAAAGGGTAAATTGAACAATGGTTACATAAGCAGTGTCCGACAACGTGCCTACCCGCAGATGTCCTTTCATTGGCATAATTCAATCACGGCATAATCTATCTCAGGCAGGGCCGAGGGACTCATACCTCGCATAATGACATGTATTGGTAAAGGCTAATTCTATTAGTAATGATTAGGAAGGAACACAGTTACCCGAGAGACTCTAAATGACACAGCCTCTGCCAGCCGTTGAGCTGTTACCTGTTTTCCACAGTCACAATATGAGCAGAATCTTTAGCGTTAGGACCTTTACCCGCCAGCTCAGACAGTCAGATCTCAGTCATTAAAACAGGCAGCAAATGAATCCCTGCTTAAGCTAATGACCTCGCAATGACCCCCCAACATGCCAGAAAGTCCCCGCCTCGCACCTGGAGGGAGGGTTCATAAAATATACCCGGATTCGTGAAGTGGACTAACAGCATGGGTTTAGTCGTGACAGAGATATTAGCGAGAGCGAGAAAGAGAAAGATGGGGAAACAGAGTAAGAAAGATGGCGCATCAGTCACAGCTCCCTAAGTGGAAGTGGCAGTCTGGTGACAGCAGAATGACACTGAGGCGAAGGGCTGTAGGAAACGCCTGAGTGGCAGTGGAGTATCCAGCCATGAAACTCCCAGTGACAGGGCGAGTCGAGGGCAGATGCCCGTGCACCCCCACTCCCTCACCCTGCTTCAATGAAGCCCAAGAGCTTTGCTGAAGAATGGGGACAAGGACGTGAAAGCGCAAGCTTAATTATAGGCGCTGGACGGAAGAATTACCATGGTCTGTATTTTGCCTTCAGAATGGAAAATGTAGGCCTTGTTGTCTTGCAGTTGTACACAGTCTAAAACACTTTTTGAGTAACCGTAATAATTGGAAACCAAGTTAAAGTGTAGAAAACCAAAATCCCATTAGTTCTGCTTTTTCTTTTCTGGCTACCCTAATCCAAACCCTAACCATAGACATAACCTGAGCCGACTGTATTTGAAAACATCTCAAGATCTAAACCTGAATCTAAACCTGTCCGCAGATGACGCTGAACAAATAGCTAATGGAAAAATATATGAATCTCTAAATCATTCCAAAACAAGTCCACAAAAATCACAAATTTGGCATTTCCAAAGAATTTCTGTGGCGAGTTTTAGCCTGCTGTTTGATTTGAATGGTCACATAGTGGTCACATAGAAAAAAATCCCTAAGTCTCAAGACATATTATATGTTTACTTAAGAAACAAATCTCAAAACAGATGGTGAATAAACACAATCAAATACCTCAAGAAATTACTTGACAAACAGGCAAAAAAAACCATAAGAGGTCTCACACTGTGCTGGCATGTTAGAAAAATCTATAAAGATTGGGGAGGGGTGGTTTGACGAAAGAGCACAAGATCAGTAAACCAAACAAATCATTTCCTCTGAACTGCGAGTCAGATGATTTATATAAAATATTAAATGCAGATGAAATGCACTTACATTTTACTGTACATGCTACCTCATTTGAAGCTTATGAAAATCAAAAAAGGCCAATTTAACACAAAGAGACATATTGGACACAGTGATTCTCCCTCAATGGCCAACGATTTTCATCAATAGGAATTCACAACACTTTTGTTATGTTTGCATTGGCCCGTCTTGTGTGGAACAGTCAAAACACATTGATACTAAATACTACAATACTACAAGCACGTTACAAATGGTGTGAACAGCTAGAAAGCCAATGTTCGTCGTAAGTCTTATGTTCGTCATGTAAAGATGTCTTTGTCTTCCAGCACTTCTCAAAATGGGGTCTGTGGCACATGCACATCAATTTAGAATTGATAACAGCATTGGTGGCGGCACGGGGGGTGGGTGACATCTTGGTGCCCCACACTGAGCACACTCTGCTACGTGTATGGGCACTCGGCGCTCACGCTGGGTGGGGCGTCTGGTCAGCGGTGGTGGTGCAGGCCTCGTCCTTACACGGGGTGTAGGTGGGCATGGGAGGGCCCCATGGCTCCTCCTTGGGGCCCTTTCTGCTGCTTGAAGGCGCCACAACATAATACCAACTTTCTACACCAGTACCAATAGGGATAAGTCAAGTACACTCACCGGTGGACATCACACACACAAACACACACACGCACACGCACACGCACACGCATACACACACACGGTCCCATCAGGCACGCACACACCACCACACCTGCTCTGAGTGCACCCCAGCATCCTCCTGGTTGCATTCCTCTTATTTACTGCCAGTTCCAGTTTTCCTGGACCTAATGAACTGTTTTTCAATACATGTCATCCAATGTTTATGTCTTTGTGTAAATGTTGTTTGTTTCTATGTTTATTTGTCTCACTGTGGTGATTCTCCCCCTCTTGGAGTAGTGATCAGTTGTATATAGACCCAAACATGATAAATTGTTCTCCAAAGAGGGGGGGTTGGTGGTGGCTCTCCGTAAGCAAAAACTTGTCATTCTACAGGTCTTCCACAGGACAGAGTTATTGCAGCAGTTCTTGATGATTTAAGAATTAATAAAGAGTTGCATTGCAGGATGAGAACTTGAACTCCACTTGGAGACTTAGTCTGTCCTAGATGCAATGGCCGACAAATACTCTGTGTTGTATGCCCAGCATGCTGACAGCACAGGTTAAAATGTTTTATGAAAATAGAATCGGTAACGCCCAAAGTTTTACAAATTGACTTGGTGGAAGCGCCGTGCTGTCAATTATGCTCCCTCTCTGAACCATGTTGACCAAATTCAATCCATATCCAAGCTCCTCCCAAGAGTAAGAGATCTACCTTTATGAACACCTTGGCCGTACCCAAACCCTGTGCTACAGCATACTAGTGTGCTCTGAGAGGTCGGCAGGTGTGCTGTGAACATTTTTCAAATTCCACTTGAAAAAAATAAAGAGTAGAAATAAGCCCTTGTGTTGCAAGAACAAAATTGCAAGGCTGCACTAATTCAAATGTATCAGTTCGAGACAGAATAGCAGCTCCAGCAGACAAAGTTTTATGAAGTGACGACTATTGAAAGTGAGGAATATTCGTAGTGATGGAAGGTTTGAATGTTTGAGATTCGGTTCTTGACGAGTTACTCAGCAAAAAGAGTGATTCGATTTTCCGACGAGGGATGGAAAGACTTCCCGAACGATGAACGAGAGTCAGACAAATGCATTAGTCTGTTTTTCATAGAGTTTAATTTTATTCTAATTTATTTCAATTTGTGAGTCAACTTGCTCACCCACTCTCATGCCGGAGAGACTCCCGACTCCCAAGTCATTTAAAAGAGTTGTTTCTTACGAAGGAATCGTTTGCAAGTCTTACATCGCTACTAGTGGACCATAATAATACATTTACATTTAGTCATTTAGCAGACGCTTTTATCCAAAGTGACTTACAAGGGAGAATAACATTCAAGCTACATTGCAACAGAAACATTAGTGTAACAATAAATAAATACTGCTAAGTAGTGCTAAGAAATTGTAAGTTAGGAGAGGAGGTGCTCTCTGAAGAGCTGGGTCTTCAAGTGCTTCTTAAAGACAGAGAGGGAAGCCCCTGCTCTGGTGGTTTTTGGCAGCTCGTTCCACCAATGTGGAACCACAAATGAGAATAGTCTGGATTGCCGTGGTTGTGCAGCTGGCAGAGCCAGGCGACGCTCATTTAACGCAGCATCCAGGGGGTAACATGTGCTCTTACAAGAGCATTTAAGTGAGTGGGAGCATTCCCAACAATCACTCTGTAGGCAAGCATCAGAGACTTGAACTTGATGCGAATGGCTACAGGTAACCAGTGGAGCTCGATAAGCAGTGGAATAATGTGCGCCCTCTTTGGCTGGGTGAGCACCAGTCGCACCGCCGCGTTCTGTATCATCTGCAGTGGCTTCACCGCATAAGCCGGCAAGCCTGTTAAGAGAGCGTTGCAGTAGTCGAGGCGGGAAATCACCAAGGTTTGTACCAGCAGTTGAGTGGCATATTGGGTCAGGTACGGCCTGACTTCCCAGTGAGGTAAGATTCGAACCAGGAGAGCTGCCAGAGTGGACAGGAGAAGGCTGTGATTGACAGTGTCAAAAGCAGCTGATAAGTCTAGCAGGATGAGAACCGAGGATTGGGCAGCAGCTCTAGCAGTTTTTAAGGCCTCTGTCACAGACAACAGGGCTGTTTCAGTGGAGTGTCCACATTTGAAGCCAGATTGAAGTGGATCGAGAAGGTTGTTTCTTGACAGGAATTCTGTAATCTGTCTAGAGACTGACCTCTCAATGGTTTTGGAAAGGAATGGGAGGAGTGAGACCGGCCAATAGTTTTCCACTCGAGTGGGGTCAAGTGAAGGTAGTAGGACGGCTACATGTTAGTAGTTTAGAGACCTCACTCTCAGCGAGAGGGATAAAACCAGGGAACAATGAGCCTTGAGCCGGAGAAGGCAGGTTGTGAGTAAGTTGTTTGGAAAATTGGCTGCTGATAGCTGCCACTTTGTCAGTAAAAAAGGAGGCAAAGCTATCAGCAGTGAGGTTGGTAGCTGGAGGAGGTAATGGAGGGTAGAGAGACTTAAGTGGAGAATTACTTAGGTGGAGAATAAGCTACGTGTGTCCGTGGCACTGTCGTTGAAGAAAGCCTTCTTAGCAGCAGTGATGCTGGAAGAGAAGGAGGACAGCAGTGTCTGGTAGCTTGCAAGATCTTCAGTCGCTTCCGATTTGTGCCATTTCCTCTCGGCTGCTCTGAGGTCAGTGCGCGATGTCCGGAGGGTGTCAGTCAGCCACGGGTGCAACTGGATTGATCGAGCAGGTCTGGTGGTTAGTGTACACAGGCTCTCCAGACATGAGCTCAAGGTAGAGCAGAGAGAATCTGTGGCATCATTAACCAGTAGAGAGGAGAAAGTGCCGTGAGGCGGAAGAGAAGAGGAGAGCACAGAGGAGAAGTGGGTGGGAGACAGGTTGCAGAGATTGCAGCAGATGGAAACCATGGGTGGGGAGGTGGAGGGTTGTTCTGGAAGCTGAACATTGAAGCGGATGAAGAAGTGGTCTGAGAGAGGGAGAGGGGTGACCATTAGGTTGTCTGTGTTGCAGCTCCGAGCAAGAATGAGATCAAGCTCTTTGCCAGCCTCGTGAGTCGGTGGAGTCGGGACCTGTCTTAGGTCGAATGAGCGAACCAAAGACAGGAAGTCAACCGAGCTCGCACTGTCCAAGTGGATGTTCATGTCACCGAGGACGAGCATGGGACACTCAGGAATTGATGACAGCAGGGTGTCAAGCTCATGTAGGTCACCTAGTTGTCCTGGTGGATGGTAGATGACGACCACGTAGGCTTTTACCAGAGCAGTCACCAAGATGGCATGATATTCAATATAATACATAACACATAATAATAATAATAATAATAAAAAGTCGTGGAATTATTTAATGTTAAAAAAGTGTGCCATGGGGGACAAAAGGTTGGGAAACACTGCATACAATGGTTGATAGAAAATGGAGTGTGTCCAGGAGGTGCTTCAAGGAATTATTTGCACTATTAATTTAGGCTGGCATTAAGGCTAATTTGTTTTGAAACATGAGGGACGTGTTGTGATGAACCTCGGACTTCGCTTCCCAAATCTGCGCTCGTGCACGAATCGATTTCTCTATGGGGAAAACAAATGGGCTTTTCACATGATTTTCTCTCTCTCTCTCTCTCTCTCTCTCTCTCTCTCTCTCTCTCTCTCTCTCTTTGGCTAAATGATTGATTGCACATGCAGGATTCCATTTTTTTCACACAGTAATATGTCTTTATATCTCTTGCACTGTAGTTTATCATTAATTGTTCTCTTCCTTCCTTCTTTCCGTCCTTCCTTGTATGAACCAAGTCCTCTTATAAAGATTGTTTCAAATCATCCAGGGTTAAAAGGCCTGCATGGTCTGAATGTAGACTGTGACCAGAACGTGTGATAACGTGTGACGTGGAAATGGCTGGAGCCTGAAGAAATTGGGCGGGACTATAGGCAACTCCTTTTCTTGGTAGAAAACAACCTTTTCAAACTGTGTATCTGTACAACTGTAGCAGATGTGAATTCAACGTCCCTTTTCCCTGTGCGGTCCTGGCTTGCCAACTGGATTGTATAAACCAAAACCAGAATAAACAGTGGTGAATAAGCGGATTGTGGACAAAAATATAATGCATCTTCCAGCTCCAAAAGCAGATAAATCCAAGTGTACACACACACACACACACACACACACACACACACACACACACACACACACACACACACACACACACACACACACACACACACACACAGGAGATGCCTACTAGTGATGTTAAAAGGGGGATTTTTGAATTTTAACCATAGTTATTTCTTGGAAGCCAGTGCTGTATAAGTGAAAGAAGTGTGTTTATATATATATGCACATATACACATACATATACATATATATATATATATAAATATATATATATATACACACGCACACAGAGATATTATATATATATATACACACACACACACACACACACACACACACACACACACACACACACACAAAAACCACCCCTATTTTTTTTGTCAAGAAAAATTTATTTATAAATAACAAATATTGTATAAAAACATAATAAAACATAATAAAAGAGAATGTAAAGAAATAAACTGGTTTTATAATGTGTATTTACCTTGGAGATCAGATGACATGGACTAACGGAAGATGCTGGCGGAGGTGGAGGGTGGAGGAGATAGGCGGAGGAGGTTGGAGGAGTTTGTATCGTGCTTTTCAGTCTCTTTCGTTTGTTGCTACACTTTATTGCTACAATTAATTTTTTTTTTTTTTCCACTTCACTTTCGCTTAACTCAAAATTCGCCAATTCCATCACATGCACAACTTGCTCATCTTTTTCTATGATTTCATGGTTTAATTCAATCACATCATCCACTTATTCTTCTCAGCACTTACTTTCTTAGGAACCAGAGTTAGAAAAAAATAATTAGCAAAATAACTGCACAAAAAGCACAAAACGTGAGCACAAAACACAGAAGAGATGCTTCCACGGTCTGGTAACCATGTGAAGTGAAGGAGTGAGACGCGGGATGTGGCCGCATTCCCTCGCCACGCCGACCAGCAGCGTAGCTGAAGCTTGCTCCTCCTTACTCACATTTTTGCTGTCATATCAATACAAAAAAAATCGACGGAACAATGGCTCGTAACTCGGAAAACTCGTATGTTAGTGCGCTCGTAAATCAAGGTACCACTGTGTGTGTGTACACACACACACACACACACACTCACACACTCAAACTCGTAAACGTGGTTAAACTTCCCCGGCATTGATCTTAGATCAAGTGAGTACATGGTAGGTTGTGGAATTTTTTTTCTCTCCCGGCTAAGCCAAATATCTCTGGGGAGTGGAGGGAGGGGGGTCCCTGGGAGAGTAATTACAACCAGCTACAGCACACACATGAGAACACGTACAGTACACACAGTACACACAGACTCCAGCGCCTCTCTATTTTTTTGATCTGATGTGATGAAACAGGGGGAGTGGAGCATTCCCCCTACAGAAGGGGACCAAAGAGCCATGCAAACAAGGCATAGTGGGAGGCGGATCGGAGGCTGAGAGATGGAGGGAGTAGTATTTCTTCTTTCTTGAGACAGAGAGAGACACACGTGGGATATAAATTGATTGGGGAAATAAATCGATTAAGCAAAACACAGTTTAATGATGCCTCCAGGGACTCGAATCTGTGGCAGTTTCACTTACCACACGCCACCCAAGTGATATTTTCAGGGACCTCTGGCACAGAGACACAGATGACGGGGTTGTAGACATAAAGTTTATTGTAAAGAGTGGGCTAGGTGGAATAAGCCCAGGATGGGCAGATGGACGTGCGTGGGGATGGGGGTTTTACCTGTTGCTTGTTAGACCAACAAACAAGCAACAGGTATGCAGCAACTCTGACCCAGGGCCCCCAGTTACCTGGACCCAGGTCAGGTGTGGCTGCTCAAACCACACTATCCCAACACCACAAACAAATTTTTGTGTTTTCTTTTGTATCTGCATGTGGCGTGCTGCCTTTCAGCTGACGTTTTGAAGGCATGTTATATAATTTTTAAAAGGGGCTTCATGCAGATCGGGGGCTTCGTCTGATGGGCCCCCAACCAGAGATTCTCTCCCTGCGGAGACTCTGGCCAAATGGCTCCGTGGGAAGTACTCCGAAAATGGAAAACTGAGCGACAACCCAGGCAAACAGTGCCGGTTGTGAAGTCACAGGTCATGAACAACCACCCAAAATATTTTTTCCCCTGTCCCTGCCCCTAGTAGCCCTTAAAAGGGCATCACATTCATATAACGCACACCATGGAGCTGTGTGGTCAGGTGCAATGTTAGATGTATGTTGTAATAACATACTGTAGTAATAACATTGTAATAACATAGCAAGAACATTGGAATAACATTGTAAGACACTAATCCATTGTTATCCATGCCTGTATTATTGTGCACATATTAACTAACCCTATACAATATTATTCCACCCATATTTATACACCACAGCCAATACTCGCTACCATGCTGCCACTTAACCTTTTAAAGGGTACGAATTAAGTGTTTCCTTAGTTTCTATCTGTTCTGTATTTAATGATACAATGTCAGATGTTCACATTAGACCTGGCCAAATTGTCAAAATGAGGTCAACTAATTACAAAGTTATAATTATTATTATTGTTATTATTGTCCTGTGCTGTCAGCATGCTGGGCATACAACACAGAGTATTTGTATGCCATTGCATCTAGGGCAGAATTAATCTGCAAGTGGAGTTCAAGTTGTCAACCTGCAATGCAACTCTTTATTAATTCTTAAATCATCAAGAACTGCTGCAATAACTGTCGATGACCTACTGTATAAGATGATAAGAGCACAGTTTTTGGTTATACAGAACGACCACCAATCCCCCTCTTTGGAGAACTATTTTACAATGTTTGGATCTATAAACAACTGATCACTACTCCAAGAGGGGGAGATTCACCACGGCTGAGACAATTAAACAAAGAACCAAACAACATTTACACAGAAACAAACAGTGGACGACAACATGCATTGAAAAACAATTAATTAGGTCCAGGAAAACTGGAACAACAATTGGGCACGTAGCCTCTTCCTGTCATAGTTATGGCAATACATGAGGGAGGAAAGGAGAGGAATGCAACCAGGAGGGTGCTGGGGTGCATTTGAAGTAGGTGTGGTGGTGCGTGCGTGTTTGTATGTGATGGGACTGCCTGTATATGTGTGTGTGTTTGTGTGTGTGTGTGTGTGTGTGTGTGTGTGTGTGTGTAGGACTTATCCCAATTGGTTCTGGTGTATTTATGTCGGCATTATGTCGTGGCGCTTCCCAGCCGCGGAAAGGGCCCTGAAACGCCCTGCGAGCTCCCCAGCTGTGTAGACAGCCCGGGGCTGCAGGAAAGCCCCGAGCACCATTCCCTGCTATCCACAGAAGATCCCCGGGCCCCAGAGAAGCCGGAGACCTACGGAGCAACCCCCACGCCTGGCCCCGAGGAGCATAACCCAGACCCAGGGAGCACAAGAAGACCCCGCACTCCAGAGGCGCACACAGTCAACCCACCCCCAAGTACAGGCACAAGACACAGGCACAGGCACAGAACCCGGGCCGCGGGCACCAGGTACGGACCTCAGGCCCGGATCGAGGCCCCGCGCTGACAGACTGACTGACCGCCCGCCCCGCAGGCGAGCCACCGGGACCCCCATGCCTACCCATGGCCAGCACAAGGGCGAGGCCCACCCCACCGCAGCCTAGCAGAGGCCCCACCCAGCCACAAGCACCAAGCGCCCATCCACATAGCAGAGGTGCTAAGCACGGGGCACCAGGATGTTTGCCCCCCCCGCCGACGTCAGCAGGCCGCCAGATACTGTATATGGGCCCTCCACTACCCCCGGCACATGGGGCACCCGCCAGAGAGAAGCCGCGCAGCGGGAGCAAAGGCCAACAGCTGCCCCCCGCACCCCAACCCACACCAGCAAGCAGCCCCCAGGGGCCCCGGAAGTCACCCGGCCGTGCTCTCTTCAGCTCTGCCAGGTCACAGCACAACTTAAGCCACCAGGCGCAAGTTGGCAAGGACTCCAGCGCAGCCCGCGGGGGGCCCAGCCTGCGGGGGGCCCAGCGTGCGGGGGGCCCACCCAACCAGGCCCCCACACCGACCAGGCCCCCACACCGACCCGCCAGCAACCCAACACCCTGGAAAACCCCAGTGCTTAATGTGTGCTGTTGGTAATTGCAGGAGTGGGGTGTGGGGGTGTGAGTCTTTTAGACAAGTTAAACACAAATGGTGGAGCGTTGTTTGGAGTAGGATTGGTGTGCAAGTTTGTCTAATCTAAAATGAGTGGGATTAATGTTTCGGGAGGGACGAGAAGCACGCTGGGGCAGGAGTGTGACAGGCAAGATGGCAGCCAACTGCCGCATCCCCACCCACATTGCTCGCATCCCAGTCATCCCGCATGTCAGAGGCCTATTGTGTGGTGTATTTATTGAGTATGAGTTTTAGCACTGGGAGGGATAGGCGAAGCGCGATCAGATCGATGCAGCAGGCGGGGAAGGGACCACGCGGAGCCTACCCTGGACCTGACCGCCCCTAGAATGCCCACCTCCCGTACCTGGTGGCACTCAACCTACAGTGACCGGCCACAGGCCATGTACGCAGACCATGTATCAGGACCCTGGTCAGTATCCAGCTGCCGAGCATGCAGACCACAGAACAGAGGGCGGCAGACGGCCCCACCACCCACAGCCCGACACCCAGCGATGAGCGCCCCATGCACCGAGAGCACGGGGCCAATACCCGAACCCGCAACCCACACCCCACGCCCCCAAACCCCAACCCGAGCTCCAAACCCACAACCACGCCCCAAAACAACAGAGCGGTGATCGTGGGAAGTACCTGCCAGCGGCAGGTACTCCCCACGACCCCCACATGCCCCAAAACACCACGACATTGCCCCAACTTAGGAATACTCAAGAATTATATAATGGAGTTATGCCAGTGATAAAATTAGCCCATATTTCATTAAATTAATCAACCTTGTTTTTGTATATTGCCAATAGTTTTTCCATTGAGATGTATTTTATTAATAAATGTAACCATTGGGATGTGTTTCTCTGTTTTTCCAATTGAGAAATATAATTTTTTTGACAATTGTTAAGGCGATCAATATGGGTTGGTGGTGTTTCAGTGGTTGGTCAACTGAGGAAATTTCACTGAGGAGACATATAGTCGGGGAGACTGGAATGCTGAGACCTAGAAGGGTTGATCGCTTCTTGGTGATGTTGGTCCAGAATGCGAGGATAGGTGGGAAGGCATGAAAGTAGTCATCTCTGGTATTAAAGGAACAGTAAAAGCAAACGTCTTCATCCACAAAACCCATTTTGAACATTTTGTGTTATGAATTGTGTGATGAGCTCTGTGCAGAATCTTATATTGGATGAGTTGCATAATGGAGTTGCGGGTCATAGAAAAGGTATTTTTGCAAATAAGCTTCCACAGGTTGATATCGGTGGAACAGCGACGTCTCTTTCCCATTCCATTTTGTAGGTAAAGATAAAGTGTCATCCGTCTTTCATCAGAAGTGGTTGCAGGATGATGTTCGTCAATTTGATTAACATTTTTAGAGACTGCTGTAATTGAAGTAATTGAAGGAAGCAGTGGCCACCGATATATCTTTGGGTTAAGGTTGGGAAGGATATAAACAAATTGTTTTCAAAAATGTGTTCCTGATGAGTAATTCCTTGTCTTTTCCAAGACCTGAAGATTATCGGTCTGTTTTTAACCAGAAAATCTGGGTTTTGCCAGATTGGCGTGAATTTATTTGGAGATAGTGTGACCACTGAGTTTAAGGAATCTCCACCAGGCTGACAGAGTTGTTGCAATGAATGGGTTTTTAAAGCAATTATGTTTCCTTATTGATTCAGTAAGGAATTGTAGATCAGATAATGATAACACCTAACATTCTGTTGGTTCAATGTCTCGCCATCCATGGCCCAATTGTTTCTCTGGTTGTAACCATTTAATTATAAATTGAAGATGGTTCGCTGGATAGTACTATCTGACGTTTGAGGCCGCTAGTCCTCCACAGTCTTTGTTTTTTCTGTACTGTTGCTCGTTTAATTATCGGTTTCTTGTATTTCCAATAAAATGTATTGACAATTGAGTCTAGAGTATTAAACCACTGAACTGTTGGTTGCACTGGGGTAATTGAAAATATATCGTTTTTTGGTAGTATATTATTTTTCACTGCTGCTATCCTACCAATTAGTGAGATGGGTAGGTTGTTCCATCGAATAAGGTCTTCTTCAATGGATTTGAGCAATGAAGTAAAGTTAAGGGCAAACAAATCTGAGAGATTGGTGGAGATTTTAATACCAAGGTATCTAATATTGCCTGTTGTGATGGTTAAGGGAAGTTTCTGCCTAACAGCATTGCAGTCCCCCCGCTGAGTGGTAAGACTGTGGTTTTAGTCCAATTTATTGAAACATCTCAGGTAGCTGAGAATTTACATATTGATTGATTGAATCATTACAATTGAACACCTCTGGTAGGGATGATATTGGGTTCCGTAAGTACAACAACATATTATCTGCATACAAACTGATTTTGTGAACAGAGTTTCCTGTTTGTATGCCAATGATATAACTGTTTTGACGGATGGCTGCCGCAAAGGGTTCAATAAAGATGACAAATAGTAAAGGGAGAGCGGACATCCTTGTCTTGCGCAGGGTTGTAGAGTGAAACACTGTTAAGTGTAACCATTGGTGATGACAGAAGCAGATTGGGAGTTGAAGAGGATTCTGATCCATTGAATGAGTCACGCTCCAAAGCCAAATTTGTTGACGGTTAGAAAAGAGATACTGTATGTGCAATTAACTGTCAAATGCTTTTTCGGCATCTAAAGTAGCAATGACAGTATTTAAGTTCTTCCTTTGAGATATGCTGATCAGACTGAATAAACGGCGCATATTGCTGGATGAGTGTCTGCCTTTGACAAAGCCTGCTTAGTCTGGGTGACTTATAAATGTAATTACTTTAATTCTTTGGGTTGGTGTTTTACTAATTATCTTTAGATCACAATTAATAACGCTTATGGGTCTATAAATTGAGGTGAGGGTTGGGTCCTTATTGGGTTTGAGCAAAACCGAAATGAGAGCGGTATTCATGTGTGGAGGTATGGTGGAGGTTGACTAAATCTCTGTAACCATTCTGATGAATAATGGAGATATAAGTGGTCAGAAGTGTTTATAGAACTCCACTGGGTAGCTATCTGATCTGGGTGATTTATTGTTGGGCATAGAGAAGAGAGCTCGCCTGAGTTCTTCTAGAGTAAGTGGTTGACCTAATGTGGTAGCCTGCTCTGTCGAAAGCTTAGGAAGGTCACTATCAAGGAAAGAGTGAATTTCTGAGATATTAGATTTATTAACCCAGTGATATAGCTTATTATCAAATTCTCTAAATGTGTTATGGATGTCTTGTTATCCTACCCTGTGGATCTTTGATGGCTGTAATAAGTGTTTTTTCTCTATCGCGTTTCAATTGATTGGCAAGAGATTTACCTGATTTGTCATTGAATTCAAAATAATTTGCTCTTGTTCTTGTATGAGGAATTGTGTCTTTTGATGGATTATATTATCAAGTTGAGATGTAATTGTCCGGATCTCATTTCGGATTTTCTCAGTGGGTGAGTGGGCTTGTTGGGAGTGCAATTGCTTTAGTCATAGTTCGAGTTTATAATGGCATTCTTGTCCGTTCTTCTTCTTGTGAGTGGGGAATTAAATAGAACTGCCTTAACCATTTCCCAGAGCAAGGATGGTGATATTTCTGGAGAGTCATTCAGTTAAATTAAGGAAGTCTCTGAAAAATAAATAGTTGAATTCTTTATCTGTCAAAAGTGAGGCATTAAACCGCCACCTGGAGGGTTCCTGTTGGTTTCATATATGAGGTTGAAACTAATCAGCTCGTGATCGGAGATAAGAATAGGGTGACTTTCAGGATTAGTGATGTTGGACATTGCAGAGTTACTTGTCAAGAAAAGATGGATTCTGGAGAAACTTTTGTGGGGTGGTGAATTACAGTATGTGTATTCTCTATTATGGGTCTCTGGGCGGTGTGGAGGAAGTCTTGCACCACGCGGTGCAGGGAATCAAGGCTGGCTTTGATCTCGGTAATGTCTTGGAGAAGCGGACCAAGGCTGTCCAGCTTCTTGTTAATCTCATCCAAGACACAAGCCTCTACATCGTCTGTGTCTGTTGCTGGTCCTGATCGTCTTCCATGACGTACTTGTTATTAAAAACTTCATTATAATCCTCGAGGTCCTCCATTTTGGTTTAACACATAAAACACACAGACACACACACATATATACACACACACATATACATATATATATACATACATATACATACACATATACACACATATATATATATATATATACGTATACATATACATATATATATATATATATACATACATATACATATACATATATATATATATATATATATATATATATACATATACATATACATATACATATATATATATATATATATTTTGCAATTGACATTGTTATTTGTCTGAATTGTGTGGATTGTCGGTGTTTTAGTCAGTGCAGCAGGGCGCTGCCATCTGTGCTCACTTCCGTCTTCTCGCGTGATCATAGCATGCTGCCGTCCAAAATCACCTGCTCCCGTCCAAGATCAGTTAATTACAAAGTTATCGCTGTGAACAAATCACTCAGACCGCTCTGAATGCTCAGTTTTCAAAGGTTTTTCTACTCTCAGCACAAGGTGAAGTCAACTGGTCACGTATTTCTTTATATGGTCATCTGTTCCTTCCGATCCGCTGTCCATTTCCCCAAACAAAACTGCAAAAAAATTAGATTTTTATTTTTATTTTAGATGTATTTATTATTTTAACTTATTTTCTAATGTTTACATGAAACAGAAAATCTCTGTGTTCTCAAGAATTTACATATACGATTGAACACCTCTGGTAGGGATGATATTGGGTTCTGTACGTACAACAACATATCACCTACTCCATGCAACAACGATAACAACAACAATAATAAAAAAAACTTTTTTTTGTATACAACTCAAAGTGCTTGGCATTGATATTAGGCAATCAAACAGAATAATAATAATAAAAATAATAATAAATATAACTGCAGGCAACAATACACAGGGTCCAGTTTAGTCGTGTCACTGTAGGTACTTATTACAGTTAACCAGGTTCTGTGAAATGGAACAGACAAATTGAATGTTGTAAGCTACAGACCAACTCCATGAGCCACTCATTTAGCCAGATAGGTTTCCTTGGTTTGAATCAACAATAGCATACCGCAATCCCTGCTTGATAATTGCACATGTATTACTCAAAATAACATGCATTATTATTATTATTAGTTAACAGTGATTTCTTGAGTGCTCTATCAATTGGCATAGCTATATTATACAATGCAGAGTCATAGTGATCGACACCAATGCAGCCATTAAATGGGTCTGCATACATTATTTGGAATGTTGTATTAAACATAATTTGTCTTGTTGGCAATTCTGTTATTGCACTGTGATCTCTTCCTGGAACATTATCATTTATTCAACCAGACTTTTTCATATCCTGAACAAGATTATTCCCATTGATCAAAACATCATTTCGGTCATTTTGTGTCCATGTGCAAACATTCTAATTCTTGTTTTTTTTAGAACTGCTGTTAAACTCACAATGTTTATTTCTGGAGTCTCCAAATTGTAAATCATCCTTATGAAATGTGCCTCTTAACACTGGTACGTATGGGGAATCAACACTTACACTGAAAGTTTTTCCATAAGTGTTTATTTCACAGTATTTTTCTTCAGTACTTAAAAAAATATATATTTTTATTTTTATTTTTTTATACTTTTTTTTTTTTTTTTAAATATGACTGACACTCACGACTGGATTTTTTTAACAATGGCTTCTTTAATGTTTCAGATTTCCGGCTATTTTTCGGTATTGGCAACAATATCAAAAAATCGTTGTATTACTTTACATAACAATAACAATAAATACATTTGATTTTAGAAATTCATATATACATGTTAGTTGTAATTACTACTGTATTGAATTTCTTCTGTTAATCTACAATTGGAAAATGCAGTTTAATAGATTACTTGTCTATATTGTAATGCAGACAAGATTTATAGGATGAGAAGACCAGACTGGTTCTCAAGCTAAGGGAGTCCACAGACCAGTCGGTAAGGAACGCAAATGCCAAGGTTCCAACCGGCCGTAAGTGAAATGCCCAAAGCGAGGTTGACCAAGCTGTCGGTCGGCTGCAACACCGGGAGATAGTGGGCAGAGTCCAGAGAGGAAGAGCAGGGCTAGGATGGGGAGAGGCGCCACGCTTCTGGTCCAAGGTCAACCGTAAGGAGAGGAAGGAGATGGTGGTGGCAGAGGTGACGAGGATGGAGGAAGATCGCTACAAGATCAAGGCTGTGTCACAGGGCCGACAAGGAAGCTGGACAACCTGGGAGGGAGTGGTTAACCGGAACATCAGTTGGTCAGACCTGTGGAAGATTCCACAGGCAAGACTCAGCTTCCTCATTCGCTCAACCTATGACATGCTTCCCTGTCCTCGGAACCTTCACCAGTGGTTTGGGAAAGAAGAATACTGCTCACTCTGCAATGCCCCCAACGCAAGCCTCCAGAACATCCTATCAGGCTGCAAGATCGCGCTTTCACAAGGGCGCTACAGATGGCACCATGACCAGGTCCTGAGAAAGCTAGCCGAAGTGCTGGAGGTGTGTCGACAGGGTAACAAAGAACCACCATCAGCAGAGGACCACACCAGCTTTGTCTCAGTAGGAGGGGTAAGGAGAAACACCAGGCCAACAGAAAAACCAAGGCCCTTCTCCCCCGATCGGGAGTGGAACATGAGGGTTGACCTCAACAGGCAGCTCCAGTTCCCCACAGAGATCACCACTACATCTCTCCGACCAGACATAGTTGTGTGGTCAACCAAGGCAAGATCTGTGCACCTCATCGAGCTCACTGTACCACTGGAGGAGGGGATTGAGGCCGCCTTTGAACGGAAGAAGGCCAAGTATTTAGAGCTGGCTGCTGAGTGCCGAGAGGCTGGCTGGAAGGCTACCATCTACCCAGTGGAGGTTGGATGCCGAGGGTTTTTGGGGTTGTCAACCACACGCCTCTTGAGGGATGCAGGAGTGACCGGAGGGAGGCTAAAGAGGGCAACAAAGGATCTGGCAGAGGAGGCTGAGAAAGGGAGCTTTTGGCTCTGGCTGAGGAGGAAGGATAAGTGTTGGGGAAAGAACACCTAACCCCAGACAACAGCCGCAGGGGAGAACAACTATCAGCTGCAGGGGGTGACAGGGAGACGTCCCTGTCACTGCTCCGCCACCAGGAGAAATTCCAGAATTAAAGGAGCGACACGTTGGTGAATGGTGGTTTCTGGCTGATGACCCTGCTGACCCATGGGCACCGGAGGAGGTGTGACAGGCAGCAATCCCCAGCAGGCGATAACATCTTCCTGTACATTTACTGATAGAAACTCCAACATTGATTTGTCATTAGACATATTATGGAAGAAATAGTCCATACTACAAACACTTGTCTTTTCATTAAAATTTAAGTTTAGGTGTCGGGACATGTTTATACATGTTAATTAAAAATATATTTTTTTCTTTTTTACTTTAAACTGAATCTTTTCATCGTCATAACTTACCTTGTGTGGTGGACCATGGGGTGTGGTTGAACTACAGCTGCAGATGGCAGCATGGCTTCCTTCCCGCGACTACACAGCTGCCGCACGATGCTGATTGGTCTGTCTTGCATAGGAGACCGGCGTGCGAGCTCTTCAGCCAACCAGGCGCCTGATCTGAACACCATTCCTCCTGCACCCAAACTCATTATTCTTTATTATTCATCCTTTTGGACAGTGAGCCTTTTTGTTCAGTTTGTTTAATAAAAACTCTGGCTATGTCGGTAACCCACCTATTCAACCCACCTACGCACGAAAGACTCCGTTTCCCTTCCTAAACCCCTACCCTTGGGCAGACTCCCACATCATGTTTAAGTAGGTACATCTGGAGTCATCTGGAGTGACGGTAGGTGACGTGTCTCGTATACGTCAAATATGCCGTAGTCACATAGATTTACGAAAGCAGTCAAATTTACGTAATGCAATTGTTTATCTTTTCCTTGGATTACATTTTCAATAAGTAACATTTCCATGAAATACCAAAAACATTGTGGTATTTCTGTGAGTAATTACCATTGCATGGCTTTTATTTTTCGGGTGCCTTGCTGGATCCTGGACGTATCACTCAGTCGCTCTTTTCAGTGGATTCTACTCAACGTGGTTGCGAGTTTTTGTGGATTACTTTTTCATATTTTTCCATTACTCCTGTATTGTAATGGGGACTAAGGAGATAAAATTTTAATAGAATAGATCAATAGACATCTACCAGGTTAGAAACTACATAAATATACACGTAAATTGCTCTGGGGCACAGGAGAGCATCCTGACAGGCAACATCACTGGTTTGGGAACTGTACTACTCAGGACAGGTGGGCCCTGCAGAGGGTGGTGCGTTCAGACCAACGTACGACTGGATATACCCTCCCTGCAGCACTTGCACCAGGAGGTGTAGTAGCAGAGCCTGCAGGATCATGAGGGATCCTCATCATCCCGACAATGGACTGTTCCAACTGCTGCCGTCAGGCAAGCGCCTTGGCGGCCACACAGCTAGGACAGAGAAGCAGACAGAGTTTCTTCCCACAAGCCATAAGAACTGTCAATGCTGAACTCACCAGGGGTCCTCACTGAGACACACACATAGGCACCAATGCCTTACTATACTGTATGTAGCATACTGTACCGCAAGTTACTGTATCATCATCGGAGAGAGAGTCAAAAGAATCTCCCTCCCGAGGTCTGATTGAAAACTTGACCTGTAACTTAGGGTCGCTAATTAAAGGACCGTGACTGGATTAAGATGACATGGTGCACACAGTTGAAATTTCCGTTTCCGGTGAGGGCTACCACTTCCAGTGAAGTTTTGCTGTGCTTTACTTCGTTGAGATGGGATGGTAAACACTGTTGACTCAATACAGATGAGGAGATTTCTGGTTCCGGTGAGAGCTACCACTTCCGGGCATGGTGACATCTTTGTGTCATAGTGTGCTGTATTGCCATTCTGTTCGGTGTTACTGTATTGCTGTGTCGTACTGTTGTATACTGTACATCTCCACACACTTTATTCATGTGCAATTTACTGCACATATTTGTATATACAAAAAGCTTATCCCATATACATAACTATTCCCTTTACTTCTAAAGGGATTTCTAAACTATTGTTTTTGTTTCATTTATATTATTATATTCACTAACTGCAATACATTATAGGAATCAGTTTGAGTTATTTAGCTAGGTAGTGTGTTTCAAAGACATTTCACTGCATATACACTACTCACAAAAAGTTAGAGATATTTGGCTTTCAGGTG
Source organism: Zeus faber (assembly GCF_960531495.2). Classification (NCBI taxonomy): domain Eukaryota; kingdom Metazoa; phylum Chordata; class Actinopteri; order Zeiformes; family Zeidae; genus Zeus; species Zeus faber. The sequence goes on along the minus strand of NC_137208.1, from coordinate 21,410,849 downwards.
AAATTTATGGAAAATGTGAAAAGTTCACGCTACAGTGATATTATATCAGGAAAGTAGGGCATTTAAGTAGAAGCATGCAATGGTGATTTCCTCATCTCAAACCATTTATTGAAACAAAAGCCAACAACAGTGGTGGGTTTACCACAACAAAAAATGTCAATGTCTCAATAACTTGTCATGTGGCCTTGAGCATCAATTACAGCTTGACAACGACGTCCCTGTCTATGCTGTTCACAAGTTGACTTATTGTCTGCTGAGGCATTGCACCCTGAGGCATTGCACACTCTATGGGATTCAGGTCTGGAGAAAGTGCCGGCCACTCCATTTGAGGTACCCCAGTCTCCAGCAGCCGTTCCCTAATGATGCAACCTCGATGAGCTGGAGCAATGTCATCCATGAAGATGAAATGAGGCCTGTGTTGTTCATGCAGGGGCACAATGACTGGATTAATGATGTTATTCAGGTAGTGTGGGCTTGTCACTGTACCTTTCACAAAGTGTAGGGCTGTTCTGTATTGACTAAACACACCTGCCCACACTGTAACACCACCACCACCAAAGGCTTGTCTGGTGACAACAGTGGCTGATGCATAGCGCTCTCCTTGACATCTCCAACATCGTTGGCGGCCATCATTTCTGCTCAACGTGAATGGACTTTCATCAGAGAACAGCACTGAGGCCACTGGTCCCTCGTCCAGCGTAAATGCTCCCTGGCCCATGCAAGACGATGATGCCTGTGCCTGGTGGTGTGGTCAGGTACCCTTGCAGGTCGTCTAGCACGCAGACCACGCTGATGTAAACGGTTTGGAATGGTCTGACGTGACACTTGGGTGCCTCTCATCTCCCTTAAATGTGCCTGGTGTTGAGTGGCATTCATCATCCGGTTCCGCAGGGCACTGTTCACAATGAAGCGCTCATCAGTGTGGGATGTGGCCAAAGGACGTCCACTTCTACGCCTTTCTGTGACTCTTCCAGTCTCTCTGTATCGCTGTTGCAACCTGCTGATGACACTGTGACACTGAGCTCAGTGGCCACTTCCCTCTGAGAACATCCTGTTTGAAGCCTCGCAATGGCGAGGTATTGTTGATCAGTTGTTAGGTGTCGTCTTGGTCTCATGATGTCAAAATGTGAACAGCAAGATGAAGAGGACTGTTGAAAAACAGTGAATTTTGCTGTTCAGCTCCTTGTTAGAGAACCGCAAGTTGTGCAAAAAGTACTGAAACATTGAACAGTTGGCCATGTCCAATTCCAAAGTTTAGAGAAGGTCAAATTAAGTTCACCTGTAAAGGTTATAGTGCATTTTAGGTTCATCCTGAAATATCACCTGAAAGCCGAATATCCCTAACTTTTTGTGAGTAGTGCATGTATAAATGTATGCATACAGTGGGGGAAATAAGTGACCCGCTGTGTACTTTAGGGTAATTTGGCGGCTTTCGAAAAAAAGAATTTCCCGCGTCATTTCAAAGTGGAGAATCTGAGCTTCCAATCAAGGTGTCACTTGTGCAAATCAAGCAAATATTTTTAAAGCTTTGACTTGATAATGACAAGAGTGTGGCAAACCGTGTTTGAGATAATCGCCTCCAAAGTTTTACCCACACCAGTGTCTTTCAGCCAGCTCCCAGAATGCAAATGAGTTGGCGGACAAACAAAGCCTCATGGCTACTTAACATAATGGTGAATGGGCCAACCATGAACAGCTCAACAACACTCAACTAATTTTGTTTTTAAAAAAGCTTTTATTTAACAGTAAGAATACATTGGCTTGTCCAAATGTTGTGCAGCAAAACAAGCCTCAACGTGCTTTTTCCTCAGCAGTGGTGTCTTGCTTGTTGAGCGCGCATAGAGGCCATGGCGGTTGAATGCATTACTTAGTTTTCTTTGAAACAACTGTACCTGCTAATTCCAGGTCTCTGCGAGTGGTCCTTGGTTCTTGGACAACAGTTATAATTATTCTTTTGACTCCTCTGTCAGAAATCTTGTGAGGACCACCTGGTCGTGGCCGGTTGATGGTGAAATTATGTTCTTTCCACTTCCGGATAATGGCCCCAATGGTGCTCACTGGAACATTCAGAGGTTTAGAAATACATCTGTAACCAATGCCATCAGAATGTTTTTCAACGATTGCAAGGTTGCAAAGGTCTTGCGAGAGCTCTTTGGTTTTGCCCATCATGAGATGCTTCTTGTGTGACACCATGGTAACGAGAAACCTTTTTATAGGCCATCAATTAGGGCTAAACCAGCTGATATTAATTTGCACTGATAGGGGGCTGGATTGCTACCCAAATACTGACAGATTTCAGCTGGTTTCTTGGCTTCCCATGCCATCCCATTTTTGCTCCTCCTTCATGTGTTCAATATTTATTCCCTGTTTCATTCCACTTTATTACACAACGTAATTTATGGACATATATTTTGATTTCTTTGTATGTGTGGATTACTTGTGTTGTTACCGACCTCCGGTGAAAATTTCATGTCAATTGCCCCATCAGAAATATATTTACTGAGAAAAATGTTGATGTGTTCAATACTTATTTCCCCCGCTGTATATGTGAGACAAATAAACCTCTTGAATCTTGTAAATCGATAGTTGGTAACATCCAGCCACTACAGAGTGACGGACTCTACACAACACAGTGGACACGGTGGCAATGGACATTCTCAATCTGAGTCTGTATAGACTGTATAAATGTAACTACTCCTTAACATATTGTTAAATAACTGTCTCTGCATTTCATTATTATTTATTCAAGTGTACAGATATTGTACATCATTTAAATAAATGTAAGTATATGTTAGCCCATTGCTCTGTGTGATCACATTAATTTTTTATTTTATCAGGTTAAGAAACCCACATTACTCTATCAATCAGGGATCAAACATTTCAAGTGAATAAGACAAACACAAGTTTTTACATCAACTTTGTTCAAAACTTTTTGTCACAGTTGGGAGGGGCACAACTATAGTACAACAAATAATTGTGAGCTGCTAAGAACATGTTAGATGTGGCATTTTACAAAAAGGCTGCTGACAGCCTTTCAGAGGGCATACATCCAACTAATGAGAGATGGTTTTGATTACAGTAAACATTTGGCTGCACACTGAACACATACACCTGTAAACACACTGAATACATTGCTACACATACAAAGTAGTATTTGTAATTTACTCAAAATAACAATAAGGGTTGTCTCAGTTCATAACTATATTGGTCAAGTTCTGGGTGAAGTTGATGAGGTGATACACATATTGCAGGTGCACCATCGGTTAGCCCCACCAACTTCTCCAAGGGTCATTTAGTTTTACTTAGGGACCTCTCCACCACATCAAAATTGTCCCTCCCCGTCTCCGTCCCATGCATGGCAGCTACATCCAAGAGCTCCTCACTGACAGTGAAGTCTGCCTTCATGCCTTTAATAAAAATGAGTAGATGTGCTGTCGAGTTAGTTTTTGGGTTTTTTTTTTACTTTCAATGGCTGCCTAAACTCGACACAGAAACCAACAGAGGACGTTGCACAACTTCAGACTTTTTTCCTTCTTTAATTAGTAAATCAGAGAATCAGGTGTGTTAGCTGAAAATAAAATACATAGTCAACATGATATGGTCCCCACATTCTTTCCTTCCCTCTCTTAAAATAATGTAAATTAAAATCAGGTTGGAAGGGCATTATTTTTAATATATTCATCCTGTCACTGTAAATATTCTCTAAATGTACATTTATCATTGATTACTTATCATTACTAGTTATCTTTTAATTATTGATATTAAATTATTTATTTTAATTGATTTTAAACTGTTTAGCACATTCCTCTTTATGGCTCTTTTAAATACTATTTATCTAAACTTTAAACAACATGAACAATGTTTAAATTTGAAAAATGAAAAATTAACCTGACCTTTTAATCCTGTTAAACAAATCAAATCAAGCAGTATTTAGTTAAACCGGTCACATTACTCCCATGGACCAAATACAAATCATAACATCTACTCACAGATCAAACGCATTATCAAGTACAAATGAGTGCACATACCAATAGCGTCTATGCTGTTACCCAGGCATTGAGTAGCTCTTCCATGGGTTTGTTTCTCCCTGCAGGAGCAAACTCTACTGAGCAACCAAAAGGAATCCACACCTGCCCAGCCCTCCTAATCAAAGCTGCTCTCTCTCTCCCTACCCGCACCCAGGAGCCTGAGCTAACAAGGTGGCTGCATTCTACCCTCTTGCACCGCTTCAATATAATTAGCATTATTTGTAACATTATTAATCGATTCCTTAGGACTAGACTACTAAATATGAGAGAAACGTGGGAGAAAAATAATAAAATAAAACAAAACCAGTTTGTCTGTGCTTTCATCAACAGCAAATGAAAATGCCAGGTAACTGCATGTCTCTTCGGCCAGGTGTGTTGTCACATTGCCTGCTAGTTCCTTATCTCCTTGACAAACTGACATTTTTTTTACAAGTCTGTATCTGGTCAGGGCACACCCGCTCACATACCTTTAGCATGTACCGCTTTAAAAATGCACCCCTTGAAAAACACTTGAAAACTCGGGCGATTTCTTCAGCCACAATAAAGCTTTCACTGCTGCATCATTTTTGGCTGTAGCTTTTGTAAACATATTCTGCTGCGATTGCAGTCTACCTTTTAATTCATAGACAATTTGATGTTTTTCTTGGAAACTTACTAACTAACACTGACTCATAACACAGAAGACATACGTTTTTCTTCTTGAAGCACAAACATGTATTCGCTTTCCATCTTTCATTAAAGTGCATTCTCTCTGCATCTTTTTCTCTCTTGTTGGACATTTTAGGATTATTTGTAGATCTTTTTCAACTCCATCGCTTGTTAGAAAACTGCTTTAGTTAAAGGCTGATATGGACACCCTGCAATCTAATGGCAGGATCCAGTCATTTTGCAGGTCACAAAATCGACATGCGGGAGTTGTAGTTTATGGTCACTGTACGCCGTAAAGTAGCACAGACTTTCATTTTAAGACAATCATATGCCTTTTAAGCGCGGGCCAAATGACGTGGCGGGCTGAATTCGGCCCGTGGGCCTTGAGTTTGACACGTGCATTACGCGGTCTACCCAGCCCAACCCTTAAAACAATGGTCCATGTTTACCTGTAAACCAGAACTTCTTATTGTTAGAACTCACGGTGTTGTCTGTGGAAATAGAGCTGCACTCTCACTCCTGTTTGGTGCCGAGTCAGGAATGTAATTTGCTTGTTTCAATTATTTTCCTTGGATTACATTTTTAGTAAGTTACGTTTCCATGAAAAAACGAAAGAAATTGTAGTATTTCTGTCGGTAATGACCATTGCATGGCTTAAATTTTTCCGATGCCTCACTGGATCTTCAACGCATCACTCAGTCCCACATTTCAGCATTTTTTCATTAATCTGGCAAAGTAATGTTGACCATGGATTTAAAATATGGCTCGTCTGTGTTAAAATCGTTCAAAATTTGGTCGGTTTATCACGAATATCTTCTCCGTATGTGGATTAATTTGGATAAAACTTCAACCACAAGGTCTTCGTGACAGCGCTGTTCAAACAAGATGTCAACCATGTTCGTGTGTTACGCTGAAGTTTTAGGCTTCAAAATTATGCAATTTTTTCCCCCAAAAATAACAATGGGGTTAATAATAAAATGGCTATTATTATATTAATAATAATAATAATAATAATAATAATAATAATAATAATTAACGGTGGTATACAAATAACTTTTTATAGCACCTTTCACTCAACACATGCAACCTACACATCAATAGAAGGCAATCAAATCATAATAATGATTCAAATTCAAAAACCTTTTGGTTAATTATTAGTCTTGAACTACTCTGAGCAATTCTTAAATAATTTTCGATATGCAGATGAAAAACACTGCAGATAAAGACAAAATAGAACAATAAAAGCAGTAAAAGAATGAAACCAAGTACAAATAAGTATGTCTGAGGTTGCATATAATTGGTAATAAAAAAATACGATAATGCTCTTTCTTAATAAAATAGTAAAAATAATGGAAGGATATGAATAAGCAAGTGCAAGTAATATCTAAGTCTAACACAAGTAATGACAAACGTTTCTGATGTGAACTGGGCTCACAACCTTGACAAAACTGAAAAAAAATTCAAGTTGCATCACCCCAAAAATATGATTTTAAGCCTCACATACCTGTGATCTTGATTGGATTTGTAGTTCATTTAAATTTGAAATAATTACATCAATTTCAAGTTTGAAGGAAATAATGGGAATTGAGACACTTAGCAGTATCCCAAGGTTGAAAATCACTACTGCAGGAGGTTCAGGTGAATCAGGGAATGTCTGAGCCAGAGAGAGAGAGAGAGAGAGAGAGAGAGAGAGAGAGAGAGAGAGAAATTTTCATTGTGGGAGGGAGCTAGGAAGAAAAATCCTTGACTTTCAAAACTTTATGTGTGGGTAAACAGCGTCGTAAATTCCACAGTCCTCAAGTTGTCCTGGGAGATTGGAGGTCGGCCCCGTGCCATAATTTAGCCCCAAAAAAAGTTTTAATAAAAAACAGTTTAACACAGAAAACATCTCAGCCATAACTCACAACCGATGGATGACCGCGAAATCGAAGTGGTATATAAACTCACCGTTTCATTTTGGGACACACACATACACAGTACAGATAGATAGATAGATAGATAGATAGATAGATAGATAGATAGATAGATAGATAGATAGATAGATAGATAGATAGATAGATAGATCGATCACACGCGGCAGTATATAGATATCTAGATATCTATATACTGTATATATTCTGTGGTAGTTTAAAGTCAAACTCTGGCCCCGAGGGGTAATCATGAGTTATTGCTGTGAGACTGAGGCAACTGAGGCACCCACTAAAGTGTTCTTGGCCGGCTGTAAATGTTGTCTGGACGTTTGTGGCAGATGAGAGGGCATGGTTAAGCCACGGGCTGCAGGTGACGGCGTCTGCCACAACGTTCTTTTGAATTTCCTCGTATCCAACCTCCGGGGGATGACATTTCTATCAGGGGTTCTCCGATGTGTCGAGATAACCGGCGGAACGGCAACCAAATTGTATTTTAACTCTAACAATTTCCAGTTCCTACCTTGAAGCCAAATCTGGTTTAGATGCCGTTTACTTGGAGTGGAGCTTGAAATTCAAAACATGAAAGAAATGTTTGTAAAAACAAGTCGTGGAAAGTAATTTCCTTTGTTTGGAATTTAATTCCTGCGGGTCTGCAACAGAGGAGTAAGGATTATTGTTGCTTAATTCACAATTTCACGTGATTTGGAAACGCAGATAGAACAGGAGGAACTTATTGCTAGTTCTGGTCGTGTGACTGTGCTCAATTGTGTGATAACATAAAATGTGTGCAAATAACATTGCTTGAAATATATGAATTTCACTTATATAAAATGAATAACCTATATTGTCATTGTGAAAACGTGAGATGGAGGGCATATTTTATTACAATACCTATGTGTCTGAAATATTACAGTCCATTGTGATATTTCTAGGGCAAAATCTGCAGTATAGATACATGTATAGAAATTATGCAAAATATATACATAAATATAGAAATATATATTGCAAAAGCATATTTGAAAAATCCATTGTTGGAAAAATGATGGTAAATATTGAGTTTAAGTTAGTATCATTTCTGACAGATAACTGGGGTTCTTTTAATCCTTATTGTACATTGTTTGGTTTGGCATCTGGGCTTTACTGCTCATCACTCCCAGCGAGGTGTACAGCACACATTGGCAGACTTAGTGAGCTAGAAATATAGGAGTGATGAGCTTGCATGGGGAATTCAAGGATTCATTGGATAGAAGAGAAGAGCCTAACGGGTTGATGCAGGGAAGGTGGAGGGAGGGCGGCAGCACAGCAAGCAAAGCAAGCAGCAAAGCAGGCAGCAAAGCAGATAGGGCAGGAGGCTGCTTAAATAGGCCAGCCCAGAGGCACCCCAGTAGCTCACAGGGAAGCACACACCATATACAAGGCTTAGTCCTTTCTGCAGCCACCTGGGTTCAATTCCAGGACATGGCCATTTGCTGCATGGCACCTTTTCTTTCCCCACTGTCAAATAAAGCATGAACATGGCAACAAAAAAATACGCCAGCCTATTAGGGCATAAAGCATGTGGCACCATCACCTTGTCTGTCATAACTAGCTTTGCAGGCTTACACATCATTAAAAGGGGAATATTTGTTATCCACATATCTTAAGTGTTACCTAATTTTAATTCTGTCTTACATTGCTTGTTCAAGATCAATTTACTTAATTTGAAAAGATGCTTTTGTCCCTCAGAATATTATTTTTCCCAGTTGAGGTGAAAAAACCTACACAGAACAAATTTGATTTGAACAATTTTCTTTGGTAAAATAAATGTAATTGAAATAAAGTTGAATGCCTGTGTGCCTGGCTGCAGGTCCCGAGTCTCGAATAAAACAAATTAACGACTGTTTCGCCGGAGTGACTCCCGAGTAGTTGAAAAGATTTGTTCGCTATGAGCGAATCGATTGCGAATCTTGCAACAGTAATGTGCAGTTTCCCTGAACTGCGGTTCACTTTCCCGCTGGAGTTCAAGGAACAAAATTCAACTCTTTGGACTTCTGCCTATGCTATCAAACAGAGTGCTCTTGGAATATGAGAGCCTCTCTTTTTGGAGAGGAGGGCAACAGGGATCACCAGTCCAGACCTGTCCTCCCATTGAAAATGTGTGGCAAATTATGAAGCGCAAAATACGACAACGGAGACCCCACGAACTGTTGAGCAACTGAAGTCGTACATCAAGCAAGAATGGGAAAGAATTCCACCCACAAAGCTTCAACAGTTAAGTGTCCTCAGTTCTGAAACGCTTATTGAGTGTTGTTAAAAGGAAAAGGTGATAAACAGTGGTAAACATGCCCCTGTCCCAGCTTTTTGGAACATGTTGCAGGCATCAAATTCAAAATGAGTGAATATTTGCAAAAAAAACAATAAAGTTTATCAGTTTGAGCATTAAATATCTTGTCTTTGTAGTGTATTCAATTGAATATAGGTTGAAAAGGATTTACAAATCATTGTATTCTGTTTTTATTTACATTTTACACAACGTCCCAACTTCATCGGCATTGGGGTTTTGAAAATACTTTGAGAGATTAAAAAGAGAAACACAAAGGAACACCAATCTGGAAAATTGTCATTTTCCTTCTAGAAAGGTTTTTTGGGTTTTTTTCGGCTCATTTGGCTTCTCCCGGCGATTTTAGAAATGTGCAACAATGCGGGTTTTGCTGCGGTGGTTCACAAATGGGTTCATGGAGAAGTCACTGAGGTGTGGAAGCCTCAGAAGAAAGACTAGATTGCGGGCGTGACTTAGATAGACCGATGTCCAAAAAATTTTCTACTGTGTTCAAATTTTCATCTCGTGTTTATGTCTGTCTGTCTGTCTGTCTGTATTTGTACCTGCCTACTAAACAGCTTACCTATAAGTATAATGTGATATACATATGAATGTCTCAAGCAATACCGGATGGGGAACATAACTAGTGTGGGAAAACATGCGGCCTTAAAGCACTGGAGTGGTGGAGGTGGTGTCAGTAATGGCAGCAGGAAAGCGAACGTCAGGTTAAACAAAATATTGCAGATTTTATCTTGAAAGCCAAAATAATTGATGGATATAAATAATGTATAGAATTCAATATATGTCTCTATAGCATATAATTTGGGTTTTTAATTAAAAACATTCATTCTAGTTGAGCAATAATTTAGGATTAAAGACCTGCCTGGATCTGTATAATGTGGCCTACTGCACTAACCTAAATAACCAAGGAACTGAAATGAGAAGATTGGCTGAATTTGAACTGGTTGACAAGGCCTTATTGAAAAGAAAAGCAAGAAGTCAGTAATGTGGTTTCCAGAATGACTAAACAATATACTGAAGGATAAAAAACAAGGTTAAGATAGTTGAGATAAGATAAACCTTTATCGGTCCCACAACGGGGAAATTTACAGTTATTATGGCCATTCTTGGAGAAACGGGGTCTGGTGAAACGGTAAGGGAGATCTTTTTCACAATCTCACTTTCTGTCTCATAATATGTAACTTTAATCATGTAATTTTATCAAAACATTACAAGTGACTTCCAGCTCTCAGAATAGCACAAGGCAGCGGCAGAAATACTGATTTCACAAGCCGCAACTTCTAACTTCTTTTGTTTACTCTCGTTTCCCTTGCAGCTACAGTCTGACAGATAAATCTGGGTTTAATTGTGTGTAGGGTATTTACTTGGTGTTGCTCAGACTTTGGTGAACATTTTCAAGTTCATTCATGAAGAATTTTTCATAACCATATATCTCAGTGTGCTTTCACAAAAGAAACAACAAAAACATCAAAAAATAAACACAAGGAAAGAAACATAATGTTCATAGATCACATAGATCATGAGTTTTGAGTTTCTTTGGGGCGTAAGAGCTGAAAGCCAAATTCCCTAATTTAGATCATTTGGTGGAGATACAGAGAAAGCCGATGCCCGATGACCTTGATTGGCTCTGATTGGCTGGATGGACTTGAGCTCGACAATTATAGCCTCGTAGACTAGAACTCAAATCTTTGTATTAGGTAACCGTTCCATGTTTCCTGCTTCCAGTTCAACTGGAGAACATTTTGGGACGTACGGAAATCTATGATCAAATAATTTGTCAAGGAATAGGATGCATGTAAGGGAGGGCATAGCTATAGGGAGCAGGTAAAGGTTAAATGGGAGGGGTCCTTGAATCAAACACCCTGTTGCCAGACTCACCGTGTCACCCCGAGTCCTTGCTGCTACGGTTTTGCAATCCCCTCTGACAATCACCGCGGAGCAACTCCTGGTGCAATTTATGTTCCTCCATTTTATTTTATTTTTTACCTCATGATCGTGGTTCAATGTGTGTTGAATCGTTCTCGCTCCTTCTCTTTAGCTCCTGTTGCTTTAGCCATTGGATGGAAAAAATACAAGAAAATAGATGAACCTGCACAGTATCCTGATCATTTTACATTATTTTGATTTTTTACCAGTGGTCAAACGTGATGGACTGTCCACTGTAGTGCCTTAAATGTTCATGCACACACACACACACACACACACACACACACACACACACACACACACACACACACACACACACACACACACACACACACACACACACACACACACACACACACACACACACACACACACAAGCGGGACGCATGCCAACCTGACCCACATTTACAGGGACCTTAGGGACCCTAGACTACACTCTGCTGTGAGGGGCCTATGATGTAAGAAAATAGGAGGAAAAGGGGGGCGGGTGTGCCTTGGGAGGGGTGGAGGGGAAGGATGGTGTTTGTGAGAGGGGGGGGATGGTGATGGTTTGGGTTTGGGGGCGAGGTGGGGCTCCTCTCCTCCTCTAAGAATAAAAGGCGACTGGGAAGAGAGCATCTTTCCCCGTCGGCTCGTCGCCACACAATTGGGGCTTTGACCAGCGAGGGAGATGCCCCCTGCAGAATATAAATGAACTCAACAGAGAGATGCCGTGGTTAAAAGAGAGAAGTCTGTGAGAGGTTGGAGTGGGAGCTCGCCTATGGGGCACATTAACGCAGACTGGTCTGATGAGGAAGAGCCATTAGGCTTCCTCTTTTGCTCCTGTCCCTTCTTCTCCTCTCGCTTTTGAAGAACTTTTTTTTTCTTCTTCTTTTTTTGAAGTTCTCATCTGTTGATGTTCTTTAGTGTTCATAGCTTTACCCCCACCCCACTCCCCTGTTTTAAAAGGAAGGGCCCTTTTCCCCCACATACCTGACAGTAGTGGACGTGTGATGGCAGCAGGAGAGAACTTGCACCAAACTCAACATCCATACTAATGGGTTTTGAACTACTAGATGTTAGTGTGTGTGTTTCCTGTGTGTGTGTGCCCTGAGGCACTTAATCGTGCCGCAAGGCATCCTACTCCATCCAGGCCGAGGACTTACAGAAATCCTCTGCAATTCAGAAGGTCATATTCATATTCAGGCACAACACACAATCTAAGTGCATACTTAGAGCTCCCACCGCCATCACCACCTTTCCAAAAAACACTCTAAAATGAAAACCCACTCTGAAAGGAGTCGAAAATTATTCCCAAGTCCCTCTCTTTGAAAAAGTTGCTTGAGTGCTTAATTATTAGTCTAGTATAATGGTGAGAAAGTACAGATACTGATCACAATATGGTTAAAGGGGACCTTTTATGCTTCTTTTCAACAAGTAAATATAGGTCTCTGAGGTCTCCAAAACATGTTTTTTAAATCAATTTTGCTGAAAATACCACTCAGATTATGCATTTGAGCCAGGTTACCTAGCCCTTGTACCAACTCTTAAGCAGGGGAGGCTGCCTTCTGTATCTATGCCCCAAGTAAATGGAACAGCCTGCCAGAGGACCTGAGAGTGGCCCCCACACTCAACAAAGCAGGTCGAAAACCTTGCTGTTCACTACAGTCTATGACTGACTTCTGTATGTGTGTGTGTGTGTGTGTGTGTGTGTGTGAGAGAGAGCGAGATATGTGTGTTGAGATCTTATTCCGCACTGACTGTTCTTATGATTGCACAGACATTTTCTGCTGCTGTTTCTGTTGTTTCGGTTGTTGCTGCTGTTGTTTCTGTTTTTGTTTCTGTTATTGCTGCTGTTTCTATTGTTGCTGTTGTTTCTGTTGTTGTTTCAGTCGTTTCTGCAGTTGTTGTTGTGTTGTTTCTGTTGTTTCAGTTGTTTCTGCTGTTGTTGTTTTGCCCATTTATGTTGTTTCTGTGATTGTTTCTGTTGTTATTTCTAGTGTTGCTGCTGTTGCTGCAGTTTCTGTTGTTGCTGCTGTTTCGGTTTTTGTTCCTGTTGTTGCTGCTGTTGCTGCTGTTTCTGTTGTTGCTGCTGTTTCTGTTGTTGCTGCGGTTGCTGTTGCTGCTGTTTCTGTTGTTTCTGTTGTTGCTTCTGTTTCTGTTGTTGTTGCTTTTGTTGCTGCTGCTGCTGTTGTTGCTGCTGCTGCTGCTGTTGTTGTTGCTGTTTATGTTTTTGCTGCTGGAATTGTTGTCACTGTTGCTGCTGTTGTTGCTACTGCTGTTGTAGTTGTTTTTGTTTTTGTTATTGTTGTTGTTGCTGCTGTTGTTGCTGCTGCTTTTGTTATTGCTGCTTTTGTTGTTGCTGCTGTTTCAGGGGAATCCTTTTGAAATGATAAACTGACAGTTGGCGACAATGTTCTTTCTTTGATTGCTTTGATTTCTTATGATTGCACAGACATTTTCTGCTGTTGTTTCTGCTGTTATTTCTGTTGTTTCTGTTTCTGTTGTTGTTTCTGTTTTTGCCGCTGTTTCTATTGTTGCTGTTGTTTCTGTTGTTGTTTCAGTCGTTTCTGCAGTTGTTGTTGTGTTGTTTCTGTTGTTTCAGTTGTTTCTGCTGTTGTTGTTTTGCCCATTTATGTTGTTTCTGTGATTGTTTCTGTTGTTATTTCTAGTGTTGCTGCTGTTGCTGCAGTTTCTGTTGTTGCTGCTGTTTCGGTTTTTGTTCCTGTTGTTGCTGCTGTTGCTGCTGTTTCTGTTGTTGCTGCTGTTTCTGTTGTTGCTGCGGTTGCTGTTGCTGCTGTTTCTGTTGTTTCTGTTGTTGCTTCTGTTTCTGTTGTTGTTGCTATTGTTGCTGCTGCTGTTGTTGTTGCTGCTGCTGCTGCTGTTGTTGTTGCTGTTTATGTTTTTGCTGCTGGAATTGTTGTCACTGTTGCTGCTGTTGTTGCTACTGCTGTTGTAGTTGTTTTTGTTTTTGTTATTGTTGTTGTTGCTGCTGTTGTTGCTGCTGCTTTTGTTATTGCTGCTTTTGTTGTTGCTGCTGTTTCAGGGGAATCCTTTTGAAATGATAAACTGACAGTTGGCGACAATGTTCTTTCTTTGATTGCTTTGATTTCTTATGATTGCACAGACATTTTCTGCTGTTGTTTCTGCTGTTATTTCTGTTGTTTCTGTTTCTGTTGTTGTTTCTGTTTTTGCCGCTGTGACTTCTGTTTCTGTTATTGCTGTTGTTTCTGTTGTAACTGCTATTTCTGTCTGTGGTTATCCTTATCTCCACACAAGGTTAAGTGAGGATGGAATGTGGTCTGGTTTTTCCAATACTACAAATGACATTTTTTAGAAAGAACAGTCTCTTCATATAAACTCTGAGAGACCCAGAAACAATCAGTTTTAAAACTACGCACATACAAAAGTATTGTCCTCTATAAAATATGTAAAACATCATTCAAATTGTGAATCATGTGCATTTTTCTCTCACAGCTGAGAGATGTAGAGTCTGGTTCTGCCAGGAAAGGGCAGCAGTCAACAAAGGATGAGAGGTGTGGTAAGAAACTGCTCAGTTTGTACATACCTGCCCTATGTCGCACAAACTTCCTGGTTGCAGCGGGCATGTGGCCTGGAGATGTCCAGTCCGGCTGCAGTACAGGCAGGACCCCATCTGTCGGCGGTGGGCCTGCTCTTTGTGAGACAGCCGAGTTCACCTGAGTAGCATGGGTTCTGGCTCGGGAGACGCCGGGGGTACTCGGGGGCTGGAGAAGCAAGCAACTGGGATGTACCCTCGCGCCGGCGCTCCCGGAGCCCGTTGTCCAGCCAGGTCGCCAGGGTTGTCAGCTGGTCCAGGTTCGCGGGCTTATCCCGCAGATTGTCATTAAGAGTGTGCTGGAATGCATCCTGTAGCGCATCATCGTTCCAGCCACTCTCTGTGGCCAGAGTCTGGAACTCCACGACGAGCCCATGGATTCTGAGCGGATTCTCTTTATTGCTTCTCCCCACGGACCGGGTGGTGGAAGATCTTACACATATCCTGCATGAAGTCTCTGTAGGAGTGGCTCTTTTGACCTTGACATTCCCACACCGCCGAAGACCAGGCAAGAGCCACGCCCCTCAGAGAGGTGATGAGGTAGGCGATGAAGGAGCTCTCGGTGGCGTAGTACAGTGGCTGGTGCTCGAACACCACAGAGCACTGAACCAGGAAAGCCTGGCATGCCCAAAGTCGCCTTCATATGGCGCTGGGGGCAGAACGTGGGGCTCCTGGTAGATGAGGGGAGTGCTGGAGAGCCAGGATGGGAAGCGGTGCAGGAGATGGTGGAGACTGGAGACAACTCATGGCTAGCAAGATGTCGCTGAGGTGGTCGGCGATGTCCCGGAGGGCTTGGTCGTGCTGACCCAGGAGGTCTCCCTGGCTCTGTACCACACGAGTGCCTCTGTGTTGGCTGAGTCCATATTAGGGCCAGATCGTAATTGTGAGTCACTGGCGTGACAGAGACCCGGCCGAGCTGGATCAGGCGGACGGGTCATGTAAGGCGGGACCACCGGAGGGGATGAGGCCAGACAGGGTAGGAACAGCGTCGATGAGGAAGGAGGGATGAAGCCAGGTTTGATGAGGCGAGACGGGAATGGCTTGGACTTGAAAAGGAGAAAGGCATGTTGGCACCGTGACTGCATACACAAATTCTCAGAACTTTAGCAGGCGCCACGAGAGGTACCAACTGAGTTAGATTGGCTGACGATCTGGCGATGAGTGGATGGAAGGCTGGGGAATAAATACTGTAGGCTTTGATAAGTGACGAACCTCAGGTGTGTGGGACGGTGCAGGAGGAATGTGTGGCAGAGGGGACCAAGAAGGGGTTAGCGCCGGGTGAACAGTCCATAATAAAGTAGATAGGGCTACTAGTGACATGTCACTGCACATTTGTATGGAGGAATATATATGTGACCCACTGCGTACTTTAGTGTAATTAGATTTTTTTTTCCGTATCATTTGAAAGTGGAGAATTAGAGCTTCCAAATAAGGTGTCACTTGTGCAAATCAAGCAAATATTTTTAAAGCTACTTGTTTATGACAAGGGTGTGGAAAACTGTGATTCTGAGATAATCACCTCCAAAGTTTTACCCACACCAGGTTCATTCAGCCAGCTCTGTACTGCTGAATGGGCCAATCACGAACAGCTCAACAACACAACTCATTTTGTTTTTAAAAAAGCTTTTATTTAGCAGTAAGAATATTCATGTTTTATAAAGTGAATTATTTTGGAGTTTAAAAGTACGGACAACACAACAAAATGTAGAGTCTATCAGTAATATGAGTCTCAGAAAATCTGAAATCTGACAATCTGTCACCAACCTCAACAGACTTCGTCACGTTATCAACTTCCTCTGTTGAAAACAACAACAAACGTATAGTCAGTCTCAACCGGTGGTTCTTGAAAATATTCAGTTTTATCGTTGCATTAAGTTTGAAATCTGCTGTTTGAAATGTTCTCCAAGTCCGGAGTAATATCAGATTCAGCATCGCTGTCGTTCTCCGCGTCGCTGTTGGAGAACTGACTATCATGGCGGAAAATGAAGTCCAGTACGCGCTGCTAACACTGCCTTGGATCTATCACACTGGTCAAATTAAGATCCGAAATACGATTCAGAGCTTCCGCCGCCCGCTTCGCATAATCCATAACGATACGGAGAAGAAAGTTTTCACAGACAAGTGAGACCGAAACACCGACGTGCTGCACTTTAACCGTCTGTTTACGGAAGTGACGTAGGTGCGAGGGACGCGAGGGATCTTTCTTCTTCGCCGTTTCACAACAGTGGCTCCGTGTGTGTAAGAGTAGTACGATTTAAAGGTTGAATTCTATCAAAATGGTTTCACATTGTGACTTCACATCACATGGAATATGGATGAATGATCTTCACCTGGACTCTCTCTTTAAAGGAAACGATCGATCGGCGTTATTCACCGCTGTACCACGTCCCGGTAAGTGAACTGCATTTCCCCATGTAATCTAAAGGGAATATTTAACTCCACGGTATAACATTTTTTCACTATTTATAAAAAAAATATGAAATTATTAAATTATTATTATTGAAAATAAGTTGAGAGATAAAAAAAAAACACAAAGGAAAACGAATCTGGAAAAATCTAATATTAATTTTTTTTTTATAATTGCTCCTGGCAATTATAGAAATGCGCGAGATGGAGAGTTTTGCTCTGGTGGGACACATATGTATGTGACAAATTAACCTCTTGAATCCAGTGGGGCTAGGAGGCTGGGGGCCTAACGGATGGAAGACAGACTGGATCCTTTGAGATGTGTGTGACGGCCAGTCAGTAGTAGAAACCCCTTCCACAGGTGATTGTCCATCTCAACAGCTGTTGCCCTGGCAGTTGGTGTGAAAGACCATCTGCACGTAGGCTCTGCAGGATGCTTCTGCATTGGCTCTAAAGGGCCACACACAATTAGGATTGCGGTATGGGCAGTCAAGATGCCCTCCATGTCCGTTGCAAGGGAGTCCAGTGGCTGTAACATAATGTCCTAGTTTGCCTTTCCCCTTAATAGATGCCTCATGGTGAATAATTGTTACAACAGTCGTTAGTTGGACTGATGCGTGGAAGGTCGCCTGGTCAACCAGTCATTTGGTTAAACAGGTCCTTAACACGGGAAGCAAACAGCAAAAGATTATTCCAACTATGACAAGCCCTATTACTGCCATTCCATCCTTACATTCCCCAATACAGGGTGGTTTGAACCGTGCTCTTGTACTTTTGGGTGTATTTGGAGGGAGGTAAACTGGCTAAACCACCATTTAGTAGGTTTTGGTTCTCCTGTGAACATGCCCAACAAGTTTTGTCGATATGTTGGCACGCTGTGCCATTCATACCACTCATTCCTTAATGCCTTTTCATATAGTGAGTCAACCTCGTTCTGGCCTTCTTTAGGTTGAGCCTTCTTTGGTGTGGGTTGGGACTGACCTGTCACCCATTTCCATGTAGACTGCCACAATCGTTTTTCTTCTGTTTTTGAGGTATTTTTCCTATTTTTTTGAGAGATATTTTTCCTATCTTAGGAATTGTTGCTCCTGGGATTTAGTGTGTCGCCTGTTTTTTATTGATTAGATAGTTTCAGGTTATCCAAGTTTTTATGGACCCTGTCGAAAGCCCTAACCCGTTTGTTTCTACATCGGTGTCCTGTTTCCGTATCTGTCCTAGATCTAGTCTCACATCCCAATGTCCCTTAACTTTGGTCAGAGTGAGATAACATTCTCTAATAGTTATTGACTCTATCTTAGTTGACTGCTCTAATATCCATAGACAAAGCATGTCCCCCGTAGTCTCTTTCTGTACTGTCACCGACTGTGACAGTACGGGAAGTGATGGAATTGGTATGAGCAATCTGGCTGTATTAGTCACAATCTGTCCTGCTGCCCTCTTGCTTCTAAGGAAGTCTGCATCCATTTGGGGAGTTGTCACCTGTTCTGCTAAAAGGACTGGAGCTCCAATCTAATGTGTTTTGCGGTGGTTCTCACTAAGGGAGTGAGAACCACCCGCAAAACAGAGTCAGAGTCAGTCAGAGTCAGTCATGACGTTTGTCTATCGGTCCTAGGTGCCCTAGTGGGAAAATCCTATTCTAGTTTGATTTTTGGGGGCCTTGTATCAACTGCTTCGCCTATTTTTTGGATTACTACTAAGGTAGCTCGCATCCCTATAGTTCCCAATTCCGCTTTCACATTCCACTGTCCTGCAACCTCTGCCAAGGTGAGGTTACATTCGTTATTACTTGTTGACATTCTTTTCTCTACCGGCCACCCTCTTTACCCACAGCCATCTGTCCCTCTCTTTTACTCCTACAATCCGTTGATAGTTATTCAGTACTCTTCGTACGACTGGTATGCTTATTCAGGCTACATTGCCAGCTGTGGATTCTGATGCTCTCTTAATTCTACGTGCATGTTCCTGTTCTGGGTTTGTTATCTTAGTGTGTGTTTCATAGTCACCCTCCTTTTGCAACACTAGGTTGTTAGGCCAGGTCGTCCATGTTGATGGTGGTGAGGTCACCTTGGGCCAATGAAATCTGAAATGCTCTGCAACATATCAGCAGCATTTTGACAAAAAAGATATTCCGGGGAGAGGTTTGGGTCCTTCTGGATCACTGGATCTCCGGCCTCTGGATCTGGCTTTACCAGGGGTGAATCTCCCTCTGGATCTCCAGCATCTGAACCTTCCACATGATCTGGTCTGATCTTGCCGTGATACCCTAGTGCAGTGGTAAAGATGATACCAAGTGGTGCAAACTTCTACCTGATTTGTAAGTATGAAAGACCAGTATTCTTGACTTTTAATTTTTCTCATCACTTCCCCCCTTGCGCAATGGTCAAAACCATGCACATTGTTGATGAGGAGTCCTAGCAAGGCTGTGGGTGCTAATATCAGTCCATCGTGGGCCCTCCACAGGCCATTTGCATGCCTGGTACCTCTGTTTGTCAACATATTGTGTTCATATATTCACGCTTTCTCCTATATTCTTATGATGTCATCTAAACTTGGCGACACTTCAGGCATGATCAATGGTGCTTGAATTCCTGTTGCACATTTTAACGCTTGTTTTGTCACCTCATCAGCTGCATTTTTTATGTATGTTTTTCCTTTTTTATGTGCTTGACACTTGATTATTGACACTCGTTTTGGTAACAGTAATGCAGTCATTAACTCGTAAATTTGACTGTGATGTAAGATGGGCATACCATCAGTTTTCTTAAATCCTCTTTGTTTGCACACTGCCCCAAACAGGTGGCAAACGCCATGAGCATATACAGAATCCATCAGTCCATGGCCTATGCTACATGCTGTTGTTAAGGCTTTTAATTCCACAAATTGTGCTGAGCATGGTTGTGGACAGGTCTCGCTACGGATCGTAATGTACTGTTTGTTCGCTTGGCGGCCTACCACTGCAAAACCTGCATAAATCATGCTTCAAAGATCAATGATCTTTGAAGTATGATCTGTCCACGAACAGCTCATCATCCGCATCTGCTATTGTTGTGGACATTAAATCTGGTCTCAATTTAGTGTACGTAAATGAGTTCGCCACACACTCATGCGATGTACCTTTGTACTCATGAGATTTAAGATTCAAGAGGTTTATTTGTCATATACGTATACATACGTTCATACATATATGCAGTGAAATGTCTTGGCATCGCACCCGGAGATTATGGACAATAGTTTCTTAATCGAACATAATAGCTTATCTAATTTCTACCAAGCTAACCAATTGAAACTAACTGATTCCTCAAACGTAATGCAGTTAGTGAATAGAATAATATATATAAAATAAAATAAAAATAAAACAAGACTCAAAAAGGTAATACAGAGGTGGGGTACAAAATAGAATTAAAGGGAATAGAGTTATGTATATTGGATACGCTATTTGTATATACAGATATGTGCAGTAAAGTACATGTGAATTTAGTATTGTAGTGCGGTCACTACCCCCAGCTCCCCCAAGGAAGCGTGACACAGTGTTTCTCGGGGCTGAAGCGCCAGCACGGCGAGTTTTATTGCACACGTTTGTAATTGTTCAAGTGAGGTCCACACAACCAAGATGATGCTTTTTTGGACTGGCTTCTACTGGGACTCCCGCCGCAAGCCATCCTCCTCACTGCAAGAGAAAACAGACATAAGAACCTTCCCAGGTGTAGTGATTGGCCAGTCATTCAATTGGCCACAGCTGGCACCGAGGCGTGGAGCGCCAGTCTACCACACTGACTTCCCCTCGAGTTCACTCGACTCCGCCCCCAAGTCTGTCACAAGTATATATAAGCGTTGATGCGTGAAATCTCCGGGGGCCACTCTGGATCCGCGGATAAAATGTCCCAAAGTTGATCTCTCAGGGAAATTTTTATATCTACGAGTGCATCATGGCCGTAGGAGATCACTGCCGATGAGTTTTTGGCGGAGATAGTGATATAAAACGGATAAAAATACTAAAATGTGCATAATAAACTAGGAGTGCCTATGCAGGCAGCAACAACGGGCACAAAAGCAAAGAGATACCCTTTCAGCTGGGTTCAGTGTTGAACATCTTTTTATTGTGACATCCTGTCAGAAGTGCTAAATTCTCCAGGAGCCTAGCATTACACACAAACCTCCCTTGTTCTATAATTTCCATTACTTTATGATGGGTATATTGTCACTGGATGCCCCATTGTGATCGTCAATGCTTTGTCATACATAAATTGAACAGCCGCTAGTCCCTAGTAACATAGCGGGTAGTCCTGGTCTACTGTGTCTAGTTTGGTGCTATAATAATCTATAGGTTGTTTGCGTTAGCCACTGCATGTTTCCTGCATTAGAATTGCTGAAGCATAGCCTTGGCTTCAATTGGCCACATACAAGAGCAATGGTTTGGTGTAATCTGGGTTTGCTAGCGTACTTGGGCCCTGCATTTTTTGTTTAATGTTTTCAATTGCTGTCAGTGCATCATTGTTCCAAATGAATTGTGCCTTTAGGTCTCCCTGATCTGCTTTTTTTCATTATTTCCCTCAGTAGGGCGGTTTTTAGAGCATAGTTTTCAATCCAATCTGAGCTGAATCCTGACATCCCTAAAAACAAATCATTTGTCTCACTGTCTGTGGTTTTGGTGCTTGGCTGATTCCTTCCAGCTGACTGGGAGCTATGGCTTTTGTTTGATGTGCTGCTGTGTGGCCCAAGTACTCTTCTTCTGATTGTCAGCAGTTATTTCTGGGAAACATTATGTCCTCCCAACCCTAGTTTTTGTAGCACTGCCATGGAGTCTCTATGAAACCATTCCAGTGTCGTGGCACACACAAGTAAATCATCTACATATTGAATCTGTAACGGGTGTGGTTAGGACCCCTTTGCAGCATAAAGACACAAAGGCAGGGATATTTGATAATGTCTTTTATTTGTAGAGCAGACGGAAGACAGGCAGGGGGCAGGCAAGATACATCGTCGGGGACAGGCACATTCGATAACGAGGAGTACAGACAGAAGACAGGCGGGGGGGCAGACATGATACGTGGTCGGAGGGAGGTAGAGTCGGTAGCGGGAGAACGCTGGAGAGTCTGGTGCAAGCATCGAAGACAATCTGGCAATGGGTGACTGGCGAGAGAGGCATATATAGTGGTTAGATTGCAGATCTGGAACAGCTGTGTGCGCAGGTGAATGGAGTTTGGCTAATGGGACAGGTAAGGAGAGGGAGGAGAAGTAGAAGAAGGCGGAGATCATGAGAGAAGCCCCCCCCAAGGGACGGCTCCTGATGTCCCAAACAAACAAAAGAAAAAAAATAACACCAGAAGTCCATGCAGGGTGGGAGGAGGGGGTCTGGAGGAGGGCTAGTACTCGTCGGAGACCCCATCCATCTCCTGGTCCTCCGCTAAATGGGCCACATGATCCTCATCGGAGTACTCGTCAGAGACCCCTTCCGTCTCCTCGTCCTCCGCTGAATGGGCCTCGTCCTCCTCGTCGGAGGAGGGACCCACAGGGTCGACATCGTCCGCCTCTGAACCCTCGCTGGAGGATCCAGACAAGAGAGGTGGTGGGGTCTGCGGTCGGGAGGGTTGACCCGGTCTGGAGAGCTGGTCAGGATGGTGCTGATGGAAACTCCTGATGAGGGTGTGGTCCAGAATGTGTCTCGCAGGGACCCAGGACCTCTCCTCCGGACCGTAACCCTCCCAATCCACCAGGTACTGCAGGCCTCTCCCACGCCGGTGGGAACATAGGAGAAGGCGGACAGAAAAGGCAGGAACCCCATCAATGAAGCGAGGAGGAGGCGCCAAGGGGACCAGAGCACTCTTCCGGACCGGCTTGACTTTGGACACATGGAAGGTGGGATGGACGCGCATGGACCTGGGGAGCTTGAGCTGCACTGCCCCCGGGTTGACGACCTTCTCGATCATGAACGGGCCGATGAACCGAAGAGCCAGCTTCTTGGATTCCACCTTCAGGGGGAGGTCCCGGGTGGAGAGCCAGACCCTCTGGCCCGGCTGGTACTCCGGGACCTGGGAGCGGCTCGGAGGAGGGCGGCCCGGGCCCAGGTACAGGTCCTGCGTCAGCGGCGAATGAAGGCCTGGACGGACGGGCAGGAAGCCTCCCTCTCAAGGGCCGGGAACAGAGGCGGTTGGAAGCCGTAGGCGCACTGGAAGGGGGAGAGGCCTGTGGCCGAACTGGTCAGGGTGTTGTGGGCATATTCCACCCACAAAAGCTGCTCAGACCAGGACGACGGGTGTTGTGAAGTCATGCAGCAAGGGCCGTCTCCATCTCCTGGTTCTTCCGCTCCGTTTGGCCGTTGGACTGGAGATGGTACCGTGACGACAGGCTGACGGTGGCCCCCAGGAGCGTACAGAACTCCCTCCAGAAGACAGAGGTGAACTGGGGACCCTGGTCGGATACAACATATACCGGGATGCCATGGATGCGGACGACATGGTACAATAATAGCTCTGTGGTGCCCTTGGCCGACGGGAGCTTCGGTAGAGGCACGAAGTGAGCCATCTTGCTAAACCGGTCCACCACGGTCAGGATGGTTGTGTTGCCGCTAGACGGTGGCAGACCGGTGACGAAGTCCACGGAGATGTGAGACCAGGGGCGATGAGGAACCGGCAGTGGGTGTAAGAGACAGGCAGGAGCAAGAAGAGAGGGTTTGTGTTGGTAACACGTGGGGCAGGCATTGACGAACCCTTCGTCCAGGTTGGTCCTGGGCGGCGGCTCTGACCTTCTCTTCCACCTCCTAGGTGAGTGTGGCAACTAGACGGAAGGACGGTAGAATGGTGTCAGGGTCAGCAGCGTCTTCCCCTCCTTGTGGAACTGCCGGGACAGGGCGTCAGGTTTGACATTGCGTGACCTCGGCCGATAGGAGAGGGAGAAATTGAACCGGGCTAAGAAGAGCGCCCGACGAGCCTGACAGGAGTTCAGTCTCCTGGCAGACTGGATATACGCCAGGTTCTTGTGGTCAGTCCATCCCAGGATTGGCAGTTGGGTTCCCTCTAGCCAGTGTCGCCACTCCTCCAGGGCCAATTTGACGGCGAGAAGCTCCCTATTCCCTATGTCGTAGTTCCTCTCGGCCGGGGTCAAACGCCTGGAGAAGAAGGTGCAGGGATGAAGCTTCTGGTCGGAGGCAGTTCTCTGGGACAGAAAAGCTCAGACTCCCACGTCGGAGGCGTCCACTTCAACCACAAACTGCCGTTCGGGGTCAGGCAATACCAGAATGGGGGCTGAAGTGAACCGTGCCTTCGGGGCCAGGAAGGCATTGTTGGCGGCGGTGGACCACAGAAACGGCACCTTGGAGGAGTTTAGGGCTGTGAGGGGCGCAGCCACCGTGCTGTAGCCTCGGATGACCCTCAGATAGAAGTTGGCAAAACCGAGGAAGCGCTGGAGTTGATAGCGGGTGTCCGGGGCGGGCCAGGTGGTGACGGCAGAGACCTTGGTGGAGTCCATCTGGATGGTCCCCCTCCCTACAAGGTACCCCAGGAAGGAGACGGATGGGACGTGAAACTCACACTTCTCCGCCTTCACAAAGAGTGAGTTCTCCAGGAGGCGCTGCAGGACCGTCTGGACGTGGTGGACGTGCTCAGCTTGGGATCGGGAGAAGATCAGGATGTCGTCGAGGTACACGAAGACGAACTTGTTGAGCATGTCCCTGAGCATGTCATTGACCAGGGCCTGGAAGACGGCGGGGGCGTTGGTGAGACCAAAGGGCATCACCAGGTATTCGTAGTGACCGGAGGGAGTGTTGAACACCGTCTTCCATTCGTCCCCCTCTCGAACCCGGACCAGATGGTAGGCGTTGCGTAGGTCGAGCTTGGTGAACACTGTGGTCCCCTCCAGGAGTTCGAAGGCTGATGAGATGAGGGGCAGGGGATAGCGGTTCTTGACCGTAATGTCGTTGAGACCGCGATTGTCAATACAGGGGCGAAGCGACTTGTCCTTCTTCTCCACGAAGAAGAAGCCAGCCACCACCAAGGATGAGGAGGGATGGATGATGCCCACCACCAGGGCCTCGTTAATATAGGTGTCCATGGCCTCTCTCCCTCCGGGGCGGACAGGGAGTACAGGCGGCCTCTGGGGGGATGGAGCCGGGCTGGACATCTATGGCAATATCGTATGGCCTGTGCGGGGGAAGGGATGTCGCCTTGGCCTTGCTGAAGACCTCCCTGAAGTCGAGGTACTCGGCGGGGACCTCCAACATGTCGGGTGCGGAGCTGGAGCTGGTGGGTGGCTGAAGTGCGGCGGCTTGCTTCAGGCAGACCTGACTCCATCCCAGAATAGCCCCTGTGGTCCAGTCGAGGTGTGGGTTATGACGCCGGAGCCAGGGGAACCCCAGGAGGAGAGGGTGACGAGGTTAGTGCAGGATGCAGAACTGTATCGTCTCGTGGTGGTTGCCGGACAGGAGCATGCGGATGGGAACCGTCTGATGGATGACTGTCCCCAGGAGGCGGCCATCCAGGGCAGTGGCAGGAACCGGAGAAGGCAGGAGAGCTCGACCAACACCCAGCTGCCGTGCTAGGTTATCGTCGATGATGTTAACAGAGTCAATAAGTATGGCGAGGGAATGTGAGCCTTGGGGCAGCAGCAGCCGAGCCTGGCACAGGGGGCGTAGGTTGGAGGGGGATTTGGAGGTGTGGCTCACCAAGACCTCCTCCCTCACTGGCAAGCCCGGCCCTTTTACCGGACACCTGACTCGGGGTTGTGTGCTGGGTCCATTGTTGGCCAGATTGTAGTGTAACGGGTGTGGTTAGGACCCAATTGCAGCACAAAAACAGGCAGGAATATTTGGTAATGTCTTTTATTTGTAGAGCAGACGGAAGACAGGCAGGGAGCAGGCAGGATTCGTGGTCGGAGCGAGGCAGAGTCGGTAGTGGGGAATCAGTCCGGAGAACGCTGGAGAGTCTGGTGCAAGCATCGAAGACAAACTGGCAATGGGTGACTGGTGAAAGAGGCATATATAGTGGCTAGATTGCAGATCTGGAATAGCTGTGTGCGCAGGTGAATGGAGTTGGGCTAATGGGACAGGTAAGGAGAGGGAGGGGAAGGTAGAAGAAGGCGGATATCATGACAGAATCAACGTGCCTTCCAATGTTAATTGTTCTAAGTCTGCTCTCAAGAATTGATTGAAAAAATGCAGTGAATGCTTGAATCTTTCTTTTATTGCTTTCCCTTGTAGGTATATGCAAATAGGTGTTGGCTTTCCTGTGCCAATGGTACACTAAAGAATGCTCCACAGAGATCTATTATCGTAAAGAACTTAGCATCTGGAGGGACATTCATCAACAACCTTTGTGGATTAGGAACCTCAGCCTGCTGGTCCTCTACCATTTCATTAACTACCTGCAATTCATGCAATAGCCGCCATTTTTGTTTATTCACCTTCAAAGCGGTGTTACAACAGGACTGAGTTTCTATCAATACTTCTTTTAAATATATTATCATGGCTTCTATTCCTGCTTCTGCTTCTGGTTTCATATGGCACTGTGGTTTCCAGGGCGGTTTAGAGTTTGGTCTTACCTGTATCTGAACCGGGCTAGCTGATTTCACCAATCCTACATCAGTGTCATGTTTGGACCATATCGGTTCTGGAATTACCTGTTCCATTTCTTCCCTCAACACTTCCTGCCTGCTTCTTTCTCCTACCTCCCGCATCTGCTGTTTTTATTCATGGTTTGATCCACTACCTGTTGAATTTCTCCTATCCAATAAACATTTGGTGCATGCACCTGCTTTATTGGCATCTGTGTAGATAGTCCCGCATTTTCTAATATCAGCCCTTGGGGGGAAGACATTATTTGCAAACCCATTTTACAGAACGCATCCCTTACTAGTAGATCACTGGAATATTTTCTGATGCTAATATGGGTACACACAGCCGTGTATTTGAAGAGTTACTGGAGCTGTCATAGGTATTAGCTGTGTTTGTCCCAAGAATCCAACTGTCTTTGCATATTTGCCAGATATGGGTAGATGAGAGGCATAATTTGGACTTACACATGTGTAAGTAGCTCCAGTATCTATTATCACTGGCGTGTCTTTGCTGTTTAACTGAACCTGAACCTGCAGCATACAGTACGTTCCAGATCAGCCTTCTTGCTTACTGCTACTAGCTGACCCTCCCCTTTTGGATTCCCTGGGCAGCCTTTTCCTGCCCAGGTGTTTAATGGACTCTGGGGGGCCCCTCCCTGAGACTGTTGCCAAGCTCCCTGTTCCTGTCCCTGTCCTTGTGTTCGAACTCATGAATTGAAGACCCAAGGATAAATATGGCACTGTCTACGGGTGTGTCCTGGTTGGTAACATCCCCAATTCACCCCTTGTGGACCTCTTGGTCCTTTTTTGGTTCTGATTTCTGTTTTGGGGTCCCCCATGACCTGTTTTCTGTCTATCCCACTTATTGGGAGCTTGCCCTGCACCTTCAGTGCACACGTGGACTATAGGATTTGAAGGAGGCCTTTGGTCCTGTGGCTGCTGTACTGGGTACGGACCAGCTTGGGTGACTGGTGCCTTGGTGCTTGTCTCGGAAATGGTTGCCATGCCTTGCAGTCTTTCCCTATCTTTTTATTTCTTTATTATTTCTTCCAACTTGAGTTGAGTCAATTTTTTTTGTATTTCTTTGCCTTGCTCTGCCAGTTTTTGTTCATTTTGGCGGTATTTATCCACCGCATGGATGACATAGTCACAATATTCCTTATGGCTCCTGGATGTGGTCAATCCTACCACATCCCCCAGTTTGGTTCTGACTGGTCCTTGCAGGGACTTAATCACTGAATTTTTGAACAGGACAGATATTATTGGGTCTTTCTCTGGGTCTCCATTCGCCACCCTCTGATTTGATCTTGGATGTAGGAGGCGAGATTATCCGAGTCTCCGAGCACTTGACCTTTTAGTGCTTTTGGATCTATCTGGGTCGGGTATTCCTCCCTCAGTGTCCACCATATATTCTGTCTGTATGTGTCAAACGTGGTCCATCCTCGTCCACTGTCCTTTTCATCACGTCTGGGCCTCCATTTTCTAGTATACATTCCATTTTTGTCATACACAGTACTCTGGCCAACAGTGCTTTCAGGTCCCCCACTGCTATTACTTTAATAGTAATAGCGGTCTATATAGTCTGCTCTTCGAATTTCCTAATCCATTTGCTAGCTCCCTCATTTATATTGTAATATAAATAATAATAATAATAAATAATCTGGTAATCTCGCTACTAGACCCTCCAGGTCCTGTGACCCCCATGGAATATATTGCGCTTTCTGTCCTTTTATCAGTATTGGAAAGTTGCCTTTTTTTCTGTGGGGCTTTTAATTGTGTTCTATCCATAAACTCCTGTGTTTTCATGTTCCTTCACTGCTTGGGCCAATTCATTCTTTAACCCTGAAGGACTTCTTTGTCTCCGCTGTAAAATTCCCCTTCCTGACACTTTTTTTTTTATACAAGATGGCGCTGCGCTGGTGTCAGCCTGTTGCAGTAGCAGCTTGTTGCAGTAGCTCAACATCAACGTCTTGTGTTTTTTGAATTGAATTTTCTTGTGTGCATATGGATACTGTGCTACTCAACAGATTTCTGTTGATACCCCTGCCACTTTTAACTTTTGTTGTGCCAGGGACGGGAGTGGGGATACGGGAGTGGGGATATTGTTAACATCTGGGATGAGCTGATTGCATTCTCCAAGCAAGACCCAAAATCCCTGACGAGTTGAAGAGGACACGTCGGGGATGTAGGGCCATTGCCAAACGGAGAGCAAGGAGGTGGAGATACAAACCATTTCTCCCCTCGATTGTCATGGGGAATGTGAGTTCCCTGGCGAATTAGATGGACGAGCTCGGAGCGCTGACGAGATCACAGCTGGGAATATCGGGAATGCAGTATTATGTTGTGGTGGATGAGTTGGCTTGAGCAGCCACACCTGATGCTCGTTGGTTGGGCTAACGAGAATCAGGGTTAAAAACCCTCCACACACTCAGTTAGGATGGGAGCCCTCTGTCATGACAAGTTCCATCTGCTCCTGCCTAATTCCATCTAGCCTCATCTCTACAATAAACTGGTCTTCAAAACCCCCCGTCGTCTGTGCCGGAGGTCACTGAGCACGACACTTGGGTGGTGTGTGGTGGCGAATCTGCCACAGTGGTGGAGAATGCAGGCATCCGGCACAGGGAAGGGATACAGAAGGGCCATCCGAAGACGCCCTGGAGCCACCAGCGGTCTAACGGGCGGCCCCAGCACCAACCCTCTTCCGACTGGCAGCAGTAGCACCTGGGGATTTGGCGGAGCACCGGGGGAGAAGCAGCGCAGCAACCACCACAGGTAACCGCTGGCAGCTAGCTTCTCCGCCCAGCAGGCATCGCTGGGACCATCCAGCAGCCCAGCAGCCAGGCCACCCCTCTAAGCAGCCCCTACAGCAGTCAAGTCCGGCCACGCTGTCAACAGCAGTGCGGCAGCCCGAAGCCCCATGCTCCGGAAGGGAGCAGGGGGTAGTCTGTCGGTGCCATGGTGGAAAGAGGTCGGTTGATCGTGCTGCTCCGGGGAACGCAGGTCCTCTGGGAGGGGACCTGTTAATTTTTTTTTGGACATGTTTGTATGAGGTATGGGAACAGAGTCCAGTGTTTTATTTATTTAAGGTATAGTAACCCTGGTTCAGAGTCTGAATTCTTCCTGGCCTCAGTTTGGTGTTGGGGGTATGGGGTGGCTTGAGTAGCCCCACCTGTCGCTCGTTGGTTGGGCTAACGAGCATCAGGGTTGAAAACTCAGTCAAGATGGGAGCCCTCTGTCATGGCATGTTCCATCTGCTTCTGGCTAATCTAACTGTAAACCAAAAGTTTTTGTCCATATTATCTGCCGAGGGAGTCACATGCGCCATCAATTATTGCTGTTTATATCCCACCATAAGCTGTTGCCAACGTGGCATCTAACATCCTCAGCTTAGTCACTCCCGGACTACAAAAAAAACAAAAACAACCCAATGCATTCATAGCAATTTCTGGGTATTTGAACAACACTTCTCACTCTGCTAGACTTCCAACTTTTCAACAATTTGCCAACTGCCCCACCAGAGAACATGTTTCTCGTCCCCATCTACACACCCATTGACTGTGAGGAGGTGGTCACAGGCAGCAAATTATACTTTTCAGGGGTGATTTTAGGCCACTGACTGGGATGTAGTCTGTGTCCCATGGAGATTACATCAACTCCATGACTGACTGTATAACAGAGTACATCAACTTCTGTGTGTATATATCATATCCAAAAATCTGATATCAAAAGCCAGATCAAACATGTCAAGAAAACCTACTTGAAGAGTACTTTTTCATGGGCAGAAGTACACTAGATGTTTCTAATGGAGAAATAACTCATATGTCAATTGCTGTGTTCAAGTGCCCAGACTCATGGTGTTGTGTTTCTTCGGTGTGACTTCGAAATACACATGTGCCTGCTTTTCCTTAGAAATATTTTCTCCTGAGAAGTATACAAACTGTTCAGCGCCATTGCAGCCAGATATCATGGATGTACCACCAGTTTTCTTGTCTTTTTTTAATTTGAAAAATGTCTTTCTTCCATCCTTCAGTAGGCAATGAGATTGCATTTTGAATGGTAAACCGAAGAGGCGATAACAACGCAAGTCTGCAACTATCACTGGAAAAGAGGAAATCCAATTTGCGGTGATTCGCTTGCCGAATTCTGGGAGGAGCATAGGGCTATAAAAAGCACGGTGCCATCGAGATGAGAAACAGCGACATGCCGAAAAAAGGGAGGCTTTTGTGAGAGTCTGACCCAATTGACAAACAAAAAGACAGGCCTCCCCCATGTCATTCCTGGAGAGGTTTGTTCTGATAGCCAGGACGGTGACTGTGGGGAATTTTGTCAAATTCCTATGATATTGGGAGTATGTGAAGACTAAATGGGAGCGGCCCTATAATTGACTCTTGCGGTACACCAAATTACATTCACTTTGTCAGAGAAGAAATCCAAACAGTCCAAACAGGAAACTATGTTCTTAAAGCTATCATTAGAATATACATTTGCCAAACAGCCCATTCAGTGGTTACTTTTCTCTGAGCCTTTTTACAGAGATTAAGTCTGAGTTGTTTCATCTTTACAACCTTTTCCCCCTGTAAAGGACCGACCAAGCAAAGCATGAGACACACAGGTAGGATTAAATAATTAGAGGGTGTTAATTGTCTAAAAGGATGAATAAATGGGCAACAAAACCTGGGGAAAAAGTGATATAAACATCTACAGTATAGATAAAACAATGAACAAAATGTCTGTAAAATAACTATTCTTATGCTCCAAAATAAAAGCTGGGGTCAAACAAATAGAACAGAATCAATCTTACAGAAAACAGGCCTCAAACCATAAGAGACACGTCTAGCTAAACTTCCCTTCCTGATTGAAAAACATAGGGAACATTTATAGTTCCCTGGTAGTATAGAATACAATAAAACTTAACCAAGTTAAGTAAAGACAGCAAATTTGACACACTGTTGAATTACTGTAAGCGTGTACTCAACCTAGAAAAACTGTGATGTCTAACACTTGTAATAAAGGTATGAGAATGATATGAAAAAAAAAATCTATGTGTGATGTCTTTATTTGATGTATGTATAATGCATTATGAATGTTAACAGTGTTTAAGGTCAGACATACTGCAAATGTGTATAGTGTAGTGTGTGTTACATCCTCCGTGTGGCTGGTGATGCGGCCGTCACAACGCCTAAACTCGCCAGGGCTTGCCTGCCTGCTTTTACCCCCTGGATCCTTACTACTACATCGCTATGTGTGTTGCCAACAGTCTCTTAACAAACTAGATGCTAAGAGACTGGCGGATGCACCCTTAATTAACTTACCACTTAATATAATTCACCCCGGGTCCATTTACCCCCTATCTTCACTCCACCATATGTACTGTACTATTTATTTGCGAGGAATACAGACTAAAGACTGCAGCATACAACATATAAGATAACATATGAGTAAAGAGTTAATGAGTAAAAAAAAAAATACCTTCCCCTGAAATTAATAATCAGAGATATGGGTATAATGCATGCATAATTCATTTTTTTTTTTTTTTTACCATGTGGACCTGCTCAGCTTTTTATTACAGCGCAGCCCTTCTAATCACCAATAATATTAAAGCACCGATAATCCTGGTTGTTTCACAGCACTGGCTGTGGATCTTCTCCTCTATGTCTCTGCATGTGTGCATGTTGCCGTGGGCGTGGCTTCCTGTCCCGATTCTACCCAGCTCCATTGGCATACCTGCAGGCAATCGGCACCTCATCTCCACTACAGCTTTTAAACCCCGGCTCTTCATCCACTCTTTGTCAGATTGTTGTTTCACTCTTGTGGCGCTACACTTTTAGGCAGTAGTTCTGAATCCTCATTTCGTGTTTTAAGCTAAACGCTAAACCAGTCTCGGCATGTCCCAGGATCTTCCTCCTGCATGACTGCTGTCCTGCCTGCCTGCCTGTCACCGCTTCACAACCATGCTACCCGCCAGCTATGCACCTCTAATCTTCCCTTCTGCTGCAGCCAGATCCATTTCCCCTACTCCACCTTCAAGCCAGGCTCCATCCACAATTAAATGTTTTCCTTTTTCCTACGAGTCCATGTCCTGCGTTTGGGTCCCACCCACCTTCATTACAGGTTGATGGATGCCAACGTTCTCCGCATGATCTGTATGGGACAGCTGACGGCTGCAGTTCCTGGGTCCATATATAAATACAATATATGGAATAAAACAGAGTGTTGACCCTTTCATGAATGGAATACTTTATAATTATGTGGTCTTATCAGCACAATGAGTCCAATTTGTAACATCGACCCTAAAGGAGGCAAATGAGCAATGAACGAAATTAATAAAAGGGGGAATCAGTAACATCTGACAATTTGTGACAAATTTTAGTGCCTCACTTTCCCAAACGTGAAGCTGGTCTTCGAACCTATGTCCTGGTCAGCATTTTATTACAGAGGACTGCTTACTGAACTATGGAACGGAGTCACAATGTGTAATTATTCTCCTTCATTGCAAGATGCTCTCAAAAGAAACTGCACATACAGAAAATCCCAATAAAAATGTTGCCTTTTATTTGTAAACCAAACTTCACAGCGACCCTGTTAATTTACAATAAATCATAAATCACCAAACCTGAGTGAGCTGTTTGCACAGACAATTTAGCCTCTGTGTCAAAAGCAAATGGTAAACTTGAATTTCACATCTGACTTCTGCTACGCATCAGTGTTGTCTAACATAGAAATAAAACAGCAAAATGCTGATCTCCCATCGCTTCCAATGCATTTGCAGGGAACGACGCTCACACTCCTCATGCCACAAAATCTTGGAGATGCCTTGACATGGCAGAGGTCCCCACCTGCAATGGCCACTCCCCAGTGATGTCATTTGCATCACACTTCACACTTTACCCTCACGCCCTCGTGCTTGGGGCAGGTGTAAACCTGGCTTTAGCCGTTGTAGCAGAGGACTGACTGCCATTGATCGCCAACCATTGCTAACACCCCGCCGATAACGCATTAATGTATGAACAAATCAGGTCTCTCCGATAGAACTAAGACACTACGAGCTTCTTTTAAAATAAAAACTGTTACAAAGGGGGAAGGTTGTGGGGGGTGGCTTAATCTATTTAGATACGATAGGCCACGGAGCAAAAAATAAATAATCTGACCCCTCGCCCCCCCTCTGAAGTTGGGGACATACTTCTGTGAGAGATTAATGAGATCATCAACAGTAACAACAACCACAAAACAAAACAAAAACCACAATCCTGCTACACCGGTATAGTCTGGGACGGCCGTGGCGGAAAAAGCAATTATTATGCAAATCCGTCGAATAAAGGAGGAGGGTAAACGGAGAGTGCCACGCTAGTCTTTTCTTCTTAATGGAAGCCTTCAGTTTTTTCCATCGGCGGAGACAGGTGCGAGTGCATCTATTGTCGGAGACGCGTGTGGTA
This sequence comes from Zeus faber, assembly GCF_960531495.2. Taxonomy (NCBI): domain Eukaryota; kingdom Metazoa; phylum Chordata; class Actinopteri; order Zeiformes; family Zeidae; genus Zeus; species Zeus faber. The sequence continues at coordinate 21,377,079 of NC_137208.1, read as the reverse complement.
AATTGGGTGATATTTCTCTGCTTAATTCGCCGTAGTACCTAGGCAGAAGCCAAAGCCAGAGCCAGACAGCAGCCATACCCACATAAGGACGTCTGAGGATAAACTATAGTGCCTGCCTGCATTTCGCCGCATTCTCTCCCTCCGATTTTGGATATTCCCGTTTTGGGAGGGGGGTGGAGTGGGGTGGGGGGCAGAGGCAGGGCGGATATTGCAATGACACAAACCGCTGAGCTGAAAATGTTTGGTATGTCCTCCGCCCCCCTTTCCCATCCTCCCAAGAAAGAGACTCTGTCAAACGTTACGGTGTGGAGATGCAGACGAGTGGACGCTGCAGCGCGGCCAGGATTAGTTTTCCTACGAAAACATGTAGAGGTTTTTCTTTTTTTTTTTAGGAACTGCTGATTGCTGCCTACTGTACCTCTTCAAATAGTTATTAACTCCTGGGTTAACCACTGCTTTGTCAAAACGCAGCATTTTTTGGGGAGTTCAGAACAACCGACTCACCTATTGGTGACTCTGTTATGCTGCAAAATAAAATAAAAATTAAAAATTTATATATATATATATATTATTATTTTTTTTTAATAAGCAAAAAGCATTTTCCAAAAAGAAAAAAAATATTTTGTGGTGTGATGGGATCGTTCCAGGAATTCCTCCTGGCCTCAGTTTGCTGTTGGGGGTATGTGGTGTGGAGATGGGATGGTTTTTGCAGCCATACCTGACCTGGATCTAGGTGATTGGGTCAGGGTGGTTGCATACCAGTGCTGTGTGGTAGGCAGAATTACCACATATTTATAGTTTGATAAATAGATAAATAGACCTGGCATAACATTTTTGGTTGAATGTAATTTTAATGTTTTGTTTAGTTTTTGAACAATTTCTATTTACAGACTCAATAAGGGAACAGTAGCTTGCATACAAACTATAAATACAAGACAGAGAAATATACATGTATACACCTAATACAATCTTAGCCATGATATAGCACATGTGCACACACACACACACACACACACTCACACACACACACACACACACACACACACATACACACATACACACGTCACACACATGTGTGTCAATGCTAATTTCCAATGTGCCACATTACTACATTGGAAATTACTGGTACAGTTTAAGTTAGTTATTTTAAAGCTTGCCAATAAATCATAGACAAAATGTAAGATGATGGTACTTAAAGGGGCAATAGACAAATATTCAACCCCTTAGCAGCAGCTAAGACATTTCCTCCTGTTGCTGTTGGCTTTCACAATAACAATTTCATGATAAATCATTGAACAGGCTGACGCGTGAAACAAAACATTATAATCGACATGACAGGGCTGTGTAGGCTAGCCTATTGAGCAGTCATAAATTAATTTAACTTAACTGAGATCTCTGACAAAATTGTCACCACTGTATTGCATTGAAGATATAGTTGTAGTGGGTGAGAATTGGGTATTTGTCATTATTAGATTAGACTATGGCAAAAAGGAAACATTGACAGAAAACTGTGCTGAGAAAACACCGCTGTGTTCTATCTCTTGGGGACGAGGACAGCAGCGACAAAAGAAAAATTATTATCCCGCAAGCGCTAATGGAGGCATATGTTTTCACGCAGCATCCGAGACCTTATCCAAGGTTGTAATCTGCAGAGTGTTTTCTCTAATTGCACTGTGAAAACCGCTATCATTCCTTATTGCCGGGGAACCCTAGCACACCACACTGTGCCCCCCACCCCGTCCTAATTATACAGTAAGTGATTAAAAACATGCTGGCAAAGCCAAGCCTAAGTGCCCAGGTTGGTGCTCCTCTAATTAATTTGTCTTCCCTTCCCCTCGGAATCATTCATGCTGTTTTGTTGAAAAATAAAACCTCACCAGGGTAACTTGCAGTACTGTACGTATTTGGTAATCAGTTGCTAAGGGTGTAACAATTAGCTGATACGTATCGGAAACCGGTTTTACCGTTAAAGATGTGACTACATCCATACGTGAACCCCTGGATAGATCTCAATGCACCATAAACCAGTCGATGGCCCGTTTCTAAATTTATGGATTGGTTGACTGATGATTACCTGTTAATTCTACTTTAGTATAAACGAAGCTTCTGCGGGAGACTCACTGATCTAACTTTATACATCATGTTACTTTCATGCCGATGAACCGCCTCCATCTCACCACACACACACACCCATAACCAATGCATCCAGGGTCATTACAATATTATATTATATATCAGAATCACAATATATTAGATGTTATTTTGTCTAAATGCCATTAAGTAACAAAAATACTTGGGATTCCCTGTTTTTTTTTTACGAAATATATCTATTTGAAGGCAAGCAATACTACTTATAGAATCGGCTTTTTTAATTTATAATGGAAATTTAATATCTACATTAAACTTAATGTTAAGCCCTGTATCAGATTGCATGGCACTGAATCGTTCCGTATTAAAATGTATCGTCCCTGAATTATATCGTAGCCATGTATCTAGATACTGTACGTATCAGATCAACTTATAAGGGAGAGATGCACATCCCTATCAGTAACAGAGTGAATGTACCACTGTGAGATCTTCTGACTTGTACGCGGCTGGAAGCCAATTAGAAACAAGCCAATCACAAATGAACCGAGGTCTTTCCAAACCCCATTGTCTTGTCTCACAGCTGTCTCACACAAAAGCGGAACCGGCAAACTATATGTTGACTTCCCGCTGGTGGATCTTTTCTCTCCTCTGTCAATTATTCAGTTTTCCCCCCCATTTTCTACTTCAGCTACTACTACTTCCATTTGGTGGGGTTGGGGTAGGCCTATAGGGACTTGGAAATCGGCCTGAGAGACGGAGAGGAGCTGGCCTTGAAAAGACAATCGATAAAAACTCCTGAGAAGCAACGCCTGAGGGCCAGCTCCAGCACCCCAAAAAAACGGGCTGATGGAGGGTGGGGAGCTAAGGTGGAGGCAGAGATGAGAGAGAGAGAGAGAGAGAGCGAGAGAGAGAGAGAGAGAAGACGGTGATGGTGAGGCTCTGTGGGGAAGATACCCAGAGGGGCATCCACCTGGCAGTAAAAGAAGGCCGTCGGATTGTGAAAGACGGAGCGAGGGGTATGGCAGCGTGGGTGAGAAGGGTGAGAAAGGAAAGCTACTGTTGTTTCACGCGTAGAGTCGGTCCCGGCTAATTCCTCATGGCAGAGCTGTTGGTGTCTATGCGAGAGCTTCCAAACCTCTGGGACCGTAGCAAAGCTGGCAGCTTCAGAGAAGTGCAGGAGACCGCTGAAGCCTCGAAACCTTCCTGGAACTCTGGAACCACATGGGGCTCAAGCGCTTTATTCACATCCAACAGATGGGGAGCGAGAAATCCATTAAAAAGCATGAGACGAGAGGCAGCTTACTGGCTCCAATGCTCAACTTTGGGCTGGACCTGGAAATCTACTCAAATAAAACGGACACAACAATAGGTTTTTACTGGTGCTGGCAAAGCGAACTCATTGCTCAACACATTTCTTATTACTTGTTTATTTTTTATCGCATTTGTGTCGAGAAGCCCCTACTCTGGCTTTGGTGGATTCTTTGTGAGAATCTCTTTCTTTGTTGAAACCTGAAAGTAAGGCTAACGCCTCGAAGACAGGTGGTTTTTGAGTCTCTGGTTTTTGAGTCTATTTAGCCTAGCGTTAGGTGAAAAATTACATTCCTTGCCCTTATGCATAAAATAGTCAGTTGTCCATATATATGATTTTCATGAAATTTCATGAAATGTTTTTGAGACAATTTTGTGATTAACCACGATGAAAAAATATGACAGCTCCAGTTTTTGCATTCATTTTATGGTTTTGACATCTTCTCTATCTTGGGGAATTTAAGTTATTAATATAAAGTCATGAACCATTTCAGATGCAAGCTACTGTAACACACTGGACAGAAAGCAAAAAAAAGAGAAGATGGAAAAACGAGGACAGAGGTCAGTGTCAGTAGTGGCGATGGTAACGAATCAAGACCTTTTTTTTACCACCGGTCTTCCATTTGATTGAAAACATACCTGTTTGTCTTCATGCCGCAGAGCTCAGGGTTAACTGTAAATTCACACAGCGGTTTGTCAGTAGCAGTGTCTACAGGATCCCAACAATTTTCAAAAGTTGACTAATAAACATGACGAGATCCCAAAATATATTTATAGTAGCTACAAATATGACACGGTATTAAAAAAATTCCATATCCTTCCAACAAATCCAAAACCTCTCAATCTGCAGCAGCTGCAAATCTTGATTGCTGGTTACCAAACTAGGGTTTAGGCCAATTTTGTGGCTACGATTTGAATGAATTAGTCCTTCATACGGTTCACTACAAGTTAGCCCAAAATAATTAAATGCACAATATTCAGCAAAAGAACACCTCTCGCAACACACAGGAAGCAATTCAACGGTACAGAAAGCTGAGGAAAGGAGGGTTAGGGTTTGGAAAACAGCAAAACACTGCCCATCGCTGGAGTAAGTTAAGGATGTGGAGGAAGATGTACTGAAAGAAAAGGCCATCTCATTATCGGACAGCCCCTGCGCCCCCCCCGACCACTTGTAATTGGACAGCTCTCCGTGTAGTGTCAGTGGAGTCTGACCGCAATCTTGCTGTCTTCTTTTTTACCCCCCATGTTCTTCCCCGCTAAGTGAAAAGAAACAACATTACAACAAACAAAATTAATTAACTCCGTTGTGCTGTGTAACGCCATGCTTCAGGCAGAGGTTTCGACGCCTTGTCTGTACTCGTGTCTGGACCCCAGTTTGCAGGTGACGCAAGGCTACTCAACATGTTTTTGCTGCTCTGTAAACCGTGTGATTCCACAGTATGTTGGAAACGCTTTTAATAGTCTTTGTTTTTGCCTTGCCGTCTCACTTCCCGATGCGCGCCGACATCTTCCACATGTAAAGAAACGTAACGCGCTGGGGTTTCCTAATGTCAGTCAGTGGAGGCTACAAGATTTATCTGCACGCAGTTCAAAAACCTTATGGCGAGTGGGTGGAGCAGACGGAGAGCTTCCGCCTCAGTGCGTTGCTGCATGTTCCCGGGGTGATATGAGCCAGACGCGCACGCACGCACTCACTCACGCGCGCACACACACACGCACGCACGCACACACACACACACACACAAAAACACAGCTACATCATCACACACAGGAAGTCTAGCTGTCCACTTGGGAAAAGCCAGCAGCACCGGCCGAGCATTTGGGTGGACTGCAGCCTGACCAAAATGCACCCGTTCCCGTGTATTCAGCGTGGGGGTCTCCAGAAAAAAACTCATAATTGGAGATATGAAGGGGGCCCATATCCACATAATGAACGGCGGAGGACTGGAGCCTGGTCGGGATGCGCGCGCGAGCATTTCTAATGATAGCCGGAAACCCAGCGGGGAACGATGGGAGTCAGCGCATCTCCTCAATTCAAAGCGCAGCGTGTTGCAATGATTGATAGTGGACATTACAACTAAATCTCTGTTAATTCCTATTATGGCCTAGTTGCTCATAAAAAAAAACCCATTGGAAATGCGATCCATCTCCTGCTGCCCGTCAGCTGGCAACTTGCATGTTGTTGGTTGTGATTTGAAAAACATCTTCAGCTCCATTAAGGACGCCGAGTCAGGAGGTGACGTCCATAAAATACACGACTGTAGGGAACTCACACGACATCTCTCGGTTCCTTCAGCTAGCACAGTACGCTTTTTTTTGACACGTTTTCAAATGAAAAGGTTTGTTAATTCAGCTTTAAAACATTATGGATGCCACTGCCGTGCCACAACGTTCCGTTTCAGAGCCAAACCGGAGCTGTTTCCTCCCATCGCGTTGTCAACAGAGAGTTGGGTGTCGTCAACAAGCAGCGGAGTGTTGGGCGGACTATCCTAATCCTACAGTCTCGCTCAGCAGGTACAAATCACATTTTATTTGCTCAGCCCCTCAGAAAGAGGTAGAGCGCAGGGATAGTTGGCTGTAGAAAGTTACGAGGACGCCCGTAAAAGCTCGGCAGTCCGAGTTCTCTGGTGCAGAGTTATCTGGCTGTAACGGGACCTCGTTCCCCTGAGGCAAAAGGTGGCGGCTGAGAAACCTTTTCATAAGTTTTATGTCATGTACATGGATACTTTCGCGGTGCTTAATTTGGGTAATAAAGCACAATGGTGGCAAATGTTGTGGCCTCACCTCAGCCGGTCATCTACCAGTATGATGTTGAGGGAAACACAAATCGGGAACTATGGATTCATTAAATAATATTCACAGACACTCTAGGCGGTAGAGCGGGTCGTCCAGTAATCAGAGGGTTCCGGGTTCGATCCCCCGTCCCTCCTGGCAGCACGTCAAAGTGTCCTTGAGCAAGACACTGAACCCTTAAGTGCTCCTGATGAGCTGGTGTGCACCTTGCATGGTTGTCGCTGCCATCGAGGTGTGAATGGGTGAATGTGAGGTGTGTATTGTAAAGTGCGTTGAGCGCTCGAAAAGCGCTGTATAAAATGCAGTCCATTTATAACTCAGCGCTCCTGGTACGTAGAGACAAACTGTGTCGACAGAGAGGACTTGGTACCTTCAAAGGTATTATTTATGTCTGTAGACCAAGAGGACGCTGAGATATCTGAAACTGGTGTTAAATCACTCCTCTCATTACACTATTAGTTTAGGAAACTGTTATATTTTTTTGTTGCCATTTTTTGACATAAAAACTAACAGGAAAAAATCTCTCAAATCTGCTGAGCCTGGCCTCTCATTGCATTTACTCAAGGAAGCCTCCTGAGCAGTCAGAGGCAAGCTCGGCAGATTATTCAGCTCGATACAAACAGCACAAAGGCGAGAGAAATAAGAGGCTGACAGACAAATGAGTTATTTCAGTTTATTTCTTTATTGAAATGGCATTCAGTGGGAGGTTTATGACTGCGGAAGAACTGGAGGCGCTATTTGATGAAGAGGACGACACAATGTCTCCTCCGATCCGCAGAGTATATCCATGGACGGAATTTCTCAATACAAAACGTGCGATTTTCTACAGGCGAGTTTCTCTTTATTGTGTGCTTTTGGATCTGTTGCACCTATGCAATTTCTAAAATAGATCAATACATAAAGAAAAACAGTATACATTCTAAAAGCTGAGGTTGCGGTGAAAAGAATGACACCAAGCACTTGGATTGAAAACATTTTTAAGGTGGTAAAATATAGCAAAATGCAAAATAAAAAAGGCTTAAACCTCTAGGGGTTAATGAAGCTTATTGTGCCTTATAGGTATGTAGCTTGTATAGCGAAGGCAATGGTCCCATCAGGAAGGAAGCAGCCTTTAAACCCAACACATTGTATTCATAACAATACTAATACACGATTGGATGGAATGAATTGCTATCCAGTGGACAAAGAGTACTGCAATTTATTTGTTTTAAAGTTATTGATGGATATTATTCTATATTATTGCGCGGCTCTACTGGAAAACTCGGCTCTGATTGGTCAAATGCGGCGATCAGCGGTGAGTTAATTCAGAATAATGGCCATCTGTTAATAAGGACCGTTGTCACGGGCAGCCACTTCTCCACCTGGATTCACGTTCCTTGTTTCATGCCAGCTACATGCTAATGCTAATACAGTGGTACCTCGACTTGTGACTGTAATTTGTTCTATAAGAACGGTCGTATGTTAAAACAATCGTATGTCGAAGCAATTTTTCCCATATACACCACGCTCCTATTTTCTACGATTTCCTTCTTAGTTTCAATGGGAATCATTGCCTTTTTCTTTTTCCCGTCATTCTTCTTCTTAGGACTCATCATGAAGGGTGAAAATAAACAAAATACACAAGACAAACACAGTAAATATGAAATAAATATGGATAAGCCGCAAACTACATGCACACACAATGTAGGTCACCGGCTGACTGACTGCTGACTGGCCGCCAACGCGCCAACTACAAATTTCCACGGTCGTATCTTGGAGCAATAGGTCGCAAGTTGATACAAATTTTCGTGACTATCGCTACTCGTATCTTGGATTTGTCGTAAGTAAATGCAGTCGTAAGTCGAAGTACCACTGTACTATCTAGTGCCAACATCTGGTGCACTGCATATACAAAGCAATGGATGGATATTCAATATCACATTAATAACGATGAATGGGTTAGTCATGTGTTTTTTGTTTATATTTGTAGGGCGAATAGTCTGCCATGTTGTTGTGGACCATTTCTCACAGTGGAAGCTCCAAAACCAGTTATTGAAGTTATAAAATAATTTCAAATCTCTATTTTCTTAAAGCTATGTAATATCATTAAATAGCTGTATGGAAAAACACCTAAGAACTGACTTCAGAACTAATATATAAAACAAGATATAATCTAAAACAAATCCAAATATAATTCCAACCATGTATCACACTTTATATGTTCAATAGATCCAGCAGCGAAATGAAAGTGAAAAAGCATTGAAAAAGTGTTCCTTTTTTTCTAATTCACTAACATACAGAGTAATAAAATTATAATAATACATATATGTTTCTTTTCATTTTTTCCCATTTTCCTCACATATGGACGGCCGGATCCAAGTTAACAAATCACCTACTTGTTAACTCACACCCTATTGTTCACCATCTGCTGTGACCATTGAAAACAGCAGTCCGTGGGAAAAGGAAAAAAATAAACAGAATTACAAAAAAGCAGCAGAACACGGCAACCTTGATACTGTAGATCGATCTAACGAGCCGGGGGAAACCACTGTGGTTCTAAAGAGTGGCTTTAAAAATGTCACAGCTCATCTCCTTCAAGTGTTTCCAAACTTCCATTCAATGTGACGTATTCGCCCGAGTTCCCGGATTCAGGGCTGTTCTGTGGAGGACATGGATTCTGGATCGCAGCCATCTCAAAGGCAAGTAACGGTCAAAGATGAGAGGAAAAAGTCTTGTCTTGTCTAATCCAGATCCCCCCCCCCACAGCTATCAAGAGTTTAGTACAACAAAAGGGGGATTTTGACCCGCCTACATTGGCAAAATAAATAGCTAAAATGATGCGATATGCATTACCATCGTGCGGCAGATCGATGCAGACCCAAGAAATGCAACTTATGTGTTACGATCAAAGACAACCAAAGTTAGTTTCTTTTTAATTTGACCATCATCTATTTTCCATTGAGTTCAAGAATTGTAAATAGGATTTGGATTTTGATCCAATTTTAAAAAAAAGGCGGGGAATGTTTTTTGAAGACAAGTCATTTGGTTTAACCCACCTCTGGGTTAAACCAAATGACTTGCCCGGCAATCTTTATTATCAAGAGAGCAAATTTGTCTGGAGCCGCAAAATATATTTGATAACACAGCTTATAAAGTGATATATATATATATATATATATATATATTTATATATTTATACTATATGTACAAAAACTATAGTTTGTTGCATTTATGAAATTATAGAACGATAAAGACAAAATTTGACATTTTATTCCTATTTTTTTCCTGTTATAACAAAGGAAAACACCAAAGTCTTATGAAGAGGAGAAAAAAATTGTAGCATGTGTAGGCCTACTTGCAAATCTATTAGACACAGACCAATGCAGGCCTTTTTAATTCCTCCCCATATTTGTGGAAAATTTATAAAATAAAAAGTAGCTCACTTTGATATAAATAAAATATACAGCTGCAGCCTAATAACTTAAAAAGTTTGAACATAAAAAATAGGCCAGTTTGTATTTTATTATGACTAAAGTCTGTTTCAGTGTGCTGTTATCCTCTTCTGTTTTTTCTCCTCAGCCACATACAGCAATCAACCGTCGCGCCTGAACATTAAACACAACTACATCAGCTCTGGGTCTAAAATAAATATTCTTTGCAAAATAATAGCCTATTAAATGATAGTGTTCTCACCTGTTTAATGTGATTCATTTTTCTGAACATCACTGAAGATCTTCTCTGTATAGGGCTGTAAGATGTGAATTTGATCTTCACCCAGGACTGCAGGTCTAGCATCTGTGAGGCGGGAACGATCATTGGATTTTATGTACTTCGTGCTCGAGAAAACCTGCTTCCATAAGTTTGTTGTTCCAAAGATGGGCGGGACTCCAAATGCACACTTCTTCATGTTCATATTGTCACGACCTGGGCTAGGAGAGACCCAAACGCACGACACTGGGAGACGGGAGTCAGACAAAGGATGTTTATTAGCCCACAAGGTAGAGCTGGCCGGGGGGACCCGGTCAAGTAGGGATGGAGCAGGGCTGGGCAGGGATGATGACGACCGGGAGGAGGGGTCCAGGACCCGGGTGGAGAGACGGGGAACCTGGCTGGATGGAGAAGGACGGACAGCCTTGGTCGACCAGCGGAGACAAGCAGGTAAACCGGGCTGGCTGGAGATGGACGGACAGACTGGGTCGACGAGAGGAGACAAGCAGGTAAGGGGAAGACAAAACAAAGAGACATAGACTAGAGACTTGAAACAAGCACTAGGAACTTGGAACTAGGAATTGAGCCAGTAGCTGTACAACTCGGGTAAGCTAGTTGACGGTCTGGCAAAGAATGACTGGGAAGCTGGAGACTAAATACTGTGTGGAGCGATGCAGGTAATTGATCCCAGGTGTGTGCAATTGGCTCAAGGGGGGAGCTGCAGATGAGGCAAGAGCGGCCTCTAGTGGTGCTGGGAGGCCGCGGGCCTAACACATATAGGTGTCGGGAATGGCAATCCATGTTTGTCGTGTTTGGGGAGGTTGTCAATACTCGCTCCATTTGTGCTCTTGAGTGAGAATGGGCTTCTGATGGGCGACATCTTCGAGATCAGCTGTCAGGCTTTTGAACTTGGACACCCATAAGACTTTATCAGCTATGTCGGCCAGTTCAATTTCAAGATCGGGTTGACTTACTCCTGTTAATGCAAACATGTTCAGCAGGGATGGGTCGATGTCTTGGGGTGTGACAGGGAAGGATAATGTGTTTTTGCATTACGATGGTCGCACACTTTAAAAACTCACAATCTATATGAATATGTTCTTCTTTAAACTCTCTCAGAGAGAGGAATTGAGACAGCGTACCTCTATGTACATCTCTGGCAAACACTGTCTTCTTGCGCTCAAACGCCCAAACATCCTCCAGCATCTGCAAGGCCTTGCTTCCCTTTCCCTGGAGACTATTGTTCAGCGTGTTTAAGTGACTTGTCATATCCACCATGATGTGTGACTTTTCCAGCCAATCTGGATCTTCCCGTTCGGGACAGGTAAGGCCTTTGCTTTCCAGGAAGGTTTTCACATGTTCCAGACAAGCAGCAAAACATTCAAGCACCTCTCACGTGGACAGCCACCGGACTTTGTTATGTAGCAGGAGATCCGAATATGCGCTGTCGACTTAATCTAAAAATGAACAGAATTGTCAGTAATTTACGTATGGTGGGTGAAGTTTGTTTTTTAAGTCAGAAAATAGATGCTCTGATATTTTAATGAACGGTTATTTCATGTATTCTCTTGTCTGTGAATGGCTTTCCATGCCTTACTATCTCCTGAGCAGCCACAAAAGTAGTAGCAGTAGTTGAGTTTAAAGACTTGATCCACTTTTTGAAAGAATATTTGCTCTGCTCAGTTCCTAAATGATTATTTTTCACTCATCTTGGTACGTTTCAGCAAATGCCTTGTGCCTGTTCTGGAAATGTATTTCAACATTAAATTTTTTGTTGTCTGAAAATTTCTCACCATATCAAGCATACAGGTAAGCCAGCATCGTTGGCAACGAAAGCAAATAAATGTGTTCACGCAGAATTAAACACTATTTATCTCTGAGACTTTTTTTTGGATCTGGAATCCATAGCTCCTGTATTGCCGGCGAAATAGTTCCAAATATGAGGATTAATATTATGGCTGTTCGGTCAGAGCTGTAGTCTACGTGTGCTGCTGCTATCCAGTATCCACTCCCAGCGGTCTGCTCTCCCATTGACTGGAATGTCTTCATGTGCGGGAGTAAGGAGCCGAATACTCGATTTTGATTGGTTGCTCGACATGTGAGGACCCCGCATCGTCACGTTCCTGTGGCATGCTTACGAAGCAGCTGCATTCCATCAATGCTGGAATCCGGAAAACTTAAAACCCTGATGCACATTTTAGCTGACTGAAATGTTAAACATTTTTTTTATACAGTGTATAGGCCACACATTTTTATAATTGAAGAATGTAAAAATCACTCTAGGCCTACAACAATGATAAATGAAAATTAAAATGTTGAAAAGTGACCGTTATTAATTTCCATATCATTTTTTGTCAAAGCCACAGGGAGCCAATGAAGAGGAGCTAAAGAGCCGCAGGTTGCCAGCCCCTGTTTTAACCAAAAGCATTACTGAAGATTGAAGATTACCTCAACTTGTGGATCTTGGATTGGTCCGATGTGTAAGTCAGGATAAACAGATAGATAGATAGTGTGGCGGACAAAGGGGTGTGGTCAAGCAGTGGCTGCGGACGACAGCACGGTTCCCATTTCCCGCGGCCCCTCAAGCTGCCTCGAATTGGCCCAATCAGCGTCCGCACGAGGCAGCAATAAAGGTTCAGATCCTCTGAACTCTTATCTGTGGGAAGAAACTCCCACAAGTGGCGCAGTCGGCAGGACCTGGGAGGGGCAGGGTGCCGAGTAAAAGGCACCCCCAAGTCGATCCGGAAATGCTACGAGTACCTCTGCTGCCAGCTGGGGAGCGTCCTCGCCAGAGTGAGCTCCCTGGAGCACGCCGTGACCAGCCGCCAGCCCGCCGCCGTCCACCTGGAGCCAGCCAGAGGTCCAGACACGTGTCCATCCCACATTGGATTTCCCAGGTCCCAAGTCCATCGCGGTGCCCCGGAGGACAATGTCAAGGGTGGCGCTACGTCCTTCCTCAGGACCCACGCAGGATTTGCCGGGTCCCCAGCCCGTCGCGGTTCCCCGGAGGACAACGCCAGGTGAGGAGCTACGTCCATCCCCAGGGCCCACGCGGGATTCTTCGGGTCCCCAGCATGTTCCGATGACCCGGAGGTCAATGTCTGAGGCGGCGCTAAGTCCGACCCCAGGACCTACACAGGATTGGCCAGGTTCTGTGGTGCCGCGGGATGCTTCCCATGCTGTCCCCTCTCTGTCCCCCCTTGGCTCCAGTGGCGGTGCTGCCGCGGGAAATCAGGGAGCTGCGCAAACGTCTGGGCAGGGGTGCGGACACTGCGGGCGGCCCGGCCACGACCGCCATGACTGTCCCCGGATGAAACTCGGCCAGGTGGTCCGGTTCGCCGGCCCACCAGATCCCTTCCCCGGTCGGAAAGGAGCCTACCAAGTACCGGTAAGGCTCCAAAGGGATAGACATCAGGCCTCGATATACTCGGCTGTTGGCAGACGATGTCCAGCAACGCCTGTTTCGACTTTGGTGGAGGTGTCACAGGTGGAGGTTCGTTGTGTGCATGGGGATATTTACACGTATCCGATTGTCTGGCTCGAAATTAGTCACAAGGGAAAAAAGCATAGAGTACAGGCTGTGGTTAGTTCCCGCCTGTCGCACTCCCTGATTTTGGGCATGGATTGGACAGGGCTTGACGCATTGATGAGAGAGGCTGGGGGGAGTGCATTCACGGCCAGTAGGGAAATGTGAGTGTTGCGTGGCGCACGGTGACGCGACAGGGTCGTAGGCGAGCGCAAAGTGCGGGGGCGGTGGGATCTTAAGTAGGGTCTTCTCCGGTCCCTGTAACCTTCCCTATCGCAGATTTTCCGCTGGAGCAGTCGGAGACGCCACCCTACATGAGGCCTTTGAGGGGGTAGTTAAAATCTATGGCGTATTGACACGCCCAGACGCCGTGCTTACTCATTGTATTTTTCGGTGATCAGGGACAGGTTATATTGAGTGAGCTGACAGGAGAGGAGATAACCCAGTTGTTGGTACTGAAGGGCTGCTGGGAAATGCTCTTCCAGGCGGCTCAACATAACCCGATGGCCTGTCACCTTGGTCACGAAAAAACATGACAGTTGATATTGGCCTGCTTCTATTGGCCGGGCATTTGGGCAGATTTGTGTAAATGGTGCGCTGCGTGTCCTGAGTGCCAGTTAGTCCACCCTCCGGCCGCACCAAGAGCGGTGTTGAGGTCCCTCCCCTAGTCGAAGTCCCTCCCCCTAGTCGAGGTCCCGTTTGAAAGACTCGATATGGACATCATCGGTATGGACAGCACCCAGAAGCAGTGCCCCTGCGCAGTATGACGGCCAAAAGTGTGGCGCAGGCGCTGTTTCAGGTCATCTCCCAAGTCGGGATTCCAAAGGAAATCCTGACCAACCAGGGCACTACCTTTATGTCATGTACACTTCAGGAACTTTACGAGTTACTGGACGTCCATTCAATTCTGACCGGCGTTTACCCTCCCCAGACTGACGGCCTGGTGGAGCGGTTTAAAAAAAACACTGAAAAACATGATTTGAAAGTTTGTTCACGAGGACAGCCATAATTGGGACAAGTGGTTGGACCCCTTGTTGTTTGCGGTGAGAAAACTGGGAGGAAGGTCTTAGCACCAGTAAGAATGATATACAGTATGTTATGGACCTGAGAGTAAAGTTACACCTGAGAGTAAAGTTCAGCCGTTTTCACAGGAGAATTTGCTCCAGGCTCATGAACGTCTCTTGGCACCTCTTATACGACCGGGGGGCTCGACTTCAATTTGCACCGGGAGACAAGGTGTGAGTGTTGCTCCCTACGTCCAGCTCTAAATTGCTAGCGAAGTGGCAAGGGCTTTTTGTGGTCACACGGCGGGTTAGCGAGGTCGATTATGAGGTTGAACGGTCTGACAGGCAGGGGGCAATACATATTTATCGTACCGCGGCCCTGTTAAGTCACTATCTCTCTCCGTCTCAGAGGGCGTTTGTCGCTGCACTTCAGCTTCGCTTCTCTGAGGTTTTCTCCTCCCTGCCAGGCCTCAGGGGTGAAGACCCCAGGGGTGAAGGTGGGCCATAGGCCATGCTGGACATGGGCGTAATAGTCCACGAGTGACTGATCTAGTCCCATGGGGCTGGTGAATAAGCCTGATGGGTCAGTCCGGTTCTGCGTGGACTACTGAGGGGTGAACGCGGTGTCCAACGCCTACCCATTGCCCCGATCGATGAACTTCTCGACCAGTTAGGTACAGCTAGTTTTTTTCACGACACTGGATTTAACCAAGGGCTACTGGCAGATTCCCTTGTCTCTGGAGTCCAAGGAAAAATCAACGTACTCCACGTTGCTTGGCTCATACCACTTTCGCACACTTATGTTCGGGTTGTCCGGTGCCCCAGCCACCTGTCAGAGACTCATGGACCATGTTTTGCGTCTGCATGTAGCATATGCCGCGGCCTACCTAGATGACATTATTATTAAGAGCGACACCTGGGAATGGCATATGCAGCATGTGGGTGCTGTACTGGAGTCCCTGAGGCAGGCTGGGCTCACTGCCAACCCAAAGAAGTGTGCCATTGGACGGCGGGAGGTACAGTATCTGGGGTACCACTTGGGCGAAGGCCTGGTCCGACCCCAGCTTGATAAAACCGCAGCTGTCGCAACCACGGCAAGACCTAAGACCAAGAAGGAGGTGAGGCAGTACTTGGGGTGCGCCGGCTACTATAGGAGGTTTGTCCCCAACTTTTCAGAGCTAACCAGCCCCTTGACTGACTTAACTCGAAAAGGCACTCCAGATCTGGTCAGAGAAGTGCCACAGCATCCGAACATAGCGATGCCAGTCTGTGGTAGTTTTCAAAATGCACTCCAAAAGCAAGTTATTGATACTTTGAATAATTTACTGTACAAAAAAGTTGTCACCTCAGTCATGAAATAAAATCGAATTTACACATTTCTGACACTATGTCAACAAAAACTGAACATCATGAACTTCATAGCTGCAGACCAGTCAGAGTGGCCATGCTGACCCCTGTCCACCGCCGAAAGTGCCTACAATGGGCATGTGAGCTTCAGGACTGGACCATGGAGCAGTGGAAGAAGATGGCATGGTCTGATGAATCATCTTTTCTTCTTCATCATGTGGATGGGCGGGTTTGGGTCCGATCTGATCGAGCATTTGTGGGATGTGCTTGAACAACAAGCCCGATCCATGGGGGCCCCACCTTGCAACTTACAGGACTTACAGGATCTGCTGCTAACGTCTTGGTGCCAGATACCACAGGACACCTTCAGAGGTCTTGTGGAGTCCATGCCTCCACGGGTCACAGCTGTTTTGGCGGCACGAGGGGGCACACAATTAGTTACACTATAGATACACTATTAGTGGTTATTGGTGGTGGTGTTAACGTTATGGCTGATTGGTAGATAGATGATTAGATACTTAGACAGATAGATAGACAGACAGACAAACAGACAGACAGACAGACAGACAGACAGACAGACAGACAGACAGATAGAAATCATCTCTGAATGACACATTGTTGCAACACAAGCCTGTTTGCAGGTGTGGAAAGAGGGAAGTGACCTAACGAAGGAAACCTTAATTATTGCCGTAAGGAACATTAATGAGATCTCACACACCAACATGCACACACACACACACACACACAAACACACACTCAGAATACTGTGGATAACAAAAATGCTCGTCAACTGATCTCAAGGTCACGTCTCAGTCAAACAAACTTTATTTATTTTTTTAATGGGTGACAGTAAACTAATGGTTTGACACCCCCCTCCCCACCAGAAAATTTTAAATAACAACTTTCCTCATGACCTTGATTGTCAGCACGTACACGTTTAACGTAGATGAGAGAATCAGAGGTACTGATTTAAACAAGTGAGGAAAGGTTAGGTTCTTTTTGGAGATTCGGCTCTTTATGAGTGACTTGGTAAAAAGACTTGGGACTGGGGGCTCGCAGCTCTTTTCGTTTAAGACTCGAGTCTCAGTGAATGCCTGTCTGTCTGGCTGCAGTTGCCGAGTAGCAAACAGCGACCCTTTTGCCGGAGTGGCCCATGGCTACAGGTGGTTTAAAGATTTGTTCACTGTGAATGAATCGTTTGCGAGTCTTGCATGTCTAATTTAAACAGCCACTTAGGCCCAGGTATTGCCTTTTAACTTATCTTATCCTGTGCATAGAATCCCTTTTTCTACATTCTATATATTTTTGTATATTTAGCTATTTTTCTTTATTTTGTGGCAATTTCTTTCTATATTTGGCTTTTTTTTTTACCACTTTTTTTGTATATTTGGCTGTTTTCTTTTATTTTTTGGGCTATTTTTGTTTTTTTATTTGGCTGTTTTTTGTTTGTTTTAATTTGGCGATTTTCTTTGTACAGTGGGGCAAAAAAGTATTTAGTCAGCCACCAATTGTGCATGTTCTCCCACTCAAAAAGATGAGAGAGGCCTGTTATTTTCATCATAGGTATACCTCAACTATGAGAGACAAAATGAGAAAAAAAAATCCAGAAAATCCCATTGTCTGATTTTTAAAGAATTTATTTGCAAATTATGGTGGAAAATAAGTATTTGGTCAATAACAAAAGTTCATCTCAATACTTTGTTATATACCCTTTGTTTGCAATGACAGAGGTCAAACGTTTTCTGTAAGTCTTCACAAGGTTTTCATACACTGTTGCTGGTATTTTGGCCCATTCCTCCATGCAGATCTCCTCTAGAGCAATGATGTTTTGGGGCTGTCGCTAGGCAACAGGGACTTTTAACTCCCTCCAAAGATTTTCTATGGGGTTGAGATCTGGAGACTGGCTAGGCCACTCCAGGACCTTGAAATGCTTCTTACGAAGCCACTCCTTCGTTGCCCGGGCGGCGTGTTTGGGATCATTGTCATGCTGAAAGACCCAGCCACGTTTCATCTTCAATGCCCTTGCTGATGGAAGGAGGTTTTCAGTCAAAATCTCACGATAAATGGCCCCATTCATTCTTTCCTTTACACAGATCAGTCGTCCTGGTCCCTTTGCAGAAAAACAGTCCCAAAGCATGATGTTTCCACCCCCATGCTTCACAGTAGGTTTGGTGTTCTTTGGATGCAACAGCTTTCTTTCTCGTCCAAACACAACAAGTTAAATTTTTACCAAAAAGTTCTATTTTGGTTTCATCTGACCATATGCCATTCTCCCAATCCTCTTCTGGATCATCCAAATGCTCTCTAGCAAACTTCAGACGGGCCTGGACATGTACTGGCTTAAGCAGGGGGACATGTCTGGCACTGCAGGATTTGAGTCCCTGGCGGCGTAGTGTGTTACTGATGGTAGCATTTGTTACTTTGGTCCCAGCTCTCTGCAGGTCATTCACTAGGTCCCCCCGTGTGGTTTTGGGATATTTGCTCACCGTTCTTGTGATCATTTTGACCCCACGGGGTGAGTTCCTGCGTGGAGCCCCAGATCGAGGGAGATTTTCAGTGGTCTTGTCTTCCATTTTCTAATAATTGCTCCCGCAGTTGATTTCTTCACAACAAGCTGCTTACCTATTGCAGATTCAGTCTTCCCAGCCTGGTGCAGGTCTACAATTTGTTTCTGGTGTCCTTTGACAGCTCTTTGGTCTTGGCCATAGTGGAGTTTGGAGTGTGACTGTTTGAGGTTGTGGACAGGTGTCTTTTATACTGATAACGAGTTCAAACAGGTGCCATTAATACAGGTAACGAGTGGAGGACAGAGGAGCCTCTTAAAGAAAAAGTTACAGGTGGCTGACTAAATACTTTTTTGCCCCACTGTATATTTGGCTATTTTTGTAAATGTGGGCATTTTCTATGTTTATTTTGCAGTTATCTTTGTATATATGGCTATTTTACTCTTTTATTTATCTACTTTTGTTTTTTATTTGTATATTTCTGCTATTAATATTGGCTGTTAACATTATTTAATAATAAGTCGCCTGCAAGTTTATCCAACCTAAGACCCTGTGTGAAACAGATACGGTTTGTGAGATGTTTTTTTGGGGAGGTGTGGATTGATGCACAGAAGGGACGGCCCTTTGCCTCTGACAACGCACCCAAACACCCCCGTGCAGTGAACGAGATAAATCAGAGGTTTATAATAAGCCTGATTGGAGGCTCCGGGGATAGCTGTCAGCGTTTTAGTGGCTAATCCGCTTCTTAAAAACACTGCCAGACACATCAATGGCTGTCTACCGAGAAAAAAAACACTAGAGAATCAATAAAGAGATTTGTGTTGAGGGTTAGGTGGAGTGGGGGTGGGGGGTGATGTGAGGATTTTAGAGCCAGCCCCAGCCAATTAATATTTTAATATTAATATTTTGGGCTTCTTTCAGGTTCGGCTCGCACCAGGGTTCTTCACGCCAAGTTCATCAATGACGATATTTCCAAATTTCTTTCTCTGAGCGCTCGATTAGCATTTTATTTGCCTGCTTCAGTGTGTATCGATCTGTGAATAATCACCCGTGCCTGTGCTCTGTTCCACAGATTAGAAGGGTTGATTGCATGGAATGGATCGTGAAACGGTATGGCAAAAATAAAGGGAGACGTTTTTTTGTCAAACTCCTGATGCAATTGCTCATCGATGAAGCCAGTAATAGCGAGCAGCTGGGTCAGTTTACTACTCACGCAGCTTGCACTGTCTTTATTTTCACATTTGGTTACTGTGGCGGACCAAGGGGCGTGGTTAAGCTGTGGTTAGTCTGACCCCAGGACCCACGTGGGATTTTCCAGGTCCCCAGCCCCTCCCGGGGCCCCAGAGGGGATGGCCAGGGCTCCACCCCACCCAAGGGCGTAGGGAGATGCCCCTTTTCTTTGCCACATGATCCCCCTTCCACCGGCCCGGAGGAGGGTGGATGTCCCCCAGCCGGGTCCTGTGGTGCCGGAGGACGATGTCTCCACTTACTATGCTGTCCCTTCTCTGTCCACTGTCAGCTCCCAGGGTGGTTCCACCACAGCATCGGGGTGCGCAGGCGTCGGGGCAAGGGTGCGGGCACTGCGGGCGGCCCGGCCACGACTGCCAGGACCGCCCCCGGATGGAACTTGGCGAGGTGGTCCTGGTTGCCCCCTCCCCGGGTTGGTAAGGGACCTACCAATTACCGGTAAGGCTATAAGGTGGTAAACATCGGGCTTTGCTGGACTCGGGCTGTTTGCAGACGAGGATCCAGCAACACCTTGTTCAACCCAGGGTTTTGGTGGAAGCATCTTGGGGAGAAATTTGTTGTGTGCATAGGGATATTCACAAGTATCCGATGGTGTAGTAAAGCTTTGGGTGGTTAGTTCCCGCCTGTCGCATTTTTCGTTGATGAGAGAGGCTGGAGGAGTACATTTACATTCGGTAGGGAGATGTTGTGAGTGTTGTGAGGGTCGTCAGCGGGCGCGACGGGTGCAGGGGCGGTGGAATGCCAAGTGGGATCTTCTCCAGCCCCCCTGACCTTCCCTATCAACGGTTTTCCAATGGAGCAGTCACGGGACAACACCCTATGCGGTGCCTTTGAGGGGGTAGTTAAAGTTTATGGTGTATTGATGCACCCAGATGCTGCGCTCACTCACCTGTATTTTTCGTTGATTAGGGACAGGTTATTTCCAGTGAGCTGTGACACTCAGACAGGAGAGGAAATAACCCAGTTGTTGGTGCCAAAGAGCTGCCGGGAAATGCTCTTCCAGGTGGCTCACCAAAGCCCGATGGCCGGTCACCTCGGTCACGATAAAACACGACAGCGGATAATGGCCCACTTCTATTGGCCGGCCATTTGGGCAGATGTGCGTAAATGGTGGGCCGCATGTCCTGAGTGCCAGTTAGCCAACCCTCTGGCCACACCAAGAGTGCTATTGAGTTCTGTGGTAGATGGGGTGGCTTAAGTAGCCATAAACCCCGTCCACACACTCAGTCAGGAGAGGAGCCCTGTGTCATGACATGTTCCATCTGCTCCTGGCTTATTCCACCTAGCCTCAGCTCTACAATAAACTGGTGTTATCAACCCCCCCGTCGTCTCTGTCACTGTGGCAGATTCGTCACCACACGCAACCCAAGTGGCATGTTCAGGGACCTCCGGCACAGAGGTTGATAACACCAGTTTATTGTAGAGCTGAGGCTAGGTGGAATTAACCAGGAGATTCCTTAATGTTTGTCTGGCTTGCAGTGGGGATCGGCGTACAAGCTGGTTAGCCGACCAGGAGCCAGAGAGCGGAACGCCATTCCTCCTGTGCCCGAACTCATTATTCTTTATTATTCATCCTTTTGGCCAGCTAGCCTTTTTGTTCAGTTTGTTTAATAAGAACTCTTGCCATGTCGGTAACCCACGGCATGAAATAATATGTCTCCCTCCCTAAACCCTTACCTGTGGGCAGAGACTCCCAAAGTTACTCACTGCTCATGCTCAATTAAGCCAGTTTCTCTGTTGGTCCAGTTTAGCTCTGGTCAGAGGCACGGTGCATCTCTTACGTGACCAGCCGATATTTACGCCCACTTATGATGCAACGGATACACCGTAGGGCTCCACTCTTTCTCCTGGACCCCTAAAATTAAAATGAAAAACAGACAATTAATTCTTGTAACAAATGTGTATAAATCTGGATTATTACACGTACACACATCAGATGGGTACATGTCTGACTGGACCAATTTACACTTTGAATATTTTGTAAGAGGGAACGATTGTCTGATTTGGCATTGGATAAACAAACCTCAAAATATCCAAGGAATCTCACTATCTCTGAGCTATGCTAAGATAGCATGGCATAGCAAATGTTAGCTCATGCTGGATTTGCTATATACTGAAACATCACTGATTTTGAGTGTGAGTGACAGTCACTTACACTCAAAATAAAAATGCCTGACAGTGGGGGCCATTTGGCGCAGTCAAGGAACCCAACTACAGCACTGACACAGGACTACCACTGAACAACAAAGGGATCATCTAACCCCCCTGCGGATGTCTTCCCACCTTCCTTCCCTCCCTGTATCCCCTCCTGCCGCTCACCAGCGTGCACGCCCACGCCGTCATAATCGATGCCGATAAACGCTGTGTCGGGCTACATTCCCTCCTTCCTCTCCTCCTCCTCCTTTTCTCTGTGCACCGGGGACTGAAAAAGCCCTGCCTGCAGAGGCAAGACTGAGTGTGATATAAGTAACCATGAACTGTGCCATAAATCTTTTCACAGCTTGTTACTCCAGCTTCCGTTTTTTCCCCCTCACTCTCTCTCTTGTTCTCTTTCATTGTTTGGTATAGGGAAGGCGGAGAAACAAATGCTACGGCGGGTTGATAGCCTGCATAGATGGACATATGTTCATCCTACATAGATTTATTTAAAAAAATCAAGTACTGTATGGAGACCTTGTTCTTTTACCACTGGATAGCGCTCATCAAGCGCGTTCAAATGACATATAAAACTCATTTTTGGTCAAGGTGTCAGTTCGGGCCTTTTTAGGCCAAGCCCTCAAAATTGTAAGGCATTAATGAAGTGCAGTATCTTTCTCTACCCCCCGTCCCCAATCCTTTTTGGGGGAGGGGTAGGGGAGCAGAGGGCATTCATTCGACTGTTTGCCTTTGTGTAGGCCCTGAGATATTATATATTATTTATTACACAAGCTGCAAATCAATCTGACCTCATGTGCCTTGTGAGCGCACTCCTTGGATTGATGGTAAATAGGAGAAGGACAAGCAAGAAAAGGGGGGGTTATTTCTCAGAAAGAGTTAGTTAGGTTAAGGTAAATTACCCACGGCCTTTACTGACGTTACTGCAGAATATTCTCTGAACTGTTGGAAAATCATCTTCCAGTGTTTTGTTTGTTCGTCTGTTTATATATGTTTGCAAGGAAACATATTTAAAAAAAAAACATACACCCTTATTATGTACTTAGTATGACTGTGTATTGCCTTCTTTGTGCTGTTGCATAAGATAGCACTTTATTGATCTCCTCAGAGAAAAAAAGTGCTCGTTCTGGGAGATTTGAGTTGTAAAAACAAGGATATAAATATGAAATATGAAAAAAAATGCTACAAACTATCCGAAATATAGTGAAATTTTACTGGTACTCAGAAAGTTGCTGTGGGGATACTATTTACTTTGTTTACATTGTGGTGTGGGGATGGTGTGGTTTGAGCAGCCACACCTGACCTGGATCTAGGTAGTTAGGGACCAAGAGTGGCTGAACACCTGTTGCTCAGTGATCATTGATCTAATGAGCAACGGATTAAAACCCCCATCCCCACAAACACTCAGGAGAGGAGCCCGTGTCATGACATGTGGCTATCTGCTCCTTGGCAAATTCCAGCTGGCACACTCGCTACATAAACTGGTGCTTACAAACCCCCGTCTCCTGTGTCCCTGTGCTGGGGGTCCCTGAAACGCCACTTAGGTGGAGTGTGGTAGGCAAAAAATTAAGAGTCAGGCATTTCAATCAATGGAATGACAATCAGGAGTGAGTTTGGATGGCCCTACCCTACTTATATAAACATACATACACATAAAACCAGGACTTCTATCTAACTATGGTCTTCACCAGCACATTCTGCAGGGGAATGAGTCACAAGGAGACAGGGTATCCCTGAACTGATGCATAACATAAGTTGGGCCAAGCAACAAGAAAATGGCCCTAAACACACATGCCAAAATAGATGGAGGTGGTTTTGAAACACATAGGGACAGCTACTTGGGCCAGTGACAGGTTTAAGACATGACAAGACCACAGACCCTGAGCACGCACTCGGGGATACCATCAGGCCAAGCAGCCTTACGTGCATTAATCTTGCTTAGTGCAGCACACATGTCGGTAGGGGAGAATTTGAGGGGCTGGTGGTCGGCAGGAAGTACAGCCGTGATTACCGCCTCCTGATTGTCCCTGTCAAAGTGAGCATAGAAGTTGTTAAGCTCATCAGATAGGCAGGCGTCGCTGTTTGGGGGGCTGGTGTTGGGGGTTTTGTAATCTGTAATGGCTTGGATGCCTTGCCACATGCGCCATGGGTCAGAATTGTTGTTAAAGTGCTCCTAAATCCTTGCACTCAGAGCATTTAGCTCTCTTGATGCCCCACTTCAGGTTAATCCTGAATAAACTGTAGGCCTGCGCATCACCTGATCTGAAGGCGGTGTCACGTGCATTTAGCAGTAGGCGGACCTCTCTGTATATCCCCCACTTCTGATTTGGGAAGGTTGGAATCTGTTTGGGTGTGGTGACACTATTGATGTTGGTGTTGATGTAATCCAGTACGGAGGAGGCAAAAGAGTCAATGTCCGTGTGAGAGTCCCAGGTGGCCTGAGTGGCAAACATACTCAAGTCCATGTGTTGAAACTGGTGCTGTAGTACAACATCCTGTCCCTCTGGCCACACTTTAACTGTCCTCACTCTGGGTTTCACACGTTTGATGAGTGGTGAGTGTTTGGGGAGTAAGAACAATGAGAGGTGGTCCCACTGTCCATGGGGGACACGCACACACTCTCTCACACACACACACACACACACACACACACACACACACACACACACACACACACACACACACACACACACACACACACACACACACACACACACACACACACACATGCTGTGGGGGAGTGTAAACATGTTCCAAGTTCTTGTCTCATCGTGGGGCAGTAGACCAGTAGTAGTATGTTAGTGGAATGTTTGGGGAGTACAAACTTCAAGTTGGAGTGGTTGAAGTCACCTGCAACAATAAAGGCTTCCTCGGGGTGTAAAGTCTGTTGTTTGCAAATGGATACATGAAGTTCTTTCATTGCAAGCTTAGCATTAGCATTGGGGGGATATAAACTGCAGTCACAACAGTAGATATAAAATCTCTGGGCAGATAAAAAAAGTCTACTGTTAACCACAAGATATTACAAGTTGGCAGGGTAGTGTCTCTCGATGATACTACAAGGAGCTTTTACATTTACATTTACATTTTGTTTGCCAGGGACCGTACATTGGCGATGAAAATTCTGGATATAGGTAGCCGATGGGGGGTTAATTTTTAGCTTAGTCCTTAGCCCTCCTCTCTTCCCTTCGTTTGTTTACAGTCTCAATGCTGCCTGCGGGCACTTCCGGCCAGCCTAGCCAGGTTGGTAGCCTCCAGTGTTTTGGCAATCTCTTGAATGTACAAGAGATTGCCAATAAATTTGTCTGTGTTGTGGGAACCAATATCCAGAAGTTTTTGTCGGCTATATGATGCGTACACAAGACTGTTCTGAGTGAACAGATTTAAACAAATAGGCAGAAAACTACTCATTTGCAGAATCTGGAGAGACGCTGAGCCTAGTGTTGTCCACGCACCACCACCTTGTCTTGTTTGATCCACTAGAAATGGTGTGGTGGGACCTGGGAATCACAAACCAGCACTGAGTTCAAGCAGTTCTGTAAGGAGGAATGTGTCATAATTTCTCCAAGCTGATGTGACTGACCAACGGTTACTGGCAATGTTTGGTTGACGTCAGGAAAGAAATGCATGCTGCCTTCAAGGACAAAGACCCTGACTGGAAAATAAAGTCCCTTGAATTTAATTTTGAATAGGAACATACACAAGACAGACCCAAATACAATTTTCATGCAGCGCGCTTGACTTGCTTGTTCTGTATTACTCTGTGTGTGTGTGTGTGTGTGTGTGTGTGTGTGTGTGTGTGTGTGTGTGTGTGTGTGTGTGTGTGTGTGTGTGTGTGTGTGTGTGTGTGTGTGTGCATTAAGACTTATTCCAAGCCTTTATCGAGGGCTGTGTGGCTCTAGAAGCAGCGGAGCCTTGATGTCAGTAGGAGTGACCCACTGCTGCCTGCTGTCCAGCACACACGCACGCACGCACACACGCACGCAAGCACACTTGTTTACTTATTGTTGTCTGTCGTGTCCAACGACGACAATCCTGCATCTGCGACAGTACTTGTGAGTCTTCTTGTGGCTGTGGAGCCCACACTGTCTGCCACAAACAGAACAGGTGAATGCACTGACTGGCTGTGTATGTGGTACTTTATGTTTTCATGGCTTCATGTCTCTTTAGACATTTCCTGGTCCATCAATTACTTCGGTCCTCCTCAAGCTTATGCACTCCTTGTTGGCAGAGCTGCCGCCAGATGGAGCTTGGAGCGGCAGTGTCCCCCAGCTGGGTAGTGTTCAGGCCGCAGTTTTTCATGACAGTCTTCAGTTGGTCTTTATATCACTTTTTCAGGCTCCCTGCCGAGTGGCGGCCTAGATGTGACTGGCTAGCACTTTATGTGGTAAGTGTTCTCTGGCATCCTGATGATGCATGCACACACGCACGCACACACGCACACACACACACACACACACACACACACACACACACACACACACACACACACACACACACACACACACACACACACACACACACACACACACACACACACACACACACACACACACACACACACACACATGCTGGGAGCAGCACCAACATTGCCCTCGCAACGGGGGGAGGTCTCTCTGCACAGTGTGCCGACAAACGTATCGAGCAGCTGCATGCCATCCTTTACAAAATCAGCTTCATTATACACAGAAGGTAGTGAGTATTAATGGCACCATAATGCAATTTGATGTTAACTGACGCCAAGAGACTCAGGGAGCTCAGTCAATGAGTTGATGTGTGTTACGCTCTGCTTTTGGGAAAAGTGATGCAGAGACCACCGTTGTAGTCACACTCTAAGTTATCTCAGGGTGGGAGCCTTCAGCTTTTCAATTGATTTCCGCTGAGGAATGACATTAGAATAGTGAAAGCAATGGGAATGGGAACTGATTCAAAGATTTGTATTGCAAAGGAAATACGTCTAATCTAAACAGATACAGCGATCCCTCCTGGGTCGCAGCATTCCATTCTCCCCATTTATATGTCTTCTCGGTGACCTCTCCTCAGTCGACCCACCACTGAAACACCACCAACCCAGAAAACAAAATTACTCAATTGGAAAAAGAGAGATAATCTCACCATATCCCAATGGTTGCAGTTATTAATAGATTACATCTCAATGTAAAAACTATTGGCAATATCCCAAAACAATGTTGATTCATTTAGTAAAATATTGGCTACTTTAATCGCTGACATAACTCCATCATTTAATTCTTGAGTCTTCATAAGTCAGTGCAATGTCGTTGTGCTTTAGGGCATGTGGGGGTCCTCCTGGTCTGCCGGGACTCCGGGTTGGGTGGATGCCTGGGCGGCTCTTGGGACATCCGTGGTGTGTGGGCCGGTGTTCTTGGGGGATCCCGGGGCCCAACGGGGGAGTTGGGTGGTCTGGGTGGTGGCACCCGCTCCTTTACCTGAGTTGAGCTGGCCTGTCTACGGGGGTGGGTGGGGGGGACGTGCTCCCGGGGAGTACCTGCAGTTTGCATCTGTGTGTAGCTTCCGGGGCCGCTGGGGGGACTGCTCGCTGTTGTGGCTATGGGTCTGGGTGTAGGGGGCGGCTGTTGGCCTTTTGCTTCTAAGAAGAAGAATCTTTATTTATCATGCAACACACCACACTTCACACACACACACACACACACACACACACACACACACACACACACACACACACACACACACACACACACACACACACCTGCTTCAAGTGCACCCTTCTGGTTGCATTCCTCTCCTTTCCTCCCGTTTTTGCTGCCATAATTATGACAGGAAGAGGCCATGTGACCAGTTGTAGTTCCAGTTTTCCTGGACCTAATGAACTGTTTTTCAATACATGTCATCCAGTATTCATGTTTTGTGTAAATGTTGTTTGTTTCTATGTTTATTTGTCTCACCAAGGTGATTCTCCCCCTCTTGGAGTAGTGATCAGTTGTTTATAGACCCAAACATAATAGTTCTGATAAATAGTTCTCCAAAGAGGGGGGTTGGTGGTGGCTCTCCATAACCAAAAACTGTGCTCTTGTCATTCTACAGGTCGTCCACAGGACAGAGTTATTGCAGCAGTTCTTGATGATTTAAGAATTAATAAAGAGTTGCATTGCAGGTTGAGAACTTGAACTCCACTTGCAGACTAACTCTGTTCTAGATGCAATGGCATACAAATACTCTGTGTTGTATGCCCAGCATGCTGACAGCACAGCTTAAGAAAAAAAAAATATATATATATATATACAGTATATATATATACAGTATATATAAAAAATAAACATATACAGCGATCCAATATAGTACGTATATTCACAAATATATGTTCACAATAGGATGATGTATGAATGTGCAATGGCTGATCGCAGAGGTAGTGTGGGTAGATCTCGTGCCAAAAACTTCAAAAAACTTTATTTATTTTTTAACCGATCTGACCAACATGTTGAATGAGTTTAATTTAGAGCTGCAAGGAAAAGACATAACCGTGGTCAACATGATCAGTTCAGTAATTGCTTTCAATGAAAAATGCAACTTCTGTCCTCAAAGCTGCAGCGTTATGATTTGGGGAACTTTCAAAACCTCGCTTCAGAGCTGGAGACCCAAGCGTGTGCGCAACTTGACAGTGCACACTACACAGAGCAGATTGAAAATTGTCTGTCAGACTTTGACAAACGATTTCAAAACTTTGCTTTACTCGAGCCAATCGCTACATTAATGTGCTATCCATTAAGGGAAGATATTGAGGTTGTTTCACTCACATCAAACATGGCAACATTGAACTCGTATGCAGTGGAGGATGATGTTGACTCCACAGGCTGACATTCAGCTGAAGTGCGGGGCTCATGGACAGTTTTGGAAGTTTTCTACTTACTTATGCGAGTCAGCTTTTTCCCACATGAAGACGATTAAGTCCAAATACCGTTCCACCATGACTGATGATAATTTGGACGCCTGCTTGAGGCTGGCTACCGGCAGCTACTGTCTGGACTATGCAACCCTGGCCGACTCCATTCAGTGCAAGTCATCAGAGTTAGGTAGTCACCATAAATGTATTTAATTGTATTGTGCCGTAAGGGTTCATTCAGTTTTGTTCTCTGCTTGGTGGTGGTGGGGGGGCTTCGGCCAGGAATTCTTCCTGGCCTCAGTATGGTGTTGGGGTTACGTGGTGTGAGGATAGTTTGAGCAGCCGCACCTTCCCTGGATCTAAGTGATTGGGTCACGGTTGCTGCTTACCTGTTGCCCGTTGGTTGGTCTAACAAGCAACAGGTAAAACCCCCATCCCCACACACACTCAGGAGAGGAGCCCTGTCATGAAAGGTTCAATCTGCTCCTGGCTAATTCCAACTAGCCCACCTTCTAAGATAAACTGTGTATCTGACACCCCGTTGTCTGAGTCTCCGTGTCGGAGGTCCCTGAAAACGTCACTTGGGTGGCATGTTGTCGGCCAAACTGCCACATCCCAGGAAATATAATAATGGCAAAACATGATTTTATTTTATTTTATTTGTTATTTCATTTAAATTTAGAAAATATTGGTATTATTGGAATTCAGCTTTTATTTAGAAAATATGTACTGTAGGGACAAAGTTTACTTTGTTACAACTTATTTTTGTCTTTTTGCTTTAATAAGGGTAATATCTGTTTTATTCATGATAGAACTAGGGAAATTTGTTTGATTATAGGCCATTTTCTTATATTTTATTGTAGCATAGGCCTATCTCTAATGTTTTATAGGCTATTATTTTGTTATAATGTAAGAGGACTGTAATAGGCTTGCCCTGTTCTTCAAATGTTGATTTTGCATTTTCCACACGAAGCGCGACATGCAGGCCACTGGGATTGTTCACTGTATTGTCTTAGAAGCACAATGTTATTTTGAAATACTGCAGTTAAAACAAATAAATGTTCTGTTAACTTTGAGTGATCATTGACTTTATGACTAAAATTGCTTGGCTACAGTGGGCTCACAGTGCACACTGTGCAGCAGCAGCCTCTGAGCACTAACAGAATATGCAATCCATCTCATCTGTGTTATTTTGGAAATGCCAAATTACTTGCTTTAACAAATTTTGTTTGTTTATACAATGAAAAATTAAATCAAATATCACTTCTACGCATGAGTGCATTCATCCACACAAGCAATATGACGACATGACCAGCTGTAAGCACCAAAAAAAGAAATCCCCATGGCGGGGGCATCCAGACAGGCAATTTCATGTGACAACATGAACAGTAACACAGTATGCAGACTGCACATTTATCCACTCTGCAGAAATAAACAATATCAAAAAAATAATTATAATAAATAAACAATAAAATAATCTACTCTCATGTATATTCCTTGCCTTGCCTTGCCTTCCCTTCCCTTGCCTTGCCTTGCCTTGCCTTGCCTTGCCTTGCCCTGCCCTCCCTTCCCCTCATCTCCAGAAAACCTCCCACGTGCCTGTCCACACTGCGAGCCCTGTGCCTTCAGCCTGCCCGCCTGGACCCCACATGAATCACCTGCCGTTTATTCCATTTTCATATCATTTTCTTCCCCCCTTGTAAATAAACCTTCTATACTTTCCCCGTGGTGTGAGCTGCATCTGGGTCCTATCCACCTCGTTCATGACAGACTGATCAGACCCCAGCATGGACCCAGCAGCCACTACTCCCATTCATCAGACCATCTCCACCCATGACAAGGTCTTCCACAAGCACCACCAGCTCATCCGAGGACTCGTGGACACACATATGGTGGGTGCTCAGGTAGTACAACTTGGGGAAATGCTGAAGACTCTGTCAACTAAGATAACCCCTTCTCCTATGCTCCCCCAAGATTCCTCTCATCAGCCGCCTCCTTCCATCCAGGAGCCCCATGTACCTGCACCTGAACCATATGCAGGGGATCTGGAGAGCTACTGGGGTTTTTTTCTTCCAATGTAGGCTGGTCTTTGACCAACAACCAACCACCTATGCTCCAGACTATTCCCAGTTATCCTATGGTACAGAACCCTTAAGGTGGAGGGCTTTGGATTGGGCACAAGCAATCCTAAGTAGGTATAATCAACATTCTGTACCTTTTTCTGAATTCCTTGATAAATTTCAGAGGGTGTTTGATCATCCGGTCCATGCAGGGGATGCCACAAAGAGACTGCTCAACCTCTGACAGGGTCTGCAAAGCATTGCTGACTATTCAGTAGATTTCCGGGTTCTGGCAGCAGAGATCGGGTGGAACGAGAAGGTCCTTTGTGGCGAATTTTTGCACGGTTTGAATGAAAACCTCAAAGACTAGTTCACACTGCGGGATGCATTAACCTCTCTGGACGAGAATCTTCAAGATTCAAGATTCAAGAGGTTTATTTGTCACATACATATACATACTTTTATACATATATACAGTGAAATGTAATGCAACACACCCGGTGATTAACGTAATACAATAACTTGAATACTTAAAGAATAAAATAAAAATATATAGAATAAAATAAAATAAAATAAAATAAAATAAAATAAAATAAAATGGAGTAGATAAAGGGAATAGGCTTATGTATATGTGATAGGCAATTATGTATATACAGATATGTGCATTAAAGTGGCATGTGAATAAAGTGAGGAAGTGTTTGTGGGATGATAAAGCAGAGTATACAACAGTACGGTGAAGCAATACGGTATCACCGAACAACCCAGAACAGTGACACAGTATGCGGTACAGTATGCTACATACAGTACAGAGAGTATGCTACATACAGGAGAGAGGAACTAGGAGGTGCAAGTCCCGCTCCACCTCCAGCGCTCATGCTCGTCCCCAACTGTCGTGAGAGTCATGCCCAGTACCCAGACCATCTCCAGCTCCCCTCGTTCCCTCGCAGCTCCAGAGAAGTAGCCGATGCAAGAAGGTAGCCCCCCTCACACCTGCCAAATATCAAAGGAGGATAAAGGCAGGGGAATGCCCATATTGTGGACAGTTGGGTCACTCCCTGGCTTTCTGTCCTGTCCGGGGAAAAACGCTTACCCATAGCTGTGGGGAGACTGGTGAGCGACATAACCAAACCTTAGTCCTCACCCCCTAGGTTGCAGGTCCAAGCCGCCCTGTGCCACAATCTACTAGCCCTTCCATTGTTTGCTTTGGTGGATTCCAGTGCCGAACAGAGTTTTCTGGGTTTCTGCGTTTAGTCTCCCAGTCCAGCCTCTCTTTGGAGCCTCTTGATTGTCCCGTGAACGTTGATGCTTTGGATGGTAGCATTCTGGCGCAGGTCACACACCAGACCAGACCTGCTGCTCATATTGTCTGGAAACCACCAAGAATACTTTTGTTTTTCCTCACCTCACACCCCCCTGATCCTTGGACACCCCTGGCTAGTAGTCTGCACAAACCTCACATTGATTGGTCTGCCAACAAGATTGTTGGGTGGAGTTCCCTGTGCCATTCCAAATGTCTGTGTTCTGCTCTTCCTCCTGTTGAGCCCACCACTGCCTCTGCCTCCCATGTTACTCAGGACCTGTCTGTTGTATCTCCTGAATATAAGAATTTAGGGGAGCTATTCAGTAAGGTGCAGTCCCATCCCCCGTACGACTGTGCGATTGATCCACTGCCTGGTGCCTCCCTGCCCTCCAGCCGTCTCTACAGCCTGTCCTATCCTGAGCGTGAAAACATGGAGAGACACCAATCCTACTATGAACAACATGCCAGCAGACCATGGTCTGTGGGGCAGGAGGGGTGCGAGTGATTCATGTTCAACTTGCCTGAAGGACTCGCTCGCCCAACCCCGCAATTTGATGGATGGGCACTCGGCACTCATGCTGGGTGGGGGCGTCTGGTTGGCTGCGGTGGGGCGGGCCTGGCCCTTACGCGGGGTGTGGGTGGTCCTGCTGGCTAACCTGAGGGGTGAGAGGTTCGGGCGGGGTGTCGGTCTGTTGGTGTGGGGCCGGGATCCGGACCTGCAGTCCGTGCCTGGCGCCCGCAGCCTGGGTTCTGTGCCTACAGCTGCTTCTTCTGCCTGCACTTAGGGGTGGGTTGTGTGCGCCCCTGGGGTGCAGGGCCCCCCTCGTGCACCCTTGGACTGGGTTATGCTCCTTGGGGCCGGGCGTGGGGATTGCTCCACGGCTCTCTGGCTTCTCTGGGGGCCCAGGGGTCTTCTGTGGCCGCAGGGCAGGGGGCTTGGGGCTTTCCTGCACCCTTAGGGTGTCCACTTGGCTGCGGAGCTCGATGCGGGCTTCAGGCCCTTTCCGCTGCTTGGAGGCGTCTGGACATAATACCGACCTTCGACACCAGAAAAAATTGGGCCACTCACCGGTGGACACCTTACACACACACACACACACACACAAACACGCACACACACATACATACAGGCGGTCCCAGCACACACACACACGTACACACCACCACACCTGCTTGGAGTGCACCCCGGCACCCTCCTGGTTGCATTCCTCTTTTTTCCTCCCTCATTTACTGCCATAACTATGACAGGAAGAAGTCACGTGACCAGTTCTAGTTTCAGTTTTTCTGGACCCAATTAGCTGTTTTGTGGCAAATCTGTGCAATCCTTATCTGACATTATTCCTAACGTGGTGCTTCCAGCCACGAAAATTTTTGATAGCAAATGTTGAATCTGTATCTTGTTTCCAAATTTTCGACATGGAAAACAAAAGGCTGCATCAGTTTTGGTCCAGCCAGGGACTGTTATGGTACCATGTATTTGCAAAACCTTCTTCCCAGAAATCCTGTGAGCTAGGACAGACGCATTTCCAAGTAACTGCACCAATCA
The DNA here is from genome assembly GCF_960531495.2 of Zeus faber. Taxonomy (NCBI): domain Eukaryota; kingdom Metazoa; phylum Chordata; class Actinopteri; order Zeiformes; family Zeidae; genus Zeus; species Zeus faber. The sequence continues at coordinate 21,343,655 of NC_137208.1, read as the reverse complement.
ATTCCAATTTTAACTCAAATGATGCAACGCTGTGATAGGTCTAAAATTACATCAATCACAAATAAAAAAATATTTAATTGTAATTCTATTTATTAAATATAAACAAATAAACACATAAATAAATAAATGTATTAATTAATATTAATAATAATATAATAATATAAATAAATTGATACATTTTTCGGATTTAAAGTCCAGTCTTCTTGGTCTAATCCCATCATGATTAAATGAGGGTATATAAGGTGTGTCCCTGTCCACACAGTTTCCTGTTGCCCTTTTAACCTTGGAAACATGCCCATTAGGCTAAGTGGAGGCTCCCAAATGCCCGAAGGTGTAAATGGCGCTGACCCTGTGGTAGATCGGCTATAATGACAATGAGAAAAGTAAAATAGAAAAAAAAAAGGAACAACCATCTACCAAATATTAAAGATCACTTGCATATCAGAAAATTAACTCAATGATAAAAATGAAAGGTCAATGAAGTAAACGGCAGTTCCAAATCTTAAGCGGGTTAGTTGTACATTTGCAAAACAAAGGTCAAGCATGAAACAAAGACCGAAGACTGGTTTACAAAAGAAGGAGCACACTTTTCATAGGATTCTTTTCTCCTTGTTTTGTATCAAAATCATACTGTATAGTTAAGCTCTGAGTAAGACCAACAAGAGGACCAAACATTGGACACAATCATGTCTTTTCAGCTTTAAAAAATTTGACGCACGGCCAGTCATAACACAAGGCCATGTTTAGTGGGGGAGAATATTTTCATAATGTGAAAATATAAAATCAATACGAGAATGTGAAAGAATATAAATGAAATCTGAAAAATAATAAATAATAAATGAACATGGTTGCTGCTGCCATGGCCAGAATAGCGCTAGCAAAATATTGACGATTGTGTTAATTATTTAACTTTGATAACCGCTGCCCGCTAGGTGAAGGCACAGTAGAACAGAAGCAGTCCAGCAATGAGGGGGCGTCCTATCGTGCTCGTGGTCCAGGGTGGTGGTGTCCTGCAAACCTGTTTGAGACAAGCCTTGTTTATGCCAAGGTGTGTTTCACAACGGGTGGTATATTTGTAATCCGCAATCAAGGAGAACTGTGATATTGTTGGAGCCGAAAACCACATGATAAGCTCCACACAGAGCTAGGTGTCACAGTAAGCGCTGTTTAAGAATTACAAGCTCCTACACCCTCGTATTTTGTTCTTGGGAGGGAGGAGGTGAGGTGATGAAGATACATGTAACTGTAAAGCCTGGGTGGTCGGCGAGAGCTGCAGAGGTATAAGCTGCATCCTTTTGCATTTGTCACGGCCGAGATTTGAGTGTGAACACAAACTGCCGGCGGAGGTGATTGCTTCCTCGTCTTCTATGTCTATTCTAGGAAGAGTCAAATCCTCTGCTACACTGCACTGAAAGCTCCACACTCCAAAAGGAGTGTGACGAGGGTCATCGCACATTCAAGTGTTTGTCTAAGCTTGTTCAATTTGAAGGGCGTTTCATATGCCACAATATCAAACAGCTAAATATTTTGCCATTAGTGAAAATCTGCTGAATTTACTTCTTATTGGCAACCCCTAACGGAATATTTCAACATAAGCAGGAACATTTCAATCTTCACCATTCTACAATGGTGGAAAAAGTACTGGAAAGCCACACTTGTGTAAAATGAGAGATATCTTACTAAATAACTAGTTTGGTAAAAGTGGAAGTCACTCTTACCATTTGAGTAAAGGGCCAAAAGTGGGTGATATTAAATGTACTTAAGAATTGAAAGTAAAAAACTAGATGCTCTTTAAAAACAAGCCAGAGTTTGTTTTTGTTTTTTTGCTATGAGCTTCACTTCATTTTGCTCTGATTTTATTCTGGTTTGTTCAGAACATGACACAACCGTCATCACAACTGAAGGAATTGTATAATAATCATGATATGTGCCTCACTAATATGTTGCTTTGTAAAAAGGATCCATAGTTATTAATATTTTTCATTATTGGACTTAAAACAATTGTGAATTCCCTCCCTTCATTGTGGGGATGAAAGCATGGACACCACCTCAAGAAACTTACTTCGGAGACTCCATCACACTGAACATGAACAAGAACAATAGGTCAACACAACTGAGGTATCTGTATGAGAAATCAGTGTTTCTGCTTTGTAACAAGGACCCATGCTATTATTAATGACACTGTCATTAATTTAAGTTAAATAATTTGTGGTTTATCTTCAGAAGGAGGCTTTCAAAGTTGAAAAAATACAGCCTTGCTCTTCTTGAGCGGAAGACAGGTCCTGCAGCGCTGTATAGTCTTACATTGGGAGCCACTTAGAGAGGGCAGCTGGACCATGACAGGGACCAGGCAGATCCATGGCTGGTCCGTGGCTGATCCCAGGAGGCTTCCTAGGAACTTGCCAGTAATGATATCCCCCTTGATGACGAAATGGAGGCGCCCGCGCCTGGCAACGCCCCCGGGCAACATTTGTGGAAGGGCGACCCCTAATGGGAGCAGCCGAAAGAAGAAGAAGAAGAAGAAGAAGTTACAATGCTTTATCTGTCCAGAGCAGTGGTTCAAAGCTGAAAGCAACTCGAGTTTATGGGATAATCTTGCATTTGTTTAATGAAAACTATACATGTATATTAATCACGATGTTAATATTGGCCTCCACATGTTGACCTGGGCCGATTTATTTTTCAAATTGTCCACAATCTGCGCCCAGAACAATATTTTGCTAATGACATGACAGCGTTAAACATACACATAAAGTTTTGCTTCTAGGTGAAATTCCTACTTGTTTTACATCATTATCCATGTGAAAAGCTAAATAATCTTTAGAAAAAATATTAATAATCTGCATCAGTTGGAGCCCGTCAGGAAGAGATGGCAGTTGCAAAGATGCAGGCTCCGTGAAACACACACAAGGTCACTCACACACGCACACACACACACACACACACACACACACACACACACACACACACACACACACACACACACACACACACACACACACACACACACACACACACACAGGCTTCTTTATTTTCTTTCGTTCAATTTTGAAAAAGTAAATACATGTAAAATAATAATAAAAAAAAACACACTATATTTATTTGCTTCATTTGGAGAAATGGGAACGAGCCGGGATGCGTTTTGGAGTCTCCATCTAAGCATTGATGCTGCGGACGTACCAGAATGCGCACGTTTATTGTGCGCAGAGATGTAAGCAGATCTGAACATACCAGACGCGCATTCAATGAACAACATAAAATAATGGTTGTTTGCACATCATCTTGGTGGGATGATGTGCAAAGTGTTGTGTTACATAAACAATATAAATATATTTACATAATAGGCAACATATGCAACATATAATAACATTTACATAATAGGCAACACAACACAACACACACACACACACGCACACGCACACGCACACACACACACACACACACACACACACACACACACACACACACATATATAGTATGTATTAAAATAATTTATAACAGTAAAACGAATGGTAGGGTAAAAAAAACATTGATATGTGGTGATATGATGCAGATGTGCATGTACAATATAGTTTATGACATTCCGCAGCATGCGGACTCTCCACGTCCACGAGCCGTCTGGCCAATTTAAACCGCGTGGGAGCAAAAAGTGAAGCGCAGCAGTGCACGGCGCGGTTGCTTGTGCTTCTGCATCTGTAGTACGGGGCGTTACGCCACTGCTCTACGCTTGCCTGTTTTACGAATTAAATTAATTAAATTAATACAACATTTAAAATAATTATTGGACAGCAGTTATTTTGATAGTGCTTAATTAAAATGTCTAATTGTAAGGAAATCCTTGGGGGTGCTGCACCGGCGCCCGGGTGGAGGCTTCATCCCCAAAATGGATGAATGGATGAAAATGAAAAATAATCTGGATTACAATATTGAGCAAAATAATCGTGATTATCATTTTAGCCATAATCATACAGCCCTATTTACCGTTGATCTAATAGAATCAACATATAAATCTCAGATTTTAAATTAACCTCATTCATTTACATAGATGCAAGGGGAAATGTCTATTTTACTTCATTCCCTCTGTTTACTTAGTATGAAGCCGCCAATTTTTTTCTGATCTTCTCCCATTGGCCCTGCTAATTTTTTGTCACTGCATTATGCTGTTAATGGGCTACAAACTCAATGCAGACCCATTGATGAAAAATTCCACATTCCAAAGGAGAAATCAATCCCTTTTTCACTGATTGGTGAAAATTCCCACCCAGATAACACACGCACATGGAGGCAGTGAAATGTCTTTACCATTTTTTTCCCCAACGAGTCTTGTCCTTCCTCCAGGGGGCAGGCCAGGAACGGTGGGCAGCTTACAGCGCCTGTTGACCTACTTCAACGCTGGTCAGAAGATGTTGCTTGTGTATGTTTTTATTGGGGTTCTTATATGTTATATGGAAACCCCAAGTGAGCACAGGGAGAACATGCAAACACGTTGGCCATTCATTTAATAGTTGACTACTAATCGATTGACTTACCATTGCATGCAGCTCAAAAAATGGATAATTTAATAAAAAAAAAAAATGTATTGATTTTTAATATTTTATTGTGTCATTGTTGTATTTTGGAATTTGGAAAATTAATCTATTGAATGTGGGGAGGGGGGAGGGGGTGTTAAAATAAAAGTAGATAGTTCAATGAACTTTAGTTTGAAATCAAAAGGTCAAAGACTAGAACCTATAAACCCACTTGGCCACTCTAACAAGAAGGAAAACTGCTGTTTACAGCATCTTCCACTAATCTTATTGTTTTAGTTTAAGTTTAGCTTAGTTTTGTGTCAAGTGTTGCATTGCAAACCTATTTTGTCTTACCTCTTAGTAGTACATTGCAGTATTTGTCTTACAACAATGTGTCTGTCTTACCATTCAGTATGACACTGTATTGTTGTGGCCCACGACAATTTAAGATGTCCATTTTCAAGTTGACTTTCACTATTATTATTCTCTATATCATACTATATCTTTCTTTAAGGTAAATCCTTTCATATTATTTATACAAAACCACTTCTTTGCATTTGAGATTTTTCAAATTGTTTTTAATGACTGTTTTTAAATACACTTTAAATTCTGTTTTTAAATACAGTTTTATTTATTTATTTATTTATTTTCTAACTTGTGCTGTCAGCATGCTGGGCATACAACAGTATTAGTATGAGTATTTGTATGCTATTGCATCCAGGACAAAGTTAGTCTGCAAGTAGATGACAAGAGCAAAGTTTTTTGTTATATAGAACCACCACTAATCCCCCTCTTTGGAGAACTATTTTACCATGTTTGTGTCTTTAAACAACAACTCCAAGAGATTCACCATGGGTGAGACAATTAAACACAGAACCAAACAACATTTACATGGAAACATAAAAATTGGACGACGGCATGTATCGAAAAACAGAGTTATTCAGGTTCAGGAAAACTGGACAACAATAAGGCATGTAGCCTCTTCCTGTCATGGTTATGGCAGTAAATGGGGGAGGAAAGGAGAGGAATGCAACCAGGAGGGTGCTGGGGTGCATTCAAAGAAGGTGTGATGGTGTGTGCGTGTATGTGTGATGGGACCACCAGTATTAGTGTGTGTGTGTGTGTGTGTATGTGTGTGTGTGTGTGTGTGTGTGTGTGTGTGTGTGTGTGTAAGTAAGGTCTCCAAAGGGGGGTGTACAGGACTTAGCCCAATTGGTTCTAGTGTCGGTATAATGTCATGGCGCCTCCAAGAAGTGGAAAGGGCCCCGAAGCCCCCCTGAGCTCCGCAGCTGCATAGACACCCCATGGCTGCAGGAAAGCCCAGAGCACCCTGCACTGCAGCCACAGAAGATCCCTGAGGCCCCAGAGAAGCCCGAGGCCCGCGGAGCAAACCCCAGTCCCAGGGAGCATGGGGAGACCCCACACCCCAGGGGCACACACATACAACCCACCCTCAAATGCAGGCACAAGATGCAGCCGCAAGTCCAGAACCCGGGCCGGGGACACCAGGCACAGACCGTAGGCCCGAAGTCAGGCCGCGCACCGACAGACACCCCACCCAAACCGCTCGCCCCATAGGCGAGCTGGCAGGACCACCATGCCCACCCACACCCCGTGCAAGGGCGAGGCCTGCCCCACCGCAGCTGACCAGACGCCCCACCCGGCTGCGAGCGGTGAGCATCCATCCACATAGCAGAGTGTGCTCAGCGCGGGATGAGAAGAACACCGGGGCAGGAGCATGACAGGCAGGATGGCAGCTGCCCGCCACATCCCCACCCGCAGAGCTTGCGCACAGCCATCCCGCAAGCCCTAGACCTATTGCGTGGTGTATACGTTTTGGCACTGGGAGAAATAGGCAAAGTCGTGATCAGAGATTACAATAGGGTGGATTTCAGGATTAATGATTTTGGACATTACAGAGATACTTGTAAAGAAAAAGTTGATTCTAGAGAAGCTTTTGTAGGGTGGCGATTAATATGTGTATTCTCTATTATGTGGATTATTTGATTGCCAACAATTGTCCGATGAACACCAGGGCTTGTGATTATTTCTGGTTTGTGAACGGTCTCAACTTGGTACTGCTAGTACAGTGTTGAAGTCTCCTCCCAGTATAATAATTGAGTTAGAGAATTCTAATAGTTTTGAAAATATATTGCGAAATAAATTTGGGTCATCCTCATTGGGGCCATAAATATTAGCTATGGCTTATTTGATGTAACCTAAAATTCTGTTAATCATTAGGTAACTCGCTGCAGAAATCTGATTAACAGAGCTTTGAGTTTGAGGTGCTCGGATGCAGTGAGGTGAGTTTCTTGCAGTAGACAGAAACTGGAATTCATTCATTATATTCATTCTATTGTTTTATTTTTTTTCAAAACCTCCATCTCCGTTGTAAGAGGCTTCGTGGAGGTTTTTAGTGTTGTCTTTTTGCATCTCGCCGACCACGCAGTGAAGGAAATCCCTGCCTTTGATCCCGGAAATGTCTTGGAGAAGCGGACCAAGCATGTCCAGCTTCTTGTTAATATCATCCGAGAAACTAACCTCTACAGTGCTGTGGATTAGATCATCTATGTTGGTTTCTGATTCTGCCTTCTCTCTTTTCATTTGAATTATTCTGGTCCTGCTTCCATCACATACTCGTTATAATAACAATCTATATAATCCTCGAGGTCCTACACTTTGGTTTTGCGCGTTGTTTTTTAATAATGTATATATTATATATATATATATATATATATATATATATATATATAAATATTTTTTGCAATTTGCGCTGTTATTTGTCTAAGTTGTGTTTTAGTCCGTGCTGCAGGGCTCTGCCATGTTCGATCTGTACTCACTTCTGTCTTCCCGCGAGATCACAGCATGCTCCTGTGAAATCTCTCTGCTCCCACGGGAAATACTGTTTTATTTTAATTACTACTATGCCCTAATTTTACTTATTATGCAAAATTGAGTTGGCTCTGAGACTGGGAATGATGCTTGCATTGTTACCAAGTATCTGACAATAAACTTAAAACATGAAATTATAATTATATAGACTGAGTTTGAGTGCTCCCATGACAACTAAAGCTATTGAACTTTGTAATTTAAAAAAATGTAAATAGAAAAAACTGCTTCTATTTTGTAATTGAAAAGCTATGCAACTTGTTGATTAGATCTCAAAATCATAAAGACCTGTTGTTATTCATATCACCAAAAATACGCTGTTGAACTCTAAAGGAGACCTCTGGTCAGGGTTCAAATATCTCAGGTCCACTGAAATCTCTCTCTGGAATGTGAACATGCTTTTATGAAGTTAGCGCCATCTCATGGTGACACAACAACAACAATCTTTATTTGTCACACAGCACACCACATGCTTGCACACACACACACTTTTGGATGGTGGCCGGTGAAATGGCTCCTCTGCATTTAACCCATCCTGGCTTGTCCTTCCTCCGGGGCCACAGCCAGGAGCAGTGGGCAGCATACATGGACGCTACCGGGGACCAGGTGATGAGTGTCCATTGCTGGTCAGACGATGACGTGTGCATGTTTCTTTTGAGGGGGGTCCTTACTGACGTGAGGTGGAGGAAACCCCATGTGAGCACGGGGAGAACATGCAAACTCCACACAGAATGGCTCGGGAGATAACCCGCCAGAGCACGGTGCCAACAGCGCCCCAGGCAGGAATCGAACCCAGGACCTTCTTGCTGTGAGGCAGCAGTGCAATGCACTGCACCACCGTGCCACAGTGCACACTGCAATTGAATGAATGGGTGTGTTTACAGTTGAAACTACACACGCCCTGTCAGGACACATCAGAAGGAGGGGGACTCCCAGCCGACTGGGAGCTGCATGGTAATCGTCTGGGAACTGAGTGGGAATTGGTTGCCAGGTGACTGTCAGCCGACAGGCTTTTGGCTGGGACAGCCTTCTTTAAGTGGCTCCCACTGTAGGTGTGTTCAGCTTCACAGACAGCTAGCTGGCAGACAGCTGGGACGATTTCAGAAAGTCCATGTGATCTGCTGAACAGGAAAGTATTCATCCAGTTGTTTGATGCTATCTTGTGTGTGACACGTTTTACGAATTTCAGAAGAAGAATGCAGCTGCAATCAATTCGGGGTCGCCTGACATACTGTGTTGTCAAAGTGAGTCTTTATCCCAGCAGTAGAGCATTCACCAGCTTACACTACTTGATTCCATCAAGTTTCGAGGTCAGCAGGTTAATTGATGGAAGCAGCCGTCCCATCTGGACATTGGTTTCTGCCTGCAAGATGTTGATTGCCTGGGTGACTGAACTCACGGTCACAGCATACTCCGCAAGGAATACAAGTTCAGCTGGATTGAACCTGAGACAAAAACAAAAATACTGTCTTTTAAAACCTTATATAACCTATCTCATCTGATTCAAGTAATCAATGGCTATATGACTAATTGACCAAACGGGTTAATGATAGTGTACCAAGTATACAATGTGACAATAATTAGTCCCCAAGGAATAACAAAACATACACAATCCTTACTTACATCGCAACCTTTAAGCCTGTGCAGATAGCTCTGATGGCTCTCCCTTTTCTTTGATTATTCTGAGTAGTCTTTCCACAGCCAGGAAAAGGAAGTTCCACCTTGTTGCATTCAGGCACAGAAGCCAGAGGCAGCAAGTATCTTCAACACTTTCAGCTGCAAGTGTGGATCTTCCACATTTGTTCCAAATGTTGAACACTAAACTTTTTGTAGGCCTCTTTGGATGTTGCTTTCTCGGCATCTACTGTAGATATTAGATTGAGTAGATGGCAAGCACAGCACTGGCATTCAGTGGACAATACTCTAAACCATCATCTTGATTCAGAAGTGCTGACACATTAACAAATTCTACTTCTTCATTCCCCTCTTGATCCTCTTCGGTCTCTTCCTCTCTTGGCTGAGCTGCATCACCACCACCACCGACAGCATTGTTGTTTTCATCTTCACCAAAAATGTTAAAAGCTTTGTAGAAGTTTGAACCGTTGTCAGTTGTTGTTCTCACAATCTTACTCTGTATATCATCTTAGAATGGATGTAATTTAAGGCACCTGCTACCACATCAAATGTGTGTGAGCCTTTCACATGTTTGCACACAAGGGCTGCTGAGCATCTGTTGAAACTGTCAGGGTCTATCCAGTGGGCTGTAACGCTAATGAAGCTTCGTCTTCTGACGGACCAGCAGTCAGTGGTGGTGGCAATATGATCAACTCTTCTCATGGCCTCAGTCACCACCTTTTTCATTTCTATGCAGGAGTCATCATCCTTGAACCCAAGGTGGGCCTTGATGTAGTTTTTGCGTTAGGCTGCCGTTCCTTCACAAGGTCTTCTTTTTCGAAAACAGAAAATCTCCATTGTACCACATATTTCACCACAGCTTTGTCAATGGACTTAGCATGATCATGATGATCGCCATGACCATTAATTACTAATTAATTATTAGTGGTGGTGGTTTTAATGTTGTGGCTGATTGGTGTATCACTGTATAGAATATCTTTGTTTAACTTAAATATTTAATTTTATCCAAGATTTATGGCCTTGGGAAGATGCCACAAGTCTGCATGTGGAATGTGTTTTACCCCAATATGCATTCAGATTGAGTTAAGCACCCAACAACAACCCAACCCACCCAACCAACCAACAACTGGTAGTCTACCTTTAACAGAAACATCTCCTGGGTACTTTATTTTTCATGGTGTTTGGCTTAGTTATTCATATTTAGGCAAGAGCATTAAGGGATTTCATTTGAAAAATATTGTGTCATCCTCATGGTTGATACATTTTGACTACATTAGGTAGGTTGATTTGCTCTAATAATGTTCTTGCACAGTCCTATTACCATGTGGACTTCATCTTCGGAATGATAGGTTACGACATCCTTCTTAATGTGATAAATAGCAAACTGAAAAAAAAACATTGTTTAATTGTAACGCATGATAATTAAAGCTCAGCTTGGAACAATTCAGAGCAACCCGAGACCAATCAGTCATGCCTTGAGCGCATTGGAATTTAAGTGAACTACTAGTAGCTATCACAGATGCTGCATAGCCCTACTGTACTGGCCAACAATTACACCAGAGTTTGTGCCAAGAAGAATAACTACTACTGGTGCTAAAGTGCTGCAGGGACATCAGTCACAGATCCAACAAGTGGATTTTGGCAGAGTTCACACCCTTAAAAAGGGCTAAATTTAAAAGGAGCGGCAAAGGGAGGCATGATGAAAGGTTCCTTTGCTGGATTATTGCAGTTGAAGTGCTCTTCGCCCCTGAGACAGAAAGTCTCAGCACTATTAAGTCTGTCTCAAGACTCAAAGATATCGTGGGCCAAAAATATAACAGGGAGACCAAAAGAGTAAAAAAAATCAAGTCACTTTTTCCACACTCTTTTGAGGGACTGGCTTGCAAAATCCACCGCCACCACGGATGTGAAAATCCATTAGGTGTGTTGATGACTTTCCGCCACTGCCTGTCTTCCGTGTGGCACCAGTGAAAGCCTGCACACCTCCCATCACTGTCAAAGCCGATCAGATCCATCAGAATGAGTAAATACACATGTTGCCGCTTGGGATTAACCCCCTCAACATTGCCCCCTACGCATGCTAACATGCCAACGCCGGCACCAATTGGGATCGGCGTGTGAAAACTATCCACTGGATTTACAAACAAAAACCTTGGTCTGACTGTACTAGCAAATCCCAAGGAGAGTGTGGGAAAAACAAATAATGGGAAAATTCTCCACCCTGTATCTTTCAGAGCTTCCATCCTTCGAGATCGAAAAGAAACAAACGGCATTTACTGTACAGTCCAGGACATACATAGCACCTACAAATGTTGAAATGCAACCTTCCCTGAGTAGGCCACCCATTATGTGGGCTGGAAGCATCTATGGTGACCTTGTTGATGTAATTGAGCAGCAATTTTCTCTCTATGGGTATTTGAGTCGACATAGAGCAGCTGTGTTCGATACAATATAGGTTTTCAAAGAACTATGAATACTTAAAATGTATTAGTAGTTGACAATGGTGAGTAATGTGACCTTAAATTACAAAACAGAGCATTCAACTGTCATTGTTTCATAGCCAGATGTTGGTACGAACTAGTTACACGAACTGAATTACAGTAGCCTTTTAGGTAATCTTCTGAGGAAATTGTACTTTTCTGAGTATATTCTAGAGACAATGGGCCAAATCAATGACAAATCAATATTCTCTAACTTGAAATTGCATTTACATTAGGAACAAATTTAGAACTGGCTCGGACCACTCGTATGCACCAGTCATGACAGGTCAGAGAAAAGGATATAGTAATTTTGTGTATCCATTTCTACGCAAATGTATACGAACGTTCAGTTTTTACTTTTACTTGAGCATAATTTTAAAGGAAGAACGCAAGAATGCATTTTGTCAGTCTTTATCTTTCCTTTCCCCTTAAACTGACAAACAACCCAGGCAACCATCTCACTTGAGATGTTTGTACTCTTAGTCACGTTATCGTTAGTTGGAGAGTGCAGTTGTCTGGGGGACAACTTTTCATCCGCAGACAACACACCCTTCAAAGCCAAGGCACATACTGTATACTGTATATGATATATATATTTGATACCTTCCTTCCAAGAATACTGACCTCTGCAAGGCCTTTCCCAAACACACATCCCCGACACCCTTATCCAGGACGACACCTGGCCTAAGTGAGTGAATCAGAGAGTTCTGTAACCTGTGTAGCCCACTGGGCCATTATCTAGTGAAAAGGTCAGTGTGGTGTGAGTCATCCTCCTGGCGTCGCAAGGCGGTGCTGCTGCCGGGGTGTGGTTGGAATACATAAAGAAGACCGGCATTTCAGATAGAGATAGAGAGAGAGTGAGAGAGAGAGAGAGAGAGAGAGAAGGAAGGGGAACCACATCTGAAAAGGGACTAGAGCAAAAACGGCAGATTCGATTTTGAAGGAGAAGGAGAGGGTGACTTCAGGTGAGGGGCGGGGAAGATAGATCGATTTGAAAAGCCACATCTGGCAGTAGCCCTTTTGCTTTGCTTTACTTTTATTTTCACATTCCAGATTTTGGCTTCTAGAGATCGTTCTGTCCTGATAAAATGACAGTTGAGGCAGAAATAAAAATGTCCACCTTTACTCATAGCCGGCAGGAGACAGACCTTATGCCAGAACTCCATCTTCAACACACTTTTTTTTTGTTACAGGCTAGAGTAAAATGCCTGCCCCACAATCCCCCCGCCAAAGCTTTGACAGATGATTGGCCTTGTGGAATGCTGGCTCCTGGGTGGATAATCTATAGAGAGGATGGGTTAGCTCGGCTGCTGGTATCGATCGCCGATTTCAACGGTGCTGAGGTGCGGTTCACATGTGAAATGAAACGAGCTGATGCCGAGATTTAAGATTGCGTTAAAGCGTTGCGGTTGGGGAAGGGGTGGGTTGGGGCTGGGGATTGGGGAGTTCTGGTTCAACTATGGACAGATAAGAGTGAGAACGTTATTGATACAAGGTCCCCCTGGTGTAACATCAACCCCTGCTTTGCTCACAGTACATGGCGGAGTTGAATTTGTTGTGTGTGCAGGCGGATCATTGGATGTAAACAGAAGAAAGCTGGATCTACCTATCAATTCTCCTTGTCCCTATTGTGTGCCACTACACTATACCTACCCACCACTTTTTATTTATTTATTTATTTTGGAGGGTGTGGGGGGTGTTGCCCTCCCTGATTGGTTTTGCAATTTTCGATCTTCAGGTTCAACTGTTCAACTGCACCTCAAGCCTCGGGGGCTGACAGCCATCATCCAAATCAATACAAGCCATCACTCCATGTCAAGGGCGATGAAAACTCTCGCGTTGCCAGTTTGCCACAAACAGTGGGTGCTATCCCTCGTGCGACAGCCGCGAGACTGAAAGCAGAAATGAAAGAAAAAAGTCCCTAACAGTGAATAACAAACTCCTGGGAGCCGGATTCACCAACGTGTTGGTTTCTTGTTTCTTGAGGAAAAATTAGAAAAAGTTCATGAGAATGTTCTAAACTGTAGACACCATTACCAATTATCAATGAATTATCAATGAACTATTCTCAGTATTATCAATTAAAACCAAGCCTACCTTCTCATTCGTATCAATCATCAATCACAATGCTTTAAAACAAGTGAGTTATTTTAGCGTTCCAAACAAAATTAAGAAGACGTTTAAGGTTTGTTTCAGAATCCCGTTTTTTTTTTTTTATTTGACGGGCCACCCATTTGGATGTAACGCTGGTAACACTGCAGCACACCAGTGAACAGAAAATCGTACTATAAAACCGAATATAGTTTATTAAAACAAGTCGCTCTAAGCGTCGGTTGTGGATTTGTCTCCCATGCGTTGAACTCCTGATGGGAGTATGGAGACCTGTATCCAGTATGTAGAAGGATATTGTGGTTCTGGGATTAAACCTACCTACGTAGTGGCGGAGCCAAATACGGTATTTGGCAAACACAAATAGTGGGTTTTTACAAATATTTATTTTGTAAAATTATTTAAGGAATATATTGTTTTCGTGTAGAAAAAAAAAGTCAAATAGCTGGTATTCTTCATAACTGGGAGCTCGGTGGGTATTTATGTTCTGCAGTGGAGCGAGTGGAGGATGTCTCCATGGCATGATCACTCTCTTTCCATTCTGCAATGCACTCTCCGGATCCGAGCCGTGTTTGTTTCATACAAGAAGGAACTAACGAAAACAAATAGATCTAAAATAAAATCACAGGAAAACTGGCATGGGACCTGGTGTGGCATGCATGGCGCAATCACTGTCTGTAAGAACAATTATATTAATGCTTTAATATTCGACAAATTAGAAGTGTAATAAAAACAAAAACAGAGTTGTAACGCATATTTCCACTTTTATTGGAATAAAAATACAAATACTTTTTCTGTCTCAACAAATACAGATACAAATACAAATACTGGGCTCTCTTCACATCCACGTACTATGTGAGAGGTGAGTTTAAAACAGGGATAAACTGCAAAAAATCTTAACTATTCTCTTAAGAATGTGAATCTGACCACTGATCTCTCCATACAAACACCTCAGAGCTGACCTGAAAGCTGCAGCAAATCATACATTCCAAAATAAATCCAAATAGCAGCGCCCATTACCCTAGCAGGCCCAGGAGCTCATAGCGAGGAGGCACATACGGGAGGCAAAGAGAACACGCGTTATAGCCTTTATTACAGGTATTGATCAGGGGCAATAAATAGATTGCTTTCCAGTGTGACACCATCCGTAATTTTAGTCTCAAAAAAACCCAGCAGAGTTCTTAGCCCCCCCTCCCAGAGGGAGTCCCCTTCGGAGTCCCCTTTCTGTTTCTTTGGGCCTTTCGTGTTTTTTTTTTCCACATAAGGAATGTAGCTGTCACGCAAATGGTCAGGGGAGTAGGAGATACCCAGGCACACAATAGACCATCGTGCCCGGGCCATTTGTTCAAACCATCAAAAAAAAACAGACAAAAATGTGGTTTGATGTTGCCCCTTGGCTGGAAAACCCCTTTTTAGTGGGTTTGTGCTGAATATTTAGTCGTTGCTATGAGGCCATTTTCTTTCTTTGGTGTCTTGCTCCTGGTGTGGTCCTTTGGTAATTCACAAGAATTAAGAAAAATGGAACATCATTGTTGGCCACGGTGTCTGTTGTACTTCATTCAGATGCCTTGATGAGATATTAGGCTTAAACGGTGATGTGGTGTGAGGATGGTGTGGCTTGAGCATCCACACCTGTCCTGGGTCTAGGTAATTGCGGCCCAGGATCAGAGTGGCTGCATACCTGTTGCTAATCTTATCCAAAAACGCCACTTGAGTGGCGTGTGGTAGGCGAAACTGCCACACTGGCACCTGAATAGGGACTCTCCAGCACGGGGAAGGGACACAAGAGCAACCCTCTCCCGACTGGCACCAGTAGCTCCCAGGGTGTCCGGTGGAGGACCTGGTGAGAAGCAGCTGCAGCAACCACCAAAGGTAACCGCTGGCAGCTAGCTACACTGCCCAGCAGCCACCGCCGGGACCATCCAGCACCCCAGCAGCCAGGCCACACCTCCAAGCAGCCCCCGCAGCAGACAAGTCCGGCCACGCCTTCACCAGCCAGCACAGCAGCCTGAGGCTCCACGCTCTGGAAGGGAGGAGGGGTAGTCTGTCATTGCCCTGGGGGAAGGAAGCCGATGGACCATGCTGTTCCTAGGAACCAGGTCTTTAGGAAGTTTTGTTTCGTTGGACTCTTTTGTTGGTTTGAGGTATGGGAACCCTGTTTCAGAGTCCAGTATTTAATTAATTTAAGGTATAGGAATCCTGTGTCAGATTCTGTATTTTAGTTCTTTATTCTCTTCTTTTTTTATTCACTTCTTGGTGAGAGGTGGGGGGGTAGGCTTCGGTCAAGTTTTCTCCCTGGCCTCAGTTTGGTGTCGGGGGTATGTGGTGTGAGGACGGTGTGGTTTGAGCAGCCACACTTGTCCTGAGTTAGGTAATTTGGGCCCAGGATCAGAGTGGCTGCATACCTGTTGCTCATTTTTTTGGTCTAATAAGAAAAGGTAAAACCCCCATCCTCACACACACTCAGGAGAGGAGCCTTTGTCATGACACACGGCCATCTGCTCTGGGCTCATTCCACCTAGCCCACTTACAATAAACTGTGTGTCTGAAATTCCATTGACTGTGTCTCTGTGCCAGAGGTCCCTGAGAACACCACTTGGGTGGCGTGTGGTAGGCGAAACTGCCACAGGTGACCAGAAGTTTGCAGAGACAAGCAGAGTCTTGTGAGGAAACATTCCAATCAGGAGTTTAGGGAACAATACTCCCACAACCAACCCAACCCCAACCGCGCCACCTCTTCCTATTAAATCTTTAAAGTTAGACTTTCCAGCCATCTGCCATTCCACTGCCTTCTGTGCCACTTTTGTCAAAACCACTTATCATCTCCACACACAGGAAATGATCCGTGTACCAACTGCGTTGGTGTGGGGGTGGTCCCATGGGTGTCACATCTGCGTTTTGACAGGCTGCTCAAAGGACCAAAGACCAGGAGGATCCAGAGGGGATTCAGAAGAAACATTATGAGCAACTTGTATATCTCTATTTCATTCCTATTTCGTGTGTAGTTTCCTGCAATTCTAAGAACAATTTGCACCACATCGTACATATTAAGTTGATACTTCAGACAAAATAACCCCTCTAACTTTACTGCAAGCAATTAAAGCTGTGACCGAAGCCAATATTTCTATCAATGATCTGTATTTGCAAATTTTGATACACAATTATGTAGTCTATTTAATAATATAAACTAGAGATAATCATGATATGAGGTCTGACATATTTTAGTTTTTTTTTTAATATATTGCAGTATTTGTATCATATCAGTATCAATATTAGATTGTGGTTCAATGTCATGGTTCTCAATTGGTTTGTTTGACATGGCATTTCAAATTAACAAGTAGATATTAGGATAACAATCAATATCTTGATTATCAGAATCCATTTTCCCCTTCCATACTATTGCCCATATAGTTGTTACAGCCTCTGCTACGGGCCATTTTGGGGTTGTGCCCAAACATGCCAACATTATATTTTGTTATATTTTGAATTTAACTCATATGACTTTTATAACACATACCTATTTTTTCGAATTCAAAGTTTAGGTCAACATTCGCAGTGTGTTAGACATTTCAAATTCAAGCCGTCGAGAGTACTGCACTTCGCTTTACACCGAATCTGACAAACGACAACAACTCACTTGAAGTCTCATTCATTTTTATGGAGAGTCGGTGACAAGAAACACTCCAAACCCTCTGCGGGCGTGTATTTTGCAGAATGCATAAACATTTTTCAACCAATGCTACAAATTTTGGATCCAACGCTACGACCAGAAGTTACCACTGTCGATTAGGACAAGCTAGAGTTATCGTAACTGGGCTAAAAGTAAGTAAATAAGTGAAGGTATATAAAATAATGACATTATTGTAGTTAATGTTGTGTCACCAAAGGAAGAATTCAACTCTCATTCATTGAAAATGGTAAATGACCAAACTACTCGCTGTCTCCTGGAGAAGAGCTCTCCCAATATTATCCCAGAGTTTTGGGGGGCAAATGGACAAATGCCATTAACATTTTTCAGCGGGCAGAAATCAAGCAATTTCCACCTCTGCCATAGATTTTGGCCATTTTGAGAGACATCATAAAAGCCGATTAATTTTATTACCCACAGCACCCGTTAAAATTTATGTACGCTTTGGCACGCTTTGCCCGCCTGAGTCCCCGAGTCATGGTGGTGGCAAAATGATGGAGACATCTGTGGTACCTGAGCATGGTCTAGCAGGCCGACCGGAGCATCTGCACCGCTGACAGCGGGCATAAATCACGCGCTCTGCTACAGTCAGATGCCTGGGCGAGCTGGCCAAAAACGGTGCCGATCCTCGAATGTATCGTCTGGCTTATGCAGCAAGCCTAGCCTCAGGAGGCCGGAGCACATTGTGAAATTTGCTAATGACCATGACCAACCACATCCCTTTGCGTGAACATAATCCTGAACTCATAATGTTCCTCCCATTTGTTGCCGTGCTATGTCTCATCTGAGGTTTTGATTTTGTTTGCTGTGACAGGGTTTTGTCGCTACTATGAACAGCATGGGGCCTGGTTCAGCAGTGGCAGATCTCAAATCTCAATGCCATGTCAATGCATTTGCTCCATGGTAGCTGTGGGTGATATTGGAAGGGACGGCTAAACAAAGGTTTATGCAGCTATTTTTTGTGCAAGTTCTCCATCAACAAGTCACTGAAACGTAATATGCCAACCAAAGCAATTTGCGAAGTGACTAACTATCAAAAAGGGCTTTAGGTTTCTTGAGATACCCCAGAACAAAACAAATCAGTCTGTTTCTGTAGAACAAAACAGAACAAAGTTTTTCCTCATCTCTCAGGTCTCCCATATGAAATGGATTCTTGTATGAGAATATTTTACTGCAAAAAGGGTTAAATTGATAGAAGTTGTTATACAGCCCAACACCAAAAAATAACCAAAATATAGCCTGGTCGTGGGTGAGTTGAGGCATATAAAACTCATGTAGATTAATATTACAAACTCTGACAGCTTTCAAACTTGACATGCTAGCAGCCAGAAATATGCTTAAACTAATAGAAAAACCTGGCTGTGAATATCTTGAAGCATGTAGGAAATACACTTATGAACACTTACCTTAAATAAGCAGAAATGTAAAATACTTATACCCATGCAGAATTTTGTAATTCACTTTGGAGTAACTGCCATGGGTAGTCATAGAAACATAGATGATGGATTGTTGGAAAGGGGTGGTTGTACTGAATCGAGCTAATCACATGTGTAAATGTAGCTTGCAAAGTCAGTCTCTAGTCCTAACCTATTTTTATCATTATCGGGGGTGAGAAGAATATTGAAAATTTCAACTCAAGCAGAAGTAATGATAATACAGAGAAAATTCACTTGAGTAAAAGGCAATAACATTTATGAAATATCCCAAACAAAAGAAATGAGAAATTGATTAGAAGTCTGAAGTCTTTATAAAGTACACAAAAGACCAACTAAAGTATAAGTTATGCTACTGCAGAATACAACTTACTAATATGTGGTTGATTTAGCTTGCCTGGCTGAGGGAAACCAAGCTCCACTCCTCTGATGCTCAAGGTCATCCTCACAGCAAATCAACTGAATCAAGTCTGTTTGAGTTGATCTTATGTAAAACACTTCGCTACTGTTAGGCTATCAGTTGGATCCAGCTGTAGCAATAGTTGTATAGTTGTCTTCATCGATATCTTCATAACCTCACAGGTAAATCATTGCAAATATTATGTGATGTAAAAAGGCTGAGCGTGACTTAGCCTGGACATTTGCAAAACAGCTCTCACGCTTCCTCCAAGATGGTGCAAAGCAGAATGCCATCTTTATTGAATTCAGTATATTCAAAACCAAAATCCAAAATAACTAAAAGCATCTTGGAGCCTGAAAAAATAAAAACGTGTGCAACCTTCAGTGACACAAAAACATCAGTTGGGGTCAGCATAACTAGAAAGCTTCACATGGAAAGGCCTTTTCAAAAGTTACTTACTGTCTCCAAGCAAAGAGAGGTGTCAATGGAGACTTTAATGTCTCATGAACTCGCTGCTGTCTCCCCTATTTGTTTTATGACAATAGAAGCATGAGCAAGACAGCAAAAGCCGACTTTGTTAAGAAACAGGCATCTGTAGTTGAAGAGACCCAGCAGTTACCTCATGTCACATCAGCATATCGACGATGGCATGGCTCTTCTACAGAGTCTCTATGACTCAGGCTTTCAGACATTCAATGACCTGGGCGAGTGTGTCTGGAAAAAGATCACAACGTTAATAGGAAAGGAACAATCATCAATTGTGTTGTTTTAGTGTTTAGTGACAGTTATGACCATCAACACCACCACAAATTGGGAAGACTACTGCCTTCACAAGAAAAAAAAGAAATGGCCAATGTTGGCCTGTCTGGAAGCATCGAGGAGGCTTTTCCAGTGGCAAAAAAGTATGCCCTCCATCTGTATGGCCAGAAGAAAAAGGAGTATGGCCATCCTTGCACCAAACTGGATGAGCTGAGGTACACACTAGAATCTACAACCGATTCATCAGCTGCAAATCTACCCCCAACGGAAGATTCCTTCTAGCAACATGTTTGGAGCCTTGTACCAAACAGCAGTGTGCCGTCACAGCCATCTGGCCAAGCCTCATCTCTGTAACCCAGTTGGTAGAGGGTGGAACCTGAACCTGTGATGCTCTAGAAAGCACCAGCACCTAAAGAAGTCTGAGACATCACCCAACTGCACTGTAAACAAATGCCAATGTAGTTCAGTGGACTTGACTTGCATCGAGTTTTGCTCTTGCTCTTTGCTCTCTCCTCTTGACGACAGAGATGTGACCCATTTTGTCATTGAAGATAATGTGGATGAGTGACGGTGATGTGTTGCAGTAGATTGCAATGCTAATGAAAGTCAACAACAGAGATAACCAAAAAAAGGTGTTCGGGGGGCTAGAGAGTCCCGGAGAAAGTGTCCCTATGCATAGTGCCTTTTTTTGTTCCGTAAGGAGATGTAAAATAAAATAACCTACGCGTAGAATAAAAATACTCCTTAACTATACTTATTTTAACTAACGTAAAATAATTACATTTTGAAAGTTTTGGGGTGTATTACAATATCTTTTAATTTAACCATTTTTGCAGTCAAATGTTTTTATACAAGAATCCATTTAATATATGGGAGAAAACATTGTTGTGTTTTGTTCTACCTCCCTAGGGGTATCTCAAAATTTTGGGGGCATTGTCACTAGCCTAAAATCCATGATTACAGAAAAGAGTTTGCTAATTAGATCAGAGGCAATCAAGCCAAATACATCAGCAAAATTAACAAAAACAAGGTAAAATAAGAAGAATCACCCCCCACTGATTGGCCATCGCTGGGTTGGATGTGTGAGGCAGCGCTGCCCCTCTGATTTCTTTTTTCATGCTAATGTGCACATGATGTAAATTATGATTAGGTGAGTATTATATCTTACATATGGCCAGCAGGGAAATATATCATTTTCTGACTTGTGCAGAGAATTTTTAAATTCTACTGTATTTAAGAGTTTCATTCATTCAAATCCTTTCCACTCCCTTCGATCCATTAAAAAAAAAAGAAAATACTCTATTTGTGACTGTTTGCCCGTTGTTTGTAAAACCTTATGCCACAAGCAAGGCCCCCCTTTCATTCCCAGCTGCGAAAGAGACTCCGTCTTTCCCAGGACCGGTCAAGTCTGAGTTCATCTGACAGGTAGCCACTCGGTTCAATTCCAGAGGGCCCCTGGGGACATTTCCCTCCAGGACTGACCATTTACTCTGCTGTTACTTACATCGCCCAGCCATGGCCTCTCTCTCTCTTTCTCTCTCTCTTTCTGTGGTAGAGGAGCACTGGGGATCAGAGATGACAGACGCCTGGGGGTTGGGGGCGGGGGTAGGGTTGCTTCTAAGTGTATCTGACAACAGGGTGGAAGGGGTGGAACATTCCTCGGTCCGCGCTCTCACCTTCCACGGCGTACTACCATCTCTTGCTCTCCAGTGTCGGTGAGCATTTGGCTGGGTGATTTACACAAGTGCACGAGTGGACTTTTTATAGACACTGCTGGACCGGCTTGATCTACATACTTTGCTCCGCTCTAAACCACTGTTTGGTGAGACTCAAGTCTCACTGAACCTGCCTTACTAAACGTACATTACATGGAAGTGGGCGCCTGAGTAATTGCCAGAGAGTCGTTAACTCTGTTTAAAAAATAAATTAAAAACGTCAAAGGGCTTTTGGCAGACAGTTCTGCTGGGGGCTGTGTGGCGGGGTGTCAAAGGGTAGGTACACAGACATGGGAGCTTGACATATGGCGATGGTGATACACTCCTTTTTGGCCTCAGAACATAATGCTCAGCACAATAGGGCGGCAGATAATAACAGTCTGTGCCGTTCCATTCAGAGACACCCACACCTTGACCTTTTCTGTGCGTAGAGAGAAGCGCTACTGAATAACACGGTGGGTTGTCATAACAACCCTTTCACCGGGTACCGAATGGACAACAAAGAAATCTCCAGCATGCACACGCTGGGAACACTGCCTGTAGCCCAAGTAGTATACATGCAGTTTTGTTATTATATTTTTTCCTGCCCATCGGATAGCCTGCTGCCCATTCCTGTTGGTTTGGCTAGGGAGTGTTTCCAGTTAGACACCACTTCTCAGAGCGTACACAGCGAAAATAGACTTGGGGAATAGTTATTCGAACGAAAAGAGCGTGCAAAGGAAGGTGGAGTACTCTCGCACGAGGATGCCCCAGTTATAGGAGGAAGAGATAATGCGTACTAGTAATATACATACATGTCATATAATATACATGTAATAGCAAGTTAATGTGTAGCCAGCAAGGTATTATTCCAACTTAATCCTGATGCTGATCACCCTTTCAGGGGTTAATATGCAATAACGACCGGGTGCCTGCACATTATCATTCACTTATTTGACATTTGTTTTCATAGGTGTCAATTTTTGATGTCTATTCATTTCACTTTGTCAGAGATATCGTTTTTATAGCAGAAATTTTCAGGTCTCTCGATATTTTGAAGTATAAGGGGCCAGGACACTGCTGTTGCTGTAGCTGCAGTAAGAGATTCCTACTGGCTTCATGCTAATTGGCACCATTAATGGCATTTGTTAATGAGAACCCAAACTAATGGCCATCAGACCATGTGGTTGTCTGTTCCACAAGACCCCCGACCTCCATCACATCCAAGGTGGAATTGGTTTATGGATGGATGTCCTCCAGCCACAATGAGTCATTGCCGTGATCGTTAGCTTGTTCCCCGGTATTTTGTGCTTAGGAGACTGGTGAAAATGAGATGAGAACGCTTCAGAGTAGCTTGGACTGAGCAGGGTTACACAGCAAGTCCCAGAATTTCGTTCACTGTTTGCAGGTGCCCGACTATCGATGTATTGTTGTCGGTAGAAGCAGACCCCGTCACCAACGATGGACAAACAGCATACAGAGGAGCCCATGCATAACGCTAATGGATAATCGCTGTTTTTTCCAAACGGCCATCTCGAAAAATTATCAAATATGAGATTTTCATTAACAAAACAATTTTCACAAATTACCACTTGAATTATTCATGACGTAATGCAATCAAGCCCCCTACTTCACTCCTAGGCCTTGCGATTAAAGTTGTTATTTAAACAGTATTTCATCCTTCCGATTAGACTTTGGAAAGTTATGGTACTTATGCTTGAGCAGCAATTTTCAATGCTCTTTCCACCTCTGTTTGTAGTGTGGGCGTTTGTAGTGCGTCACCAAAGTGAGAAGTCTAACGTCAGTGTCTTCCCAACCCTCCAATCATCTTCTTTCCTTTCACTATGAGTGGTTAATCATTAATCACATCCTCCAACTGTGGCTGGAGAAAGCCTCACTAATGCCCAGTCAGACAAGTATTAACCCTTCTGCCACTCAAACCGACAAGAGGATGTGGAAGTAAAAAGGGAGGCTAACTGTTCTCCCGGGATTCATTCCCAAAATGTATTCGTCAACTCTTGACTTTTAACCTGGCACCGTTAAAATTCTGAACCGTGTTTCGTCGCCAGAAAAAAGAAAAACAATTATGGTGCTTCTTCGGATTCCAAACCTCCAACTCTGCCTTTTCCTCCACCACCTGGCACCACCATCACTACTGGATCTCAGAAGTCACGCATCCCAGTCACAAGTCATCTCATCCCTGGTACCACAATTGTGGAACGATGCCCCAGCTATGTTCAGAATGGTTGAACTATGTTCAGAATGGTTATTCACCTTTCACCAGAGATGGAAGACCCACCTGGACCCCCCCGTGCTTACTGTACTGCATTTCCAAGTAGTTTTTGTAAGCTGCTTTGGATGAAAGTGTTTGCTACATAACATGATGTAGTAGAATAGAATGGAACCACAAAGGATGTAAACAATATCACCACTGCATCTTTGTCAAAGTACTATGCCTAAATAAGCCTCCCTTTGGAAACCATTGTTAATAATTCACTTTGTTGCGTCATTAACCTTTTTAGGACATTGTTTTTTCAAACAGTGTGCACAATAGTGTGCCGTGAGAGCTTGGCAGGCGTGCCATGAAAAATGTTTTAAGTTCCCTTGAAATACATATATATTGGAGATTTACTCTTGTGTGGCAAGGCTGGTCTCATTCATCTAATCCATCAGTTCCGGCCAGAATAGCAACTCTGTTTTTGTCCAAACAAGCTCACGTTTCACCCTGAAAGTTACAACTGTTAGAAGTGATGAAAGGTTTGACTATATTTTGACATTCGGTTCTTTCAGTTGAGAGTAGTTTTTTCCAACTCGTTCTGAATCAGTTGGTGTAACGCAAGGAGGGCTTCAGGTGAATGAGGAACGAGAGTCAGAAGAGTTGTGAATGGAATTCTCCCAAGATTAAATTGTCAAAATTATTTATTTTGTTGCAATACAAAGTGCAAATCAGTCACAATCAATATCATGACTATGCCTTCATCTTTTTTTCCTTGGACTTTAATTTAATCCTCAGTAATTATTTTCAGTTTGTGAGTCTACTTGCTCTCCCACTATTTTACTGGAGTCACTCCTGACTCCTGAGTCATTTAAAAGATACGCGAATCATACGAGCGAATCGTTTTCGTTCTCGACTATTAGTAAGCAATGAAAGTTCAATGAGTGTGTGATGTTTTTAGCGGTTAACGGGATAGGGGCCTGACGTGGGATTACATCAATGTAAAAACATTGGAAAACTCTGAATTAGGTTCCAGGCGGCGTCCTCGTTAAGAAACTTTGGGAGTTCAGGGTCAAACTTTTGAAAACCACTGAGTCAATTGATTGCTTTGCATTCGTTCGGCATTCCGTGCCTTACATGCTCACGTGCTTTGTACAAATGAACTGCATGCAAACTGAGCATGACCTCTGAGTCAGAATATGCTCTAAAAGTATAATTAATACCAGGGGGTTGGGAAAACAAGAGTTGCAATCTCACAAAAATCTCATTAATATGTGCTCCGATCAGATACCCTTGAACTTATTCTTATTTTTGTTTAAGTAATTAATCAAGTCAAGAAGTGAGGCTTGTGTATCGCGGGCTTCTTAATGAGCTGCCGGTAGAAAACACCATCTGAGGCTGTTTGGACTATGACCTTTTAAACTGATTGGGTCCAGAGGGACAGTCACTCGTTACAAATATCCAACAAAAAGAGAAAATATACCCGACGAAGGAGGGTTCGTCCAATCGTAGTGATCATAGAATTCATGTAGACATGCTTTTCTAGCTAAGGTGTGTTGTAAAAACCCCAAAAACCAATGCGCACCAGTTTGTGAAGTGCGCAATTAGGCATGCAGAAAATTGAAAATACAAATCCCATTTCGGTCGCGCCTACGACAGCGAAATATGAATATTCAAGTGCGACACAGCTGCGTGGGAAGAGTGGAAGATCATTTTTTTCAGCGGGCGGACAAATGCTCTGTATATGCGTGGAGGTAACTGTAATTGAACAGGGAAAACCATGAGGTGATGCAAAATGGGATCAAAGGAAGAGGGAATCGGATTGTTGTGAATGAAAACAAAAAGGTTTCAACGGTGCAACACTGATTAAAAAAAATACACGAAACACAACAGAACCCTTTATTTTATATGGTTCATTTTTTTAATGTTAATTTTTGATTATTTTACTTTTTTATATTTTTTTGCATTATTTTGTATCATTATTTTTTAATGATTTTATAGTTATATTATACTTTTCATACTATATACTGTATTTTTCACAAACAGTACATAAATACTCCATACAAAGCTGCTAGAAATTATTGTAAGAAAAAAAAATGTATAAAATGGATAATAATGGATTTTTAAAGCCGTTCACGCAGCGAACGCAAACGCAAACGCAGCGCTTTTACTTTCGATTTGGATGTTCAACTACATAGAAGCAGTCGCAACCCCCTGCAACTTTCCCTCCAGAGATCTGTTTATCAAACCATCTACTGTCGCGCTCCCGTTTAGTAATGTCTCCCAGAACCCCCGCCCCCCATTTCTACAGATATTCTCCTTCATGTCCACAACTCACAAGAGGAGCAGCTGCTCGCTTTCCCAAAATGCAGTGCTGCTTTACGGACAGAAACAGCGCTGAGAGCCGCTTTAGGAAGTGTGTGGCGTTGTAGGAATGATTGACAAAGTTACACAACACAGTTTCCAAAATGCAATAACTCTTTGATTAACACTTTTTAAACAACAATCGAATTACAAACGTTCACGAAACACAGACTTCGTGATTAATAGCATCGTGTTAATGTGATTAATCACGATGTCTGTGTTTAGTGTTTCCATTAATTACTTGTGTTGGTTGACAGCCGGAAGAAACATACAGTTTAAGAAAGCCTCCAGCAATCACTCCTCAAAACTTTTGCCTCCAGTATCCATTATCAAGCAAGCCATTATGTGTCAACCTGAGGGCCATGTACAGTGAAAAGTTAATCGAAACTTAGAACCAGAACCCCACCCACACCGGTAAGACTTTAGAATAGTACAAGGACAAAGGAGCGAAAATGTAGGGGGAAAAAAAGAAAAACAGCTCCTCTCCGATCTTTCCTTTTCACTTTGGTATTTTGAACGACTTACTAATTTATTCTGTACTGAGATGAATGAATGGAAGTTCCACCGGTTTGAAAGCTGCAAGGTTCAATGCAACGGGCCATTCTTCTGCACTAACAATGGTGACATGGTTCTGACCTCAGTGACTCACACAAAAGATCCCTTAGGCAGAGCGGAAAATTAATGGAAGATAGACAGACAGACAGACAGACAGACAGACAGACAGACAGACAGACAGACAGACAGACAGACAGATGGATTGACGGATAGACGGACCAATTTTACTTATATTGCACGTTTGATCCACAAGACTCAATGTGATCTACGTGAAATAATATATAATATATTATGAAGACCAATAAAACAGGATATGAAAATATGATAGATAGACAGATAGATAGATAGATAGATAGATAGATAGACAGATAGATAGATAGATAGATAGATAGATAGATAGATAGATAGATAGATAGATAGATAGATAGATAGATAGACAGATAGATAGACAGATAGACAGATAGATAGATAGATAGATAGATAGATAGATAGATAGATAGATAGATAGATAGATAGATAGACAGATAGATAGATAGATAGATAGATAGATAGATAGATAGATAGATAGATAGATAGATAGATAGCCAGACAGACAGATAGATAGATAAAGACTGGCATCTGTAAGCCATCAAAACGAGGGTCAACTGGACTGGTGATGAACAGTTTGTCTCTAATTGGAGATTCGGTTCTTTAGGAGTGTTTCAGTAAAAAGATTTGTTAAATTTTCCGACTCTTCGTTCGTTTGATTCAGTCGGTGCAACGAGTCAAAAGAGTGGGTCCGACTCTGAGTTATGAATGGAATTCTCACAAGAATCAATTCATTCTAAGAACATGATGATGCGTGACTCGCTATGCAGGACTCTCTTCGAGAATCGGTTCAGGATCTGCCCCTGCTTGAGGCGCATGCGTGACTCGCAACATAAGGCCCACGGCTATATTCATTTGAGAGTTGAGTCCCAGTGAATGCCTGTGTCTGGCCGCAGTTACCGAGTAGCGGTAACTGCCCAACAGCAAAACTGTTGGGCAGCGCTAAACTAAGCACTGTATGCTGTGAAAGAACCAACAAAATAACAAAAAACAAACATTTAATCTGTATGGAAATTTTCTCAACTGTGAAACTTCCTTGGAAGGTAACTCCTGAAAAGGCAGGATGTATGTTATCGCAGCTTATTTTTATGCTATATATACTGTATATATATATATATATATATATAATTATTATACGCTGCCAGCGGGGTTCTTTGTGCGTAGGAGCTGGTTTTTCAAGCGTAGACACTCCAGACACCCGGACGTCAGAGGCCGTGTTCAAACCCCGTAGAGTCAGTTAAAGCAGACTGAACCTCTTTTGTTTTTCGTATTTGAGAATTTCTGAGCATCAAAGTGCCTAGCGTGTAATGACTGCCGGCCGCAGTCCGACGGAAGTGTCACATTTCCCGAGAGGCTCGACGGATGCCGCTGTGACAGATTGCAGCTCTCCCAATTTGCATTTTTCGCTCATAGAAAACACTACACTACTACTACACGCTACACGCCACATGTACACACGACACGCATGGTATACTGTATATAAACGAATGTGAACACACACCGTTCTCCAGTGCCAGCAAACTGACACCGACAATTTTGTCAGGATCCCCTAGGAGGCCTTTCTCCTACGCATCCTAATCGTGCAACAAGCCCCAGACGCCAAGAATAAAAGCCCCAAAAAATGGCCTTAGCAACGCAAAGAGCCACACACACACACACACACACACACACACACACACACACACACACACACACACACACACACACACACACACACAAGCAGAAAGTTTTAAATATTTTTTTATGTTTATAGCATATTGCCATTTTCTTTTTTTTCTTGTTTATTTTTTGGTTTATTTTATCTTTTGTTTGTAATTTTTTTTTACTGTTCAGGGCCTAATTTATTTTGTTTATTGTTCATATTTTAATTGGATATTAGCATTTTTGTGTTATTTTTGTTTCTTAGTTAATTTCAGGTTTATTGTATATGACCATTTTTTGCATTTTTAGGTAGAACCACATTTGTATATTTCTTAGTTCATTTTAGGTTTATTGTACATAACCAATTTTTCTATTTTTTTGGTTTGTTGCATATTGCCAATTATATTCCTTTATTCTTGTAGCCTATTTTGATTATGAGAGCTGCGGTAATACTGCAATATCTCTCCATGTGTATCTATGTATGTATGTATGTATGTATGTATGTATGTATGTATGTATGTATGTATGTATGTATCTATCTATCTATCTAGCTATCTATCTATTTTATCAGACACTGAAACCATGGCACTGCTAAAGGGGAATATTTGTTCACTTTTATATTTACACTTAGCTTTACCCTTCCCCTGACCCCAACGTGATGTTTATGTCAATGGTTTTGTTGTTTGATTGCAGGGAAGTGGGTTGCAAGGTCACCATGGCAACAAACTTTTACAAGCGATTGGTTCACGGTGAGGTACGCGTTTGTGTTGCATTGAGATCGTCTCTCACATTATGGCACAGATCTAAAACCATAAAATACAATTTTGATCAAACTGTCAAATGATAGATTTGGTATTTTCCAACCCAGGCCTTATTCAGATGTTGATTTCCATCGTTTATAACTGTTTTATAACGCTTTACTATTGAGAAACTTCACTGTGCTTCAATGCAGTCCAATGGGGCAAACATTGAAGCTTTAAAAAAAACCATTAAAATCTTGAAAAAAAATGGGGAACTCATCAACACATTATATTCACACGTAGTCCTGGTGTATTTTTTAAACATGTTTTAACAGTAATATCAAATTTTATTTAAAACTTGCAATTGCCACAGCACATCAAAAGCGTAACGTTGGCGACAGCAGGTTGCCAGCACGAAGCGGCGCAGCATCCTATTTCTAGTCACTTGCGTTAGTGTGAATAAGTTGATTTACGGAAGGGCAAAAAAGTCAATAAAACCCTGAAAAACCTGATAAAATGCAGGGTGTGGGAGCATTTCTATTCAGCATAACATAAAAAGACTGGACTATAGTGTGAGCTTTCCATTTTCAAAAATGAACAAAGTTAAGAGGAGTTATAAATGAGGGGAACGAACACAAGGCCTGGTTTTAAAGAAAAATAAACTTTAAAATAACCTTTTTGTAGTCTTTTAACTACAATTTTGATCATTGTTTAATAAAATAGAAGACACGACAGAAGACACCAAAAGAAAAATAGTGCCAATTAGATAGTGCAAGAGCTGTAGATAGCTGTGCGACTTGCCCTTAGGTTGGCTACATATACATATTTTCTTATTTTTTTCTTCTTTTACACTTAAAAAGACCCCTTTAGCCTCAAAAGGTGCCGTTAACCTTCAACAAATGAAAATGTATTGCACGGAAAAAGCTAACGGCTTATCATACATCTCAGCTAGGTATTGTACATAATCTGTCACCTCAGCACACTGTTGCACATCTTCAGCAACCTCAACACAGACCCATCATTTCATTTTGGCCGCGAAAGGAATGTGAATGATCCTGTATTTTTTCCATCACCTCAAAAATTGAATTTTGTTCTCAAGCACAGGCGTTCCCCAAACTGCGGTCTGCTCCCCCAGGGGTCCATGAAGGAATTTCAGAGAGTCCACAGCAAAAACTTTACTTTTTCTAATTTTGAGATAGATATTATAGCCGGTCTGGGGTTGGTCCTGGGTGGTAACTCTCAGCCCGTCCAGCCATGTGACCAATCTACAGACAGTGCAACCAATCAGAGGATGCACTTGTTCCAGGAGGCAGGTTAGGTGGTGACCGATACAGAGCGTGCTGCATTTCAGATCAACACTGATGGCTTCTGAAGACAATCGTGCCGATGCGGCATAGCAACAGCTTCAGCAGAAATAAATGTTACAGCGATAAAACATGAACAAAAGTATGCACTGTTGGATTTTATTACAGGAAAATACAATTACGCTGTTCTTCCGACTGGATTCTGAAAGAGCTTGATTTTTCCGCTCGCCCTGTGAAAATATACACCGATGTATTTTGGGGGATATTCAGCGGATATACCAAGATGATCTCTGACATAGATTGTGTTCATGTGGTGAATTGTGATAGTGTCACCAATTTCATTAATTTAATCCGGCTGAAGGTGTCTGTCATGGCCAAATCAAATTCTCACTGTGAAAGTAAAAAAAAAAGAAAATATTAAACTATTATATTATCTCACTAGAGGCGTCAACCTGTGTGCTCTGCACTAGCAAATAGACTGTCATACTGTCTAGCTTTAACATTGCATACAATAACTTCTCAAGGTTTCCCCCTTTTTTTCCCAAAGGTTTTTCGGGGACTTTTTCCTTGGATTTGATTCAGGCTAGGGGATGCCTTTGAATTCCATGTGATATGTGGGTTTGTGAAGCCCTTTGAGACTGTATTGGGATTAAGGGCTACATAAATAAACTTCACTTGACTATATTATATTACATTATAATATATATTATTATATTTAATGATATATGCACATATTGCGCATCATGAAAATTACATTTACAGTTATTTAAGGCAGATAAAGTGTGTATTCCAACTCCAATCTTAATTATCGCGCCTGAATTTAAATAATCATCAAAATGACCTGCATCAACATAACATGGGCCAGGTGATGTTCACTTTCATAGCCTTGTTCACCTGGTGCTCCGTTGTGAATTGTGCAACATAAAAAAGGGAAGTACCAGAAGGTTAGATCGTGAAAAACTCTGCAGAAAATGTATGATATTGCCCACAATCTAAAAATCCCATCCGCCATCCCTCCATAGCCACCCTTTGATTCAAGTCAAGGTCTGACTTTTGAGAGTAGGACATTGATGAGAAATACATTTTCAGCTCATTTGGCTGCATGCTTGGTCTCTGTCCTAAACCTGCGTTGCTATGACTACCTCATGGCTGTGAGTACATGCATGTCAGGTGAAGGAGCATGTAAAAAATAAAAAACATAAGCAACAAAATAAAAAATATTACATTATCCTACAATTTAACTATAAACAATCAATTAATCCCAGTCCAAATGGATTTTGTGCATTGTGCTTTGGAAAGTGCTGAAATTTACATTTTCATTTAAAAATGTAATATTTGCCAAAGGGACGGACAACACTTACTCTGCAGCTGAAAATGGACATGAAAAAAAAAAACAGGTGTCGAGAGACCTGCAGAAATTAAAACCTGACTAATTGCCTGGAGAGCAATGTGAGAGAGAGAGAGAGAGAGAGAGAGAGAGCGAGAGAGTTGTTACATAAGTCTTCTGAAGAGAGGCTTTTTGTTTAATCTGGACAGTAGCACAAAAAGTCCACACTCTCAGTTTGGATGCTGATGTTGGTATTGAAGCACTCATGCACACTGGCAGTTGTACGTATCAGGAGAAAGGCCACGGCTAAGTGGACATTTTGCCTGGCGTGCGCTGACCCACGTGGTAATGAACAGCCACCGAAGAAGATTTGGGTAAGGGCGGTAGTGGGGAATGGCTAAACCGTTTATCCATTCATTCATCAATCCCATCGTCTTCAGGGTAGGGGATGAAGCCTATCCCAGCTGGCATTGGGTTGCGAGTCATTGAGAGACCAGGAAGGGGACGCCAGTGCATTGCAGCATCACATCCATTCACTCACTCACCATTCACACCGACGCAAATTGGTGTCTCTAGTGTCTCCAACTGACCAGCCCTGCAGGACATCGGAAGTTGTATGAAATCTGAGCACCTGGAGGAAACCTATGTAAACACAGGGAGAACATGCAAACGCAGATGTGGCTGGAGAAGTATTTTCCATGTGTGAAAGAAATTCTTCTGCAATAGTCGGTGAGGTTAATCTGCCCGCTACAAGAAAACAAAACTGAAAATATTCAAGATTATTTATTCTGCAGAAAAAAAGAGAAGGATTCAGTGCTGCTCCAAAGCAGCGCTTGGATCAATCTAATCTTCTTTCTGATCAAGAGGGCTTTATACAACAACAGAGGGTGTGGCTTGGGTCAGAGGTCCCTTACAAGTCTGCGCCCCCTAACTGTTTCCTTGGGTGCTACCCTCAGACAGTGAAATTCACAGGTACGTGCAAACTTGACCTGGCAGACGCGGATTGCACGACAATGCATCTCTAGGCTCCTCTGTTGAGTTTCTTCATCTCCATAGAAGGTAAACAGGGCCAAATGAAGAATTGACATTGTAGGGAGCAAAAACATTTCTCTTTTCATAAACTCTAGGGGCTTCCTGGGGAAACAGAGACAAATGTTTTGAAAGCCCTCAAGGAGGTGGAGGCCTTTGTCCTCATTCAAAATAGTTGACATATGCATTTTTCTCTCACACATGTAAGTAGAGGGAATTAACCATCTTTCATCAGGCAAACCCAATTAATGTTTACATGATTCCCTTTTCCCTGAATTTTCTAACTTGTTAGAGAACAACTCAAAAAAGTGCGCAGTGACTCCTATTCGTCATTGTCAATTTTTTCACTGAATATAATTTTTTCGACATTAGTACAGTAAATGCAGCAATTTGACAATAAATCAAAATGAATCTTTCTACCTGGAGCATAGCTGTGGCAGCAGCAAGGAGATACAGAGCTGGTTTAAACTTGGAAGAACACGGTATGTCATGACTTGGTTATAGGATTGCTTTGTTTGAGGCTCCTGGGTAATTTATCTCTATTTATGTAATGAGATAACATTTTATTAGGTCCAGGAAATGATGCCACCTACTTCCACCAGCGCAGTAGAGAAAGGAATGGAGGGAGGTTGAGCTACAGGCTCTGAGACTGGCTCCGAGCCTGTTTGTTTGGTTTGAAGATCCTTTGAGATTTGTATGAGGCTTGTAGGCTTGTTTCTCTCTCTCTTCATTATGCATCAACATTCTATTTTATTAGGTGGAGGAAACATTGCAGCCAGCTTTCTCTTTTTCCTGGAAAAACGCAGAGGTGGCTATGCAACTCATTCTAACAATATAGCAGTGATGAAAGGTTCGAATATACTTTGGGAGTCGGTTCTTGACAAGTCACGCAATATGAATAAAATTGTCCGTCAAAATGTTTTGAAAGTACAAATCAAAAAATTTACTTTTGGTGGAATGTGAAAGTGCAAATCAGTCACTTTCAATATGAATAATGCCAAATGCCTTGGCCTTTTTGGCACTTGAATATATTCCTCCATGATTATTTGCAGTCTGTAAGTCGAAGATTCACTTTTTCACCGATTTTCTAAATGGAGTGAAACTCCTGACTCCCAAAGATTTTTGCAGACTGCAGACGAATCGTCGGCCTCACTACAATATATCACCCTTTACATGTCAAACAGTCCTCGTCAAAATCACAAAATTCTTACAATGATGTTAAGCTAAGATATGGGATGAGTTGTGTCAGCAAGGGGCTATAAAGCACTCTAGGTCATGGTACGTCACAGTTCCATTACAACAGCCATTCCCAAACTTAAGAATGCCGCGGCCCAATTTGAAATCTGAAAAGCTTCTGCGATGCCATCCAATAATTACTATTAAATGCAAAAGAAATCGAAAAAAAAACAACTGTAAGTTATAAGGATTAGCGATAAAGTGTTTAAAATTGGCATTGAACGACAGATGGCATCGAACCTCATAGTATAGGACCATGGACCACTCCGCAGGCAGTGGCCTTTCGGGTGCAGCATCCAGGAACTTGGTAGAATATATGAAATTAACTGTCATAAATTCTACATTGTAATATTAAGATTAAGTGAGACTAGACTAGAATTTCCTAAGTAAAAATTCTAATATATATACACATTTTATTCATGAAAATAAATTAACTGTGTGGCAAGAGTAGCTTTTATTTAAGATTTACTCACACAATTTAAATGTTTTATAGTCACTGCACAAGAACCCAAAAATACAAAGTAAAACCCACAAAAGAATTCACAAAAGTATTGCACGGCCCTTGCGGCTGCAAACCGGGACAAATAACAGCAAAAGCAAGCGTCTAATTCACAAAGCACCTGCACACAGTGAAATGCACCTCTAACTGCGCTGCCACAAAAAAAGTGTCTCGGTGCGCCGGTGCTATTTGCGCATATTTGAATTAGGTAATATTCATACACTTGGCGTAAAATTGGTTCCTTTCTATGCAGATTAGCCTCATTGCAAAAAAGTCCAATTCACAAACACCGGTGCTAATAGCCACATGCAGCTAGAGTGAAATGATTACTGTCTGCAGAGAGCTGATGCAGCTGAAGTGCATTTATAAAGGGTGTCACGCCCAGACTTTCCAGTGATATGTAAATCATATAATATTATAATAATTATAATTGTTATTACTGTCAAGGCATCTGTAGGTAGCAGAAAGCGCAGCAGTCCATGGTTTTCGAAACGCCCTCCAAAAGCAATTTGTTGAAACTGTGTGCAAAAAAAGGTATCACTAACATTGACAAAAAGTTTCCATAATTCCTCAAAATATATCGAAAAACAACTAAAAGTTAAAGAGAATAGCGATAAAGTGGTCAAAAATGGCATTAAATGACAGATGGCATTGAACCTCATAGGAACACAGACAGCTCAGCATGCCGTGGCCTTTCGGGTGCAGCGTTTGTAGTATTGTGGCGGTTTCTACCTTGTGGTAGAGCAAAATATATTAAATTAGCTGTCAAAGTTTCTACATTGTAATATTAAGATTCAGTGAGAACTAGAATTTCGTATATAAAAATTGTAATATATACACATTTTATTCATGTATCCTTCATTCATAAATTAACTGTGTGGGAAGAGTACGTTTTATTATAGATTTTACTTATTATTATAGATTTAAGGGGGGAGTTGGGGGCTGGTGGGGCGCTATTCGCGTGGCAGAACTCAACTTTTGCAAGTGCTTTGTGATTTTCTTTTTCTCATATTTTTGCCGTTTTATTGGCTGCAAAAACTGTGCAATCCTTTTGCGTCCTGCCCCAGAGCATCCAGGGAAGAGAAGAGCAGATATGGGTCTGAACAGTATATGATTATTCTTAAAAGAGTCCAGACATCTGCTGAGGGATTAAATGGTGCTTTGTGGAATCCATCATGAAACAAAAGATTGATTTTCAGGTTTGATACGATGTGTATAAAAAAGATACAATTTACAATAATTCACGTTGTGGGGATTACTCTCTGCACACTTATAAAGAGTGGGGTGAGCATAGTCCAAGGCCCCCCATTTGAGGCCAGTCATAATTGATCTGCATAGCCATTGGCTCCATAAAAAAAACAAAGTATTTAATCAGAAGGTGGCCAGGAGTGGAAAAAACAAGTACGGTATTAATAAGTTAATCTGGAGCCCTTCATTTGGAACGCCACTCTCTCCGGCCCCGTGCGCAGTCACAGGCCATGGTAATGGATGACTTTGACTTGGAAGCCATCACTCAGGGCTACACCAACATGGAGAAGGGCAAATTCAATGACAATTAATCAATTTGCATGGGAGAGAAAGAGAGTAGGAGGGCTATCGGTCTCCATGACGACAAGTGTCTTATTGTGCCTTACATCATGCCCCCCCCCCCCCCCTCCCCTCCTCCCCTCCCAACAGATTCATCTAAATATGTCATACAGTATGCTGACCTTGGATTGATTCTTCTGTCCCGGATGGACGAACATTTCATGGGAATACCGCATTTTCGTCGGCAGCCACAAACAACGACTCCGCTGACAAAAAGTCCAACTAAAATGTTTTTTTTGGCTACAGGTGTGGTTCTGTTCTGGAACAAACACAACCACCCAGTCCAACCCTGCTTTTCATGCCAGAGACAGAGAGAGGGATATGTGGAGGGAGGGGAGGGGGATCCCTGGATTCTGTGCCTAGTACTCCAGGTCTCACTGCTGCAGTGACTGTCAAGGCAAATTTAGGCTTCTGGAGCCAAAAAATGGTGCCACCGCGTATCAGACTTTTAAATCAGGTCACAGTCATGATCGTGGCGCCATCCCTTTCGGCCACCTCCGTGGGCGCTCCGGCTTGATAAACCTCTTGAATCTTGAATCAGTACATGGTAAGAGACGAGGCACGGGACGGAATGTCTCATGTTGGCTCCACACCAGCGGTTCTCTTTGCAGGTCACACCTCCGGCCCCGTGGTCGTCCGGCCCTAAAAGTGTGGTATAATTATCCAAGCTGGCACCTCCACTCAATGTGAAACAATAACAATTAGGCATTTAGCAAGTAGCATTGGTGAGAGTTCACTTTGTTTGTCAATGATGGTGATGCATGACGCGCATTCGCAATATCACCATACAGACACCCTTGTCCTTTTTGGAGAACAATAGAAAGGGTAAGGTGTATTCCAAATGAAAGATAGTTTGTAGCCCCCCCCATCCAGTTTTACTGTAGACTGGGTCCGTTTTTGGATTTCAAAAGGCCTCTTTAATCCATCGCCAGCTGCCTTAGCAACAACGGGCATCTGTCCTTGTAACCAGTTCCGTCATGGAGCAGCAGGCGGATGCCAAAGAGGTTTATATAATAAGGTCCAAAGAAACAATACAGCATACAGTCTTCTACGATGCGAACAATGATGTCTCTACTGAAGGTAATAGTCCTTCAAGTTGGGAATAAACTAAACATGCCCCTCCCCATCAAATATCACACTTCTAGTACAAAATGGGTGGGGGAAGGAGCAATCAGGAGAAGGGAGGAATGGAACCTCAGAAGGAGCTTACTGTAGATAAGGGCAGGGTTACATTACCCTACTGGGATTGAGGGACTTGAGGGGCTGCGTTATTAATAATTAGCATCATAGCGAAAATATTTTTTTGTAAAACAAATTAGGAAATAAATAAACTATTATGTCTACTATTTGTCCTTTCATACTACCTGTAGTTGTGAGGGCACGTCCAAATGGTAAACTTCCAATAGTTCTTTCCACCTTTTAGGATTTACACATACTGTAGTCATTGCTCACCCCGTACATCAACCTTACAATAGACTGCAGTAGCTCTTGCAATATAAAATGGGAAATATGAAAGTGGGTCACAGGGGAACAAACTTCAGCTAGAGAAACATGCAAGGAGACAAATGCTTGAAAAATATGGTGGGGAAGGTGTGTAAGCTTGTAATTTAAAAAAAAAAAATTTGAGGTTATGCAGCTTTTGTCTGTTGACTTTGAAGACTATTCCCCTTTGTTGAAATAAGGTCAATGTGTAAATGTATTTTCCAGGCTGTTTCGTCCTCCTATATCTCAATGTTAAGTGGAATTGTGGAACCCAATATAATTTGGGCCTAGATCAGGGTTGAAGCACTAACAGACCAATGGACACTTGGACAACACGGACAACGTTGGAAAGGCAACCTTAAGCAAAAAACTGTGCATGTACTTCAAGGTTATTCGGTGGACGAAAAAAAATTCGGAGAACAGTGTCAGAGCTGAACACTGCTTTGACACTCCTTGACCGCACTTTTGTATACTATGGCTTTATTGTGGTAATACCCTATTAAGGGGGAATATCACACTCAACTTGATACCACTTGGCAAACACACACAGAGTCTCCATAGATACAACCATAGACATTTGTAGTGACAAGTCAACAATCGCTTTCGGGTTAGGGTCAGAAAATGGTCGAAGAGTCTGTCCACGTTTTGTGTTTTTTTTCTTATTCTTCTTTCGGTCTGTGAGCGGAGTCAATATGCTCCCTCCAGGGACGTCGATGGAACAAGCCTGGAGCTGGGAAGCTCTTTTCATTTGAGGTGAGGCAGGGAGGAAAAACAAGAGGAAGCCGAGAGCCATCACATCGTATCCCATCTGACCCGGGGTTGCTTTGCCAAGGACGGCAAACAAGCATCTGCTGTAGATCACACCACACCACTGATGTGTTTTCCCCTAAATGGGGCAGTTGTCCTGCAAAAAAAAGTAAAGAAACAAAATCCAACGTTCAAAAAGAAGAGAAATTCAGTCAAGATCAATTTTCTGCCAAATTGGAAGTGGCATTTCACTTGATATGGTTTGTTAACACAAGAAAATAATTTTTTATGATAGAAATGAGTGATGAGAAGTTTGTCTCTTTTTGGAGATGTGGCTCTTTTGTTCGTTTTTCAACAGCAATCGTTTGCGAGTCTTGAATCACAAATATAAATGGTCTTTTCCTCTTTAAATATACACTGTAACAGTCAAGAAAACATAGTTTACATATTTAACTGAAATTAATCCTTAAAATGAACATATTTTTTCTAATTAAGGGGAAGAAATGAAAAATAAAAGAAGATATTAACTTCAAGATATTCTGGCTTCGGGCCAAGATTTTCAGTTTTGCAGTGCATTAGCCATAATTAGTATTGGACTATGGTGAGCATAATAAGACTGGATATATTAGTGGGGTGTTTCAAATATTTTTGATGTACAATAGTATGA
This sequence comes from Zeus faber, assembly GCF_960531495.2. Classification (NCBI taxonomy): domain Eukaryota; kingdom Metazoa; phylum Chordata; class Actinopteri; order Zeiformes; family Zeidae; genus Zeus; species Zeus faber. The sequence goes on along the minus strand of NC_137208.1, from coordinate 21,304,580 downwards.
AAATATCTTTCCAAAAAATGTTTTGATATTCCTTGCTGACGTTTCATTTATTCTTTGATTGGAATGGACTGGTCAATTCATTTTGTTCTTAATTTTCTTCTCTACAGAAAAGTGGATTTAAGAACAAGGACATTATTGATCATGATATTAAGTATTATGATATTTGTCTTTATGTTTCATGTTGATGTTATGATATCATACTATGCATTATGATATTATTATCATTATTATTATTCATAATAATAAACCATCATAGTCTATAATAATATGATCTATGATCTTGAATCAGTACATGGTAGGAGACGAGGCACGGGACGGGATGTCGAATGTTGGCTCCACACCAGCGGTTCTCTTTGCAGGCCACACATCCGGCCCCATGGTCTTCCGGCCCGAAAAGTGAGGTATAATTATCCAAGCTGGCATGTGAAAAAATACCAATTAGGCATTTAGCAAGTAGCATTGGTGAGATTTCACTTTGTTTGTCAATGATGGTGATGCATGACGCGCAATCGCAATATCACCATACAGACACCCTTGTCTTTTTTGGAGAACAATATAATAGTCTATAATAATAGACTATGATGAGGAGAAGAGAGAAAAACAATCTTTAATCATCAAACAGCACACCGCACTACAACACATGCACGCACACACACACACATGCTTTGGATGATGGCCAGTGAAATGAGGCCTCTGCATTTAACCCATCCTGGCTTGTCCTTCCTCCGGGGGCACAGCCAAGAGCAGTGGGCAGCATTCGATGAAGCGCCCGGGTACCTGGTGACGAGTGTCCATCGCTGGTCAGACAATGATGTGTGCATGTTTTTGGGGGGAGTCCTTACTGATGTTAGGTGTAGGAAACCCCATGTGAGCACGGGGAGAACATGCAAACTCCACACAGAAAGGCTCCTATTTGGGAGATAACCCGCCGGATCTCATCACTATTAGCCTTCTTTTACGGATATTATTTATGTAACTGTGGTGGACCAAGGGGCGTGGTCAAGCCGCGGATGCAGACAGCAGCATGTCTCCCTTTCCCAAGGCCGCAAAGCTGCCTCAAATCGGCCGAATCGGCCGAATCGGCTGAATCGGCGCTCGCATTGCGCTGATTGATCCATCTTGGGGCAGGGAGCCTTCTTAATGTTTGTCTGTCTTGCAGAGGGGAGCAAGGAGCAAGCTTGGAATGCCATTCCTCAATTCGTTCAGGATTTATAGCTTGATATGATATTTTATTATCATTATTATTATTATTATATAACAAGCAGCTTTTTTAACACAGCTTTTTTGAAAAATTGGATGTTTTGCGAGGCAGGAGGCTAGTGACCAGCGCTTCCTGAACCTCGATAGAACAGTAGCTAAATAAACTCAAAGGGAGCTATGAGGGTAGGGAAGTGGCGGGGGGCTGCGATCTTGCCCATCATGCTCCTGCCCTGACGTGCTTCTCGTCCGTCCTGCAATTTGAATACCACTTATGTTAGCTTAGGACTCATACACTCGCACCTAAATCTTACTCCAAACAACGCTCCACCAGACCAGGGTCAGCAGCACAGGAGGGGTGCAAGTGATTTGGGTTCAACATGCTTGGACACTGGCTCGTACCCACCAATCCGCCTGTGGCCCCATCATCTTGTCCTGGCCAAGCATTGCATAATGGAAGAAAATATCCGGGAGATGGCTGATGCAGCAGTGATCGAGCTTCAGATACCCCTTTGGCAGTGAGCGCCATCCTGCTGTCCCCATCAAGGACTCCTACCCACTACCTTGCATCAGCGACTACATCGCAGGTTCCAGCTGGTTCAGCTCCCTGGATTTACACAGCAGCTACTGGCAGGATGAGGAGGCAGTGAAGGCCCAGATTAAGAGGGCGTTCACCATCAAGCAAGGGCTGTGGCAGTTCAGGGTCATGCCATTTTGGGCTCTGTAATGTGCCAGCAACGTTCGAATGGCTGATGGAGAGGATGCTGGCAGCCGTTTCCCGCAATTGCTGTGTGGTGTACCTGGATGACCTGCTGGTAGGCGCAAACAGCTTTGAGGGGGCCTTGGTCAACCTGCTCGAGGTTTTCGCCGCAATTCGACAGACTGGGTTGATGCTTAACCCAAAAAAGTGCCATCTGTTCTGGAGAGAGACAAAGTTCAGATTGGAAGTGGTTGCAGATTGGAAATGCCGACTACTGTTAGTGAGCTAGGAAGTTTTTCTGGGCCTGGCCTCCCACTACCGCAGGTTCATGAGGAACTTCGCCACCATAGCCAGCCCCCTTCACCGCCTCACCAACAAGGGCTGCCCATTTTGCTGAGATGACACCTGCAATGTGGCCTTTACCTGACTCCAGGGCGCCCTGATCGAGGCCCATCCAGATGCCCAGCAGCCCTTCACTGTGGACACTGATGCCAGCAACATGGGGATGGGTGCTGTCTTGTCCCAAGGCAAAGGGGGTGATGAGCAGGCGGTGGCCTACTAGAACCGGGCACTGAGCCGGGTCAAAAGGAACTATTGCGTCATCCAGTGGGAGCTGCTGGCAGTTGTCCAGGCATTGCGACACTTCCGACCTTACCTACACAGCAGTCAGCTCTTCCTTGTGACCATGCCTCTCTCACCTAGCTCTTGAACTTTCGTAATCTTGAGGTCCGGGAAGCCCGATGGCTGGAGGTCCTGCAGCAGGGGTGTCAAACATACGGCCCACGGGCCGGATCAGGCCCGCAAACGGGTTTAATCCGGCCCGCGAGATGATTTTGCAAAGCATAAAATTGAGCTGCAATTTTTCAATGAATGAAACTGCTGTTCTAAATGTGTCGAGTGGGTGTCGCAACAGCAATTCTGTTAAGCAAGCAAACTGTTTATACTGGGGCACAACAAGTAGGCTACAGCCAGCCCAGAGCTAGCCTGTCATTCTGCCTGACCAATTTGAACATTACGTGCTTTGGCACCCTCATTGCCCCAAAATGTCTCTGTCAAAAACGAGAAAAGTGGAGTTTTCCAAGAAAAATGGTCATCCTCCTATTAATTCACGGAAGTGAATGGGAAAGCTGTGTGTTTGGTGTGTTCACAGCATGTTTCAGTGCTGAAAGAATATAACCATCTCACCACCATGAGACTCTTCATGTCGGTCACTCGTCGGCGCACTGGACAGGCTCGAAGTAGACTGGTCCCGCGCTGTCAGCCTGGCTACAGATGGTGCGCCTTCAATGGTCGGGGAAAAAAGCAGGTGTTGTGACAAAGTTCAGAGAGAAAGTGCAGACTGCAAATGGAGGCATGCCACAGACATTAAGCGGTTCAAAGATAAAATAACGGGACTTTTGCGGGAGTTTGAGACACGCTTTCAGATTTTTGGTGAACTGGAGAAAGACTTCAAAGTTTTTTGCTCGCCATTCACCGCAAATGCTTCTGATCTGCCCGTCAACATCCAACTTGAAATAATAGACTTGCTGTGTGACTCAGATTTGAATGGCAAGTTTGCCGCAGCTGGCTTGGACACATATTATTAATATCTCTTGCCACGTTACCCCAACTTGACAGCACTTGCTGCAAAAGTGTTGTGCATGTTTGGAACCAAATATCTTTGTGAGCAAGTTTTCTCTGTAATGAGCATCAATAAAACAAAGTTGCGCTCATGGCTCACAAACAAGCACTTGAATAACATCCTGGAATTGGCTACCATTCAGGATGTGACGCCTGATATTGATGCACTTGTGAGAGCTAAAAGATGCCAGGTTTCAGGAATGAAATAATGGGTAACCCCGCTTAAAATGCTGCATGAGATACTACACCCTGATATAGTTCTGTGAAAATGATTGTCTTCTGTGGAAATTAAAAGAAAATGAACAGAGCGTGATTTACTGTTATAATGTCAGTCACTTCCGTTCATAAGTTTGGTTTGTTGAAATTGTTCATGCATTGCACAGCTTTTATTTTTCTATCAATTAATAGTGTAGCCTAGAAGGCAGGAAGTAAATCAACCCTCTTGAATTGTTTCTACCTTGGTTTGTATGGTTTGTTGAGTAAGCACAGGATTAATATGTGGAAATGACAAATGAGGTATTTGATACATAAAAGAGTTGTTTTATTTCTTTATTATTTATTTTGTATTTTGTTCAATCCCAGATAGGCTGTGACTTAAAGTTTAATGGCTTTGTAGATACACTGAGACGAAGTCTAAGTTCTTTTAGGAGTAAAACAAAGAAAACAATCTGAAGTTGTCGTTATTTTTAAGTTTTAATGCCATGATTTTACTGGTCCGGCTAACTTGAGAACAGATTTCCTTCCATGGGGCCCCTGAGCTAAAATTAGTTTGACACCCCTGTCCTACAGGGATATGACCTTGAGGTGCATCAATACCATGCTGGGAACGCCAGCATGGTAACGCCGATGCCCTCTCCCGACACCCCTTTACGCCGATGGAGTGCCGTTACTGTCGGTGCCAGGAGGAGCAGGACCATGTGACGCCAATGGTGGCAGCCATCCAGACCTGCAGCGATGAGGGGTCGCTGCGATTGTCAAACCAGAAGCTGCAACAACATCAGGGAGCGGACATAGTGTTGGTGCAGGTGCAGGGCTGGCTGGAGGAACGTTGAGCTACAGGTGCACTGCTGCGACATCTGCTCTACAGCTCAGAAGGGACCCTCCCAGTGTTCCCATGCGTCCTTGCAGCAGTACTTGGTGGGGACCATCATCGTCTGACCAGCGATGGACAATTATCACCTGGTCCCCGGGCGCGTCCACGTATGCTGCCCACTGCTCCTGGCTGTGCCCCCGGAGGAAGGACAAGCCAGGATGGGTCAAAAGCAGAGAATCCATTTCACCGGCCACCATCAAAAAGCATGTGTGTGTGTGTGCAAGCATGTGTTGCAATGTGGTGTGTTGCGTGACTAATAAAGACTGTTTCTTCTTCTTTCTTTCTTCTTTCTTCTCCACAATGGAGAATATTGGGGTAGACATCCTTGGCCCCGACCCCATCAATGACTACGGCAATTGCTTCTTCCTCGTCGCCATGGATTATTTCACTAAGTGGCCAGAGGCGTACGCAGTGCCGAATCAGAGTGCGGCTTGAGGTCCGGGTAGCCCGGTGGCTGGAGGTCCTACAGGACCTCGCAGAGGTACAGGAGCCATGCTCTCAGCAGTAAATCTCGGGGAGGAAAGGTATGTATTTACACAAACAACAACTGGCGCTCCAACACTGAAATGGTCTCGAGCCACTGTTATAGAAGATATAGAGTTCCTGACTGTAAAATGTTGACCATACTACTTAACGAGAGAATTCACAGCTATTAACATCACAGCTGTATATATTCCCCCCAGTGCGAACACAAAATACGCACTGTCCACACTGGATCAGTCTGTCAGCACGATGCAAAATGCTAATCCGGACTGTGTTTATTTCATTGCTGGTGACTTTAATCAGGCCAACCTATGGTCAGTCCTACCACATTATTACCAACATGTGGATTTTGCAACTAGGGGAGAAAAACACACTAGACTAACATCAAACAGGCATTCAGAGCAGTTCCCCATCCTCACCTTGGAAATTCGGACCATCTTTCTGTAATGCTAATTCTAGCATTCTAGCATGCAGACCACTGCTACGAAGAAGCAAGCCATCTGTGAAACACATAAGGACCTGGCCAGAGGGAGCTGTTTCAGCACTCCAGGACTGTTTTGAATGCACAGACTGGAATATGTTCAGAGAGGCTGCCACTGTCAATCAACACATTAATCTGGAGGAGTCTGCTGAGTCTGCAATGGGATTCATATCCACGGTTGCGTAAAATGTGACCATCAAGAATATCACCACATGTGCAAACCAGAAACCCTGGCTCACCAGAGAGGTGCATGTGCTTCTGAGAACACGTAATGCTGCCTTTAAGTCCAATGACATAGGTGCTCTTATATCTGCTAGAACTTTAACCGGGGTGTGAGAGCAGCAAAGCGTGCTTATGGACAGAAAATCCAGAGTCACTTCAGTGACTTAAAAGATCCCAGGCGCTTGTGGCAAGGCATCCAGTCCATCACAAACTACAGGTTCTCCCCACGAGAACACTGACTTCCTCAATACACTTAAGACCTACTTTAGCCAGTTTGAGGAAAAACACAACACAATAACAATGAGAGCAAACCTCCCCCGCCTGTCCTCACAACCTTCTATAGAGGCACTATAGAGAGTATCTGACCATCAGCCTCTGTCTCCTATGGCAGCTGTACCACTGCCGACCAGAAGGCGCTCCAGAGAGCGGTGACGATGGCAGAGAAAATCGTCAGAATCTCAATCCAGACTATACAGGATCTATACCAGACAAGCTGCCTTAGCAAAGCCACTAAAATAGTTTGAGACTCCAATCACCCCGCCCATGGTCTGTTTAACCTCTTGCCCTCAGGCAAACGCTACTGCAGTATACGATACATGACTGCCAGATTCACTAAGAGCTTTTTCCCACAGGGCATCAGACTTCTCAATTCCCCTAATGCTGCTACTTTTGTGCAACAAATCAATGTTTCATCACTCGAGCACTTTATTTTATATTTACCACTGTCAAGACCCCGTTTATTGCTGCTTGCAGCTATAGTTTATTATTATTTATTTATTTTGCTGCCTACACAGACTGACAGCTCATGGCATGTTACTGCTTTGCTGCTGACATGGAGCGAATGTTGTATGTAACTTGGGATGAACAGGTTTTTGGGCTTTAGGAGTTCATATGTAAGCGCATGCTTTATGCTACCCTGCGTGTGCATATATATTCGGCAGAACCCCTGAAAGAAAATGCGTTCCCACTTAATGCATTCCCACTTAATAAACACCAACTAAAGAAATTATCTTCACATAAACAGTGGCTAATTATGTAATTGTCTTACCCTATAATCTGTGGGCCAGTATTGACTGATTGCTCTTCCGTGTCTAATGTTAATTCCATAATGATCCTTACTCCCTGAAGTCAAGCAGCAGAAATTAAGTGACATTTTTCAAATACTACTGGCCCATTTTTGGGTGAACTAAATATTCAAGAGTAGTCTTACATGTGACTGTTTATAACACAGGAGGGTTATACTTTGCTATCACAGTGATCATCATTATCAATAGCTAGAATGTTGAGAAAAAATGCCACGGCAGCCAATCTGTTCATCAAATACTCACCGCTATTTAAAGGGCACAAGGCGAGCCTTGCGCTCCGCAATGTCATCCACATTGCGGCCTTTTCCAACTTCTTCACCCGGTCATTTTCAGTTGATAACATGGCCAATCCACTCAGTCCATCCTGTTCTATTGTGTTCCTCACATCGTTTTTAATTTCTTTTAAGCGCATTGGTGCTCGGCAGTTGTAGCGATGAAGGGAAGTGTCAGAAACTGTTGACAAGTGTTCGATGATGACATAGGGATTTTTTGGCTGTTGATGACGCACGGAGCATGTATTACCCAGCATACATTTAGAGTCGATTCACTCGTACATCTGCATGTCGTAACATTGACTGTGAGCGTGCAAATAAAATAAAACTCAGGCAACACAACATTTCAAAATTATTTAATTCAATTAATGGTTTTATTCGAGTCATGACCCAAATTGCTGTCAATTTTTTACAACTGTTACAGTAGATCCTATGTGACGTGGTGTATAAATATATATATATATATATCCACACAGTATACATACAATTGAGTGCACTGGCACCTGACATGCCAAGGCCCATAGTAGGGCGGCCCTTCTGGCATTTGCGCAATTGCCAGATATCTAGATAGAAAGATAGATAGATAGTTAAATATTTTTTGCCATAACCATCATGTGGGCAAGTATTGTTATCCTTGCATCTGTTATATGTATTTTACAGCTTGTCCAGGGCTTCCTGTGTCTGTGTGTCCTATATTTCCATCCTCACTCCTGTGTCCTGTGTTGTGCCACATTTGTCTGCTGTTACGTGTCAAGCATCCTCTGCAGACATGACCTACATGTTGATGTTATTGTACAACCACAGATGCACGCTTATTTACTATTGACTGTATAGTTACTCATGGATGAGAAAAGAAGGCAACGTCAACCTGTGTCAACTTCAAATTAATTGACAAATCCTCCTTCAATGACAGCTGTCAGAGCCATTACACACTTAGATGGACTAGATTGTCCATCTAGAATCTCTAGATGGACAATGTCAACAAGAAATGTAAGAATGGGAGGTGGCCTTGAGGCATTCTGTGATAACAAGCTGGTCACTGGATTTGCCAGAATGATAAATAATTATATATAATATATATTGTACAGGACAAGGGCAAAGTATGAGCCCACGCAAATCAAGAGCAAATAAAATTATTTCTCAAAAAGGGGGCTGATAAAAGGTAGTAGAAGTGGCCATGGAGATGGGGCAAGACTTGTTCCCCAGGGGCAGGAAGAACCTCCATTGAAGGGCTGTTTTCCCAACATGCACTGCACATGACAGCCAATTTATGCGATTCAAAGACGTGGAGTTGAGACATACATTGCGAAGATGTTCAGATTTCATGAGTTGATTTTCAGACCTGCTGTATACTCCTAGAAATATCCCTTTTGGTGTATAGAGTGCTGCAGGGATAACGTATTTTGTATGCCAACCCAGAAGTCAGCAACGCCCTGATTCCCTCGACCAAAAGCCAATGGGATTTTTCCATTGGATTTTGGATTATTGCAGAAAATAAGCTCTGTGGCAAACAAAAGCTTATGATACCAACACGTTTTGTTCAGCAAGATAATCTTCACAAAATAACACAACTTTTATGATTTTTTAGGCATAAATGTCTTGTGGTTTTTTTTTTAATCCCTCAACATATTTTCAAAGCCGAGTTTGATTTAAAAATAGTAGATAAATGTTAAACCATCAAGTTAAATATTCCCATTAGATATTCCCCTAGACATAGGGAAACAGTTCACTTACCGAGACGCTGAACACTGCCAACACCGATCAATCGTTTCCTTTAAAGCTAACGTCCAGGTGAAGATCATTCCTCCATATTCCATGTGATGTGAAGTCACAATGTGAAACCGTTTTAATTGAGTCCAACCTTGAAAAATAACTACTTCTACAGACCCACGTGGATACATTGCTGTGTCGGTGGCATAACCAGCAAAGAAGAGAAGCTGACGTCACTTCCGTAAACAGATGGTTAAAGTGCAAGACGCGGAGCCTTCTGACCAGTGCGATAGATCCTAGTCAGTGAAAGCAGCGTGTACTGGACTTCATTTTCCGCAATGATTGCCGAAAACTACAGCAATGCTGTTATCCCAGACTTGGAGAACAGAGGATTTCAACCTGAATGTGAGTGACAATGAAACAGAATATTTTCAACAACCGAAGAAGGAGACTGATGACACACCCACAAGCTTTTTTATATGTTGTGTGTTGATGACACTGTTCAACCCTATAAACACAAGAACAATGCAGATTGTCCCATTCAGCAGGGTGTCAAGTCCCCATTCAGCAGGTTGTCCATGTGGCAAGTAACCATGTGGCTTTGTTGTGTCATTAGCATTCTGGGAGCTGGCTGAATAGGTCCAATGGTTGGGGAAACTTTGAGGGTGATTATCTCAGAAGCACAGTTTGCCGCACCATTGTCATTAACAAGCCATAGCTCTAGAACATATGAGCTGGATTTGCACAAGTGACTCCTTGTTTTCAGATATGATTCTTCACTTTCAAATACTGTAAAAAAAAAAGTCAAAAGGTACCAATTGTAACTAAAGTCTGCAGTGGGTCACAAATGCAATCGGCAGAAGTAAAAAGCTTACGTTAAAAACAAACTACACCATGGTTGCATGACTTCAACATCAATGGCCAACAATGGATCCAGCACACAAACCCGAGTCGCTGGCACGGCTGGGAAGGGTGGAGTCACAGCTCCAACACCAGGAGGCTGTCCTAGCCTCCACCTCAGCGGACGCTCGGCTAGCAGCAGCTAGCCAGGAGCAAGGGCTTGCCACGCTAGCCGCCCAGGTCAAGCAGCTCACCATTGCTCTCGGTCAGTTCATCCCGCCGCCTGCTTCCCCGGACCCACCTCCACCAGCACCGGCCCAGCCTGGGTACTCCCTGGAGCCCCGGGTGGGGGTTCCAGAACGCTACGCCGGAGATGCAGACGGCTGTAGTCCGTTCTTCACGAACTGTTCCATCGTCTTCGCTCTGCAGCCCCACACCTTCGCCTCTGAGGATGCCAGGGTGGTGTTCGCTGTTAATCACCTGACAGGCCGTGCTCGGCCGTGGGGAACGGCCGAGTGGGAACGACGCACACCAGCCTGCTCCTCCTTCCACGCCTTTGTCGCCGAGCTCCGCAAGGTGTTCGGGGTGACATCACGAGGTCCCAATGCTGCTGGTGGTCTCCTGGGTCTCAGTCAAGGGTTCCGCTCCGTGGTCGATTACGCGATCGACTTCCGCACCCAGGCTCGACTGAGCGAGTGGAACCCGGCAGCCCAGATTGACGTGTTCCTTATGGGATTAGCAGAGTACATGAAGGATGAGCTAGTTTCCCACGACCTGCCCACCTCTCTCAATGGCATCATTGAGCTTGCTTCCCGTATCGACCGACGCATCCAGGCCCGGCAGCGAGAGAGGCGTCAGAGGCAAGTGGAGCGCCGCCCAGCAACCTGTCTTCCAGGTTCCTCCGGGTCGCGCAGCTCTTCCGGCCCGTCAACCCACGAGTGAGGCCTCTCCCATGCGGGTTGGCCGGGTCGGCCTCACCCCGGAGGAGAAGGAGAGACGCCGGGTGGGGAACCTTTGCCTCTACTGCGGTCTAGCTGGACACTACATTTCCGGGTGGCCGGTAAAAGGGCCGGGCTCGCCAGTGAGGGAGGAGTTCCTGGTGAGCCACACCTCCAAATCCCCCTCCAAACTACGCCCCCTGTGCCAGGCTCGGCTGCTGCTGCCCCAAGGCTCACATTTCCTTGCCATACTTATTGACTCTGGTTCCGATGTTAACATCATCGACGATAACCTAGCACGGCAGCTGGGTGTTGGCCGAGTTCTCCTGCCCTCGCCGGTTCCTGCCACTGCCCTGGATGGCCGCCTCCTGGGGACAGTCACCCATCAGACGGTTCCCATCTGCATGCTCCTGTCCGGCAACCACCACGAGACGATACAGTTCTGCATCCTGCACTCACCTCGACACCCTCTCCTCCTGGGGTTACCCTGGCTCCGGCGTCATAACCCACACCTCGACTGGACCACAGGGGCTATTCTGGGATGGAGTCCTGCGTGCCATCAGGTCTGCCTGAAGCAAGCCGCCACACCTCAGCCATCCACCAGCTCCAGCTCAGCCGAGTACCTCGACTGCAGTGAGGTCTTCAGCAAGGCCAAGGAGACATTCCTTCCCCCGCACAGGCCATACGATATTGCCATCGACCTTCAGCCCGGCTCCACCCCCCCCCAGAGGCCGCCTGTACTCCCTGTCCGCCCCGGAGAGAGAGGGCATGGACACCTATGTATATCAACGACGCTCTTGCGGCCGGCATCATCCGTCCCTCCTCATCCCCGACGGGGGCTGGCTTCTTCTTCGTAGAGAAGAAGGATAAGTTGCTTCGCCCCTGTATTGACTATCGTGGTCTCAACGACATTACGGTCAAGAACCGCTTTCCCCTGCCCCTCATCTCATCAGCCTTCGAACTCCTGGAGGGGGCCACGGTGTTCACCAAGCTAAGTCATGTTCACCAATGAGTGTACATGACTTATCCCCACCGGTACTGGTATAGAAGGTCTGTATTATGTCGTGGCGCCACCAAGCAGCGGAAGGGCCCCCGAAGCCCCCCTGAACTCCACAGACCCGTGGACACCGCATTTCACTGGAAAGACTTTGCCGACCCATAACACCTGGCTAACCCAGCTCAGTCTCATCGGCCCTCAATGGCTGGCCAAAGAGCTTTCCAATCAAATGTGCCCTTTCTAAAACTTTACCCCTCATTCAGTCACCCACATATGTAATAAATATGTTTATTTTCTAGAATAGTCACTGGGTTTAGGACCTTGAAGCCCTGTTATGGGGGTCTAATCTGTGATATACTGTATAGGTACACATGGTGGATACACACAAACACAGATGCCAGTGCCCTTTACCCTTAGCCTGGTTCCACTCGTCTTTCTTGCAAGGTCTTTACAGTCCCCAACACAAGAGAGACTGGCCTTTTGCAGCGAGCATTTGATTTGAATCCATGCCTTGACAGACAACACCTTTAGCCAATCAGATTTACGAAAGGCTCGACCCTCTCACTATTCACTATAAGACTCGACACTATCTACGTCAAAGATTATCTCTTTAAAAAATGTTTTACTTTATTTGATAACTTAACATTACAAAAGTAGTGATATGCAAATCCGATATTGATATAACATTTAAAAGATCAGGAAAAGTTAAAAGACAAATAGTCATGTAATTTGCCATCAGAGATCATCTTGGTATATCCACTAGCCAATTTTACTGTCAGCGTCCTTGTAATATATCGGAGATGATATGAATACTGATCTGCATGGGACTTAATCCCAAGCTTTGAAGCCTCACGCATCTGGTCCTCCATGTGAAAAGTGGCGAAATAACAATGAAAATAAAATATTTGTTTGGGAACATCTTCGTCACCAACAGAATAGCTGATAAATCAAGCTCTTTCCAAATCCAGTCGGAAAAACAGCCAAAACCTCTTTTCCTGTGATAAAATCCAACAGTGCACACTATTGTTGGTGTTTTATCGCTGTTATAACATATATTTCTGCGAAAATTGACCCTACGGCTGCATCGGCATGATCTTCTTCGGGAGCCACCATTGTTGTTGTTCTGAAATGCAGCATGCTCTGTACTGTGTCACCAACTAACCCGCCTCCTAGAACAACGACAGCCTCCGATTGGTCCGTCAGACGGCTGGACGGGCTGAGAGGAACCACCAAGAACAAACCCCAGACCTCGGGCTATATGTGCAATGTCTGGCTCTCGCGAGGCTACTTGACCAAGACATTGGTGTTGGAATCTGGGGTTTGGTCCCAGGGGTGCTGGTGGCCGCCCACTACTCCTCATAGTTAGCCTGGATTAAATGCAAAGTGTAGATGGCAGAAAATCTTTTTTTTTTTTTTTACTTAAGAAAACATGAGTTTTATGGTCATTAAAATTTTTGAGTCAAATCATCTTTCATTATGTGTCATCATGGCTTACTGAAACATTAAACTCTGTGTAAGCTAAAGACGTTAGCAGGTTGTTGAACAGCTTGGTGTAATAATCCCTCCCTCGCCCCTACCCCTGTGATAGAGGGAATTAATAAAACCCAATAAAACCCAACCACTGAGGAAAGCCCTCATAAAACAATAAACCTAATACAGCCACCCAAGGCCTTTCAATTTTCTGGTGATTGGAAGTCTAATACACCCTTCGGCAAAAACAAGAGCAGCTCCGTTGTCCATGAATGAGGATACTTTGCCGTATTGATTGACGCGGAAGAACATCCATCTGATAGGGTATGGGAGAATGGGGAACCACCACCACCTCCCGCACGCTCCACTCCAGTTTCTGCAGATGTTTTAATTTATTTTCCACGGCACTGGTAATTGGTTGCTGTGAACTATTTGCATCACAGCGAGCACTTGTTCTGGAAACCCAACCTGGCAGATGCCGTAAGCAGCATGCAAAGTAAAACATACGAGCTACAAGCAAACGTGCACAGTGTCTCAACGCAGCTGGCTGATGTGTTTGTAGATAATAACCCACTTTTCCTAATGGATGGTAATTTCTCCAGCTCCATAAACCGTCTGCCGTTATGGAACCAAGACGATGCAAATGAACACACATCCCCCATTTATCCATAGTTCACCACAATTCACATTACCCATCGAGTTTTAATAAGGGCTAAAAAAACGGTGCTGGTTCTTGCATTCCTAAACGTAACGTTTCCAAACCCATTGGAACAAAAGAACGGTAGGAAATATGATCAACCTGTGCTGTCAGCACGCTTGGCATACAACACAATATAGTAGTGAGTACTATATAAAGAATTTATATACCATTGCATCTAGAGCTGCTTTCACACATGCACTGTAAACCTGAAATTATCTGGACATTACCTGGAGGACCTGTATGCATGAACACAAAAGTCTGAATTGTTTGACCCGGACATTACCTGGACTTTACCCAGCCAGCACCCGAGTACTAGGTCCGGGTAATGTCCGATTGAGCGGTGTCTGTGAACGGAGCAGGTAATTGTCTGGAGCATTCACAGCGAGCGGGTGGGCGTCATTGCATCATTGCGTCATGTCCTGCCTCCTGCACACTCTACCCAGGCTCCGCCCCTCGTCTAAACGAAACAGATTATTTCCATGTAGTGTAAACGCGTCTGACACAGATAATCTCATTTTTTTTGCTGCATGTGTGAAAGGGTAAATCTGGACAATGTCCAGATAATCAGGTCCGGACATTATCTGGACATTGTCCGGAGTGCATGTGTGTAGGGAGCTTAGGACAGATTTAGTCTGCAAGTGGAATTCAACTTCTCAACCTGCAATGCCACTCTTTATTCATTCTTTAATCATCAACAACTACTTGAAATAACTCTGTCCTGTGGATGACATGTGGGATGACAATAGCACAGCTTTTTTGTTCCACAAGACCGCCACCAATCCCTCTCTTTAGAGAATGATATTACCATGTTTGGTTTATACACAACTAATCATCATTACTACTACATTACTACACTACATTACTTCATCATGTACATGGAAAAACGTAAACATAGAAACGGATGACAGATGAAATCAGGCAACAACATGTATTGACGAAACAGAGATAATTAAGTCCAGGAAAACTGGAACAGCAATTCGGCACATAGCCTCTTCCTGTGATAGCTATGACAGTAAATGAGCGAGAAAAGGAGAGGGATGAAATTAGGAGGGTGTTCGGGGTGTGTTCAAAGTAGGTGCTGGTGGGTTGTGTGTGCCTGTGATAAGTCTGCCTGTATGTGTGTGTGTCTCTACTGGTGAGTGCACAGGACTTGTCCCAATTAGTTCTGGTGTATAAGGTCGGTATTATATCGTAGCACCTCCAAACAGCGGAAAATGCCCTGCAGCCACCCCTGAGTCCCACAGCCGCATAGACACTCCACAACTGCAGCAAGGCCCAGAGCTCCCTGCCCTGCGGCCACAGAAGATCCACCAGCCCCCAAGGAAGCCAGGAGAAACCCAAGGAGACCATGCACCCCTGAAGAGAAAACACATACAACCCACCCCCACGTGCAGGCATAAGACACACCCACAGATGCAGAACCCGGCCAGCAGACGCCAGGCACAGGCCACAGGCGACGGCTGCACTAATGCAACCGGCCATATGCCCCACCCGGCCATAAGCCCCGAGCACCCACCGATGTAGCCGAGTGCGCTTGGCGCAGAGCACATGGATATTTGTGTGGGAGTGTATGTGTTTCAAGCTAATATGAGTGGTAATTGCAGGACAGATGAAATTATAGCATGCCAGGGCAGAAGTGTGATGGGCAAGATCACGGCCACTTGCCCTCTCTACCTACATAGATTGCAACCCACCCGTCCCGCAAACCCAAGCCTATTGTGTGGTGTATGTACTGAGTTGAGTTCTGCTAGAGATACGCGATCAATGCAGGGTTTCAGTAGGTCGGACGGTGGTCTGGCAGTCCTCGCCCGTGGTCCAGGATCCGGGGAACCTGAGACTGTGAATAACATGTAAAAGAACACATTTTTGATGAGTTCATACTGTGCACCCCCCTACACATATATATAACATACGTGGGTGGTAAAATCGTGGAAATTGCCACTTGTGATATTCTTCAACATGTTGCTGTTTTGTCTATCGCAGGGGCAAGAGGGCACTTTAGCGGGGCGGGGACAACCATCAATAATGATAAATAATTTGTTTAATTTATATTTGTTTCATTTTTACTGTATATCTGTGTATTATAATTTGTAATTTTTTTTGCAACAAAGCACATTTTATCGCAATTTTTTTTTTATCTTTTACTGATTAGTGTGATCTAACAGAGGTCGATGGTATATATTAACCACATATGCTGTCTATATTGTTTGCAATTGAGATAAAGCCAACATTTGTTAAGTATTTTTACATAAATTGTTCTGGCTGTATTGTTTAAAAACAAACAATAATGTTGTGGGTCCATCAGACCCTGTGAAGATTGGGTGAGTAACAAAAACCTGAACACCCCAAAAGGGTTTATATCATCATTTTTTCCATGCAATTTCATGTGAACACATTATTCAGATGCAGACTGTTGGGATGTACTGTATGTACGCATGCTTGGTTGTGTGCGGTTTAAATACAGAAGTGTATGTTTACTGTGTATTTGCTGATTTATAGGCTTATTGTTAACATTTTGATTACTGTTTGAGGCTTTTTATATTTAAAGTCAGGTTTATTGTACATCACCATTTCTATCCTAAGTTTGTCTTTGTTGTTCACTGTTTTTCTAATTCACAAGTTATTGTATTGGATAGTACTATTTCTTTTTGAGGTATTTTTCATTTTTATCTTTGAGTTTTTAATGTTTTTATTTTATATTTAGGTTAAAGTTGTTGTTTATCATCAGGTTTAATGTATATTACTATATTTTTTATTGTGTACAGTTCACTGTTTATTGTATATTTTCCAATTTTTCTATATATTCCCATTTTCTTTTTCATATTTTTTTGTATTGCTTTATTATTATTATTTTGCTACTCTTTTGTTGTGAGCTGTGCAAACAGTGGATTCCCTCCAGGGAAGAATCTATCTATCTATCTATCTATCTATCTATCTATCTATCTATCTATCTATCTGTGGGACTACTTGAATACTTATTTTTATTATAAAATATGATTACATGTTTCCGTTCCCTGCTGCTAATCGGTTCGGAGCCGTGGTTTTAACCCCTGAGCCTCCCAACAATGGTGGATGCTGACTTATCACAAATCAGATCTCCTGTTGGCTTCAATCCAGGCTGTCCCATTCAAGGTGATAAAAAATACCCAAACAAAAAGAAAAGAAAAACACATCGTATCCTTCGGGGACTCAAACACAAGATAACACAGCACACCGCTCTGTCTGCCTGCCAGAAGAAGAAAAGAATCTGACATCACTGTCAGCATTCCCAGCAGACAAGTAGAGGGAAGAGGTTAGAGGGAGTGGTGGGGAGTTATTACTCGGTCCAGTCTTGCTCAAACTGTAAATCTTTTTTTTTCATCAGAGCAGAAAGTAATTATTGGAAACCCTGTGACTTGTAATAGAGGTGAGTGACCCCCGAGAGAGAGAGAGAGCAGGGAGTCCTGGCCCTAAGTGCGGCTGCCTCCACTAACTACAGTCCTGCTACTATTTTACTCATCACGTTACTATGACCTCCTCCTGGAATAAAGTTTCTTGGGCGATTCTTGGGGGGCTTCCCTGTGATTCTGCAGTGTGACGTGGGGGAGATGAAGGAAAGTGGAATTGAATTAACTCATGAACTGCGACACCCCGCAGTACAGGACGGCTGAAAAACGCGGATCAAAGGGTGAAATTGGTCGGGATAGTTGAGCAGCGAGTCGGCTTTCTCATTGGCAGGAAGGGAAGAATAGGTGCTTTCCGCCTGTGTTTCCAGAGACATTTGTGCCTATCAAGTATTGAATGCATGAGGGTTTTCATTGCACTGTTAAATTAGCCCACGTAAGCTATTAAGTTGTGTGTGCACAGCACTATGTAAGTGGATTTCAGTCTTTAGCTTGTGGGCAGAAAATAAGTGCAGGAGTGATTTGAGGGGGCCAAATGTGCTTCTGCAGGCGTGGCTACACAATAAACGCCGCAGTAGATGGTGATTTGTGGTCTAACAATCAAAGGGCCATTCGGTTGATGTGGAGCGATCCTCCCAGCGGCCAACATGATGGACACAAGGAAGGTTGCTGCATCAGGCCTGGCCGACGACGTAGTACCAGCGATACAAGACTCGAACGATTCGTTAGTTGCAAACAAATCTTTTAAAATGACTCAGGAGTCAGGAGTCATTCCGGCAAAAGAGCCATTTGCACATTCCATTCACTAGGACTCAAATCTCTGTCGCAATGTAGCTGAATGTTATTCTCCCTTGTAAGTCGCTTTGGATAAAAGCGTCTGCCAAATGACTAAATGTAAATGTAAAATCTGGATTTGTAAATAAAAAGTTTCCATTTTGTTCTCGGTGAACAAGAGAGAGAGCAAGCTCAGTTGACTCTTCTGGTTCGAGTTCATCTTTCACCGGAAGTCCTCCACACCAACTGACATACATTTTACATTTGCAGCATACTTACACCAGTATTTGCTTACTCCAGTAGAGTGTTCTCATACTACGAGTTTACACCAGAGCATACTATTGTTTGGGACATACCAAACAATATTTAAGAACAGTGTTACGCAATTGACTAACTAGGGTGTCACTAAATCGTCCCAGAATTTTATTTAACGGTTATAGTTAACTGCAAAAATCCACTGTGATACAACCTCCATGTTCACTACGGGAGCACAAACCCTTCCAAAATTCAAAGCAGTGGGGAAAGGGTGAAAATGAATTGTTGTTTTTTGTTGCTGATTCCTCATGTAGTAAGCTACTTAACATTTAGTTAAGTAGTATGTATGTACGTAGTAAGGAGCGATGAATTACTTGTAAAACTATTTTGAACATAAAAAGAATATATATGCAAGGACATTACACATTTTGCTTGCGGCATTTTTTGTGAAAGGGATAAAAGAAAGGCATATATGTTCTGGATGGCAGAGTGGTGGTGGTGGTGGCGGCGGGGTGTTACTGGGAGTCCTGGAGCTGATGCCGGCTGTCTACGGATAACTGCATTGTATTGTGTTGATGGAGCAATCTGCCCCAGAGCTAGCACTGTCAGCTCCAATAACCTCGCTAATCCAGCGCACCACCGGCACCACCCCTGCCAGAGAGAGAGAGAAAGAGAGAGAGAGAGAGAGAGAGAGAGAAGGAGAGAGGAGCCAAGACTCAGCTGCTGCATATTGTTTGATCCATTAATTCTTTCCCTTTGTGTTTGTCCAGGATTGGTGTGTGTGCGTGTGCGTGTGCGTGTGCGTGTGTGTGTGCGTGTGTGTGTGTGTGTGTGTGTGTGTGTGAATTCAGATGACATGGGCTACATCTTGGTAATGCTCCACACTTTGAATGGAGAGTTGTACATGTCACCATTTAAATGTCATATTTAGATGTACTAATGAAATGCAAAAACAAACGTTCTTCAGTTCATCAATGCATTTCAACTGTCGGCTGTTGACCTTTTGCTCCTGCAGTTTCTCTGCGGGGGGCCTGTATATCTGGCGGCCTGCTGGCATCGGCAGGGGAGGGGGGGCTAACACCCAGGTGCCCTGCGCTGAGCACACTCTGCTACGTGTATGGGCACTTGCCGCTCACGCCGCGTGGGGCGCCTGGTCGACTGAGGTGGGGTGGGGCGTGGGTGGGCATGGGAGTCTTGCCGGATCGCTTGCGGGGCGGGGTGGACGGTTCGGGCGGGGTGTCGGTCTGTCCCCGTGGGGCCAGGGTCCGGGCCTGCGGTCCGTGCCTGGGGGTTTCCTGCAGCCGTAGGGTGTCTACAAGGCTGCGGAGTTCGGGGGGCTTTGGGGCCCTTTCCGCTGCTTGAAGACATAAAACCAACCTTCTACACCAGTACCAATGGGGATAAGTCATGGTCACTCACCGGTGGACATCTTACACATGCGCACACGCACACGCACACACCTGCTTAGAGTGCACCCCAGCACCCTCCTGGTTGCATTCCTCTCCTTTCCTCCCTCATTTACTGGCATAACTATGACAGGAAGAGGCCACGTGACCAGTTGTATCTCCAGTATCCAATATCCAATTTGATTTGATTCGCCGGATTCGGCAGCTTGATTCAGGTGCGAGCTGAGAGGCAAAGCAAAGCATTGACCTTTAAAAAAACAAAAGTGAAGTTGGTGTGTTATTTTTGGTGTGTTGGTGTGCATATCTCAAAGTTTTCAAAGTGAAATCTAAGGACAAACCCTTCCAGGAAGTAAATAGGACTCCAGTAAACCAGACGGGCCAATTGGCCCTCTAAATAACTTTTCACTTAGTCGGAGCCAAACACGAAAACACCCTGATCAACGAAAGGGTACAGCTGTGTGTGTGTGTGTGTGTGTGTGTGTGTGTGTGTGTGTGTGTGTGTGTGTGTGTGTGTGGTGTATGTGTTTATGTGTGTGGGTTTTCTTCATTTGGCCTTCTCATTCAGTGGCGACAGCGGTCCCAGAGAGCTATTGGGGAGCCCAGATCAGCGCTGACACGACTTGAGTAATGGCCGGCCCACTTTGGACAGGAAACTCATAAAGGCTGCTATTGCAACCTCTATCTCTCTGTAACTAGGATTGATATCTTCCTCAAAGGAATAGTGACTAAGACTCAATTTTGGCGCAAAGGGGAGAGAAAAAAATCCACAAGACACCGGTCGCCGGTATTGGGCGAGCCAAAGCTGTGATAAAAGGAGTGCAAGGCTTTAATTCCACCAGGGTGCAGGAAACCATGGATTCCCGCAACGCATCATCATCATCATCATCACTAGCCATAATAAACCTTTCACCTGCATTTATTGGGAAAGAAACACACGCCAAAAATAACCATATATAATGTAAAATAGACATGAAAGTTTCAACTCTTTTTTTCAGACTTTTGTTTTTCGCTTCCTGAGGAGTCACTCAGTAAAAAGAGTCATTCCATTTGTCTGACGGTTCATTCGTTTTGTTCAGTCGGTGTCATGCATGGTGAGAGAGGGAGGACTTTGTGTGAATGAAGATTGAGAGACGGAAGAGTCGCTTCAGCTCCGAGTTGTGAAAGAAATTATCATGACAGTCAGTCGGAATTATTGTGGTGGAATGCAAAGTTAAAACCAGTCACATGTGTGTGTCCCTCTGCATCCCGTGGGGGGGGGTGGCTCGTCATGCCGGGGCTTGTTAGACGTTCCGTCTGGTCCTGTCAACCTGGGTCCTGAACCTGGCTGCTGTGCTGGGCGCGGGGCTCACCATGTGGCCTCTTTCGTGGGGGGCGGTTTCCTGTCATCACACCGTGCTGCCAGGGTACCTGCTCTTTGACACTCTCAGTGCGCGGGCTGCTCGTCGCTGTGGGGTCGGGCTGTGGGTGGGGGTGCCGTCTGCTGCCCTCTGTACTGTAGTCCGCATGCTCGGCGGCTGGGGGCTGACCAGGGGGTGATGGGGGCGCAGAGCTGCCCGACATGGCGGAGGCGCATGGCAGACCGCTCTGCGCCGTTGGCTGTTTGCTGTAGGTTGGCTGCCACCAGGTACGGGAGGTGGGTGCACTGGGGCGCGATTGGGTCCGGGGGGAGGGGGTCTGCGTGGTTGCTCCACTGGATCTATTCTGGATAGATCCAGAATCCCAGTCCCAAAGCTCATACTCAGCAGATACACCACACAATAGACCGAGGGCTTGCGGGATGGCTCTCCATAACCAAAAACTGTGCTCTTGTCATTCTACAGGTTGTCCACAGGACAGAGTTATTGCAGCAGTTCTTGATGATTTAAGAATTAATAAAGAGTTGTATTGCAGGTTGGGAACTTGAACTCCAACTGCAGACTTACTCTGTCCTGAATGCAATGGCATACAAATACTCTGTGTTGTATGCCATTGCATACAACATGTGTGTTGTATGCAATGTCGATGTTCTTGTGTTTGACGTACATGGGCCAGACGTGACCGTCAAACAGACCGGGCGGGTCTGGCACAGTGTAGTTCCTTGAGCACTCGGCGCCCTGCTAGCATGCAGCTGATGCTAATGTAACCAAAAATCGAGCGGTCAAACCAACCAACGGTTCGTTTTTGTTCCAGGCCTCCGTCGCATGAGTTCAAAGTCTCCCTGAAGACACCTTTTACTCCAGGTGTTTAATCCCAAAACAGCATTTTATCCCGAACTCCAGGCTGGTAGCCCATCTTATTTCACCATCCGACCTGGTCTTTATATAGTGTTAAGGGAGGGGCCGTGTCAAGTATGACCGCTCCATGTAATGGAGTCATGATATGACTCCACCCAAAAAACCTGGACCATTAAAATGGTGAGAAACAATTTAACGGTCGAACTCTGAAATTCAGTACCAAATCATTCAGTCTTTCTACAAAATTTCAGCGATTTTCTTCTAACATGTACAATGTGTTTAGAAACAAATCACTGAATTCACTTTACACTGACTTTAATAATGACTGATGCTGTGTTGAAGTAAGACACAATTTGAAGACATGTAAGCCATGAAGCTGTATTTTAACGGCGTGGGCAGTACATTTCTAGATTGTCTGTCTTTGTCATTATCAAGATAGTCAGAAAATAATGAGCATATAGAAAAATAAATGGGAGAAACAGAATAGGGCGTTCTGAATGAATTGTGTTAGAATTCAGCTGCGAGCCGGAGGACACTATAAATTCCTATAAAGTCCAAATCAAACATTTTTCAGATGTTATTATTTTTAAATCATACTGCTATGTATTAAAACGTGGCTTTGATTTTTTTAATTCAGAATTGATTGGTTTAATCTGCTCTTTCTTTCATAAATTTGCTTAAGTGTTTCAGGTTGTCCGTACCCTTAGCGATTCCCTTGGGTAATTCACATTTTCCAATTAGTCTCAATGAGCCAGCCACAGCACGCGTCAAATCCCCTAGATTATAGTCGGCTTCTCATAACTATTGTGGAAATGTCAGCCGCCACCGCCAAAGACTGTTGCAAACACTAATGGTTAAATGAACGCGCCCGCGTTACTGGATCGGAATGTTTGTATGTCGTTAGCATCTGATCTCGTTCATTATTTTCAACTCTGTCTTCCATTTAGTACGGCAATGTCAACACTGCTCTAGAGGAAATGGCAAAAGATTTATTCCCATCAATTTTCCATGAAACTCAATAAAAATGACACATTTTGTTGACAGTGGCCCCCATTTCCGAGAGAGAGAGAGAGAGAGAGAGAGAGAGAGATGCAAATCTGTAAAAAAACATCGATTCCCTTGGATTCCACTTAGAAAATGCATCAGAAACATAGCTACTGGGTTTTTGAGGTCTTTACAGTCAAAGACAGACTGGCCTTTTGCAGCAAGCGTTTGAATCAGATGAATGAAACGCATGACACTATCACACTGCGCCGCATGAACACAATGTACGTAAGAGATGATCTCTTTTATTTATTTTTTTATTTATTTCATAACCTAACATCAAAAAAGTATGGATATACAAATCCCTTATTGATATAACATTTGAAAGATGAGGACCATTACAAAACAAATAGTCATACATTTTGCCCTCAGTGATGATCTCGGTATATCCAACAGCTCACACTTTTGTTGGTGTTTTATTGCTGTTGTAACATCTATTTTTGCGGAAACTAATGCTATGGCTGCATCGGCATGATCGTCTTAGGAAGCCACCGTTGTTGTTGTTCGGCGGGCTCTGTATTGAGTCACAAACCAATCGATGTAACCAGCTAGCTCCGGTGTTCACCACAATATTCAACATCTCCCTGGCTGAATCAGTGGTCCCATCCTGCTTCAAGAGGTCCACCGTCGTTCCTGTCCCGAAGATCACCTCTCCTGCCTGCCTGAATGACTACCGTCCGGATGGCCCTCACCTCGGTGGTCATGAAGTGTTTCGAGAGGCTGATTAAGGATTACATCTGCGCCTCCCTCCCCCGCACCTTGGACCCGTTGCAGTTCGCGTACCGGCAGAACAGATCCACGGATGACGCGGTCTCCCAGGTACTGCACACCACGCTCACGCACCTGGATGGCCAGAAGGGGGCCTATGTGAGAATGCTGTTCATTGATTATAGTTCAGCTTTCAACACCATAGTTCCCACCAGACTGGCTGTCAAGCTGATGGAGCTAGGATTGAATGGTCCGCTGTGCACCTGGATCCTGGACTTCCTCACAGGCCGCCCCCAGGTGGTCAAGGTGGGGAAGTACATGTCAAGCTCCCTCACCCTGAACACAGGATCCCCCCAGGGCTGCGTCCTCAGCCGCCTACTGTACTCCCTGTACACACATGACTGTGTGGCCAGGTCCAGCTCCAACACCATGATCAAGTTTGCTGACGACACCGTGGTCGTCGGCCTGATCACCGACTGCGATGAGAAGGCCTACCGCGAGGAGGTGGCTGACCTGTCACTCTGGCGCCAGGACAACAGCCTACACCTGAACGTCAGCAAAACCAAGGAGCTGATTGTGGACTTTAGGCGTGGATCACAATCGAGGACGCACGCGCCCTTGTGGATTAATGGGACTTCTGTCGATAGGGTGAGCAGCTTCAGATATCTGGGAGTCCACATCACAGAGGACTTAACATGGACTGTTCACACAGACACTCTGGTGAGAAAGGCGAGGCAGCGTCTCTACCACCTCAGGCAGCTGAGGAAATTCCGGGTCTCGGTGAGGATCCTCAAGTCCTTCTACTCTGGAGCAGTGGAGAGCATCCTGTCAGGCAACATCACTGCCTGGTTTGGGAACTGTACTGCCCAGGACAGGCGGGCCCTGCAGAGGGTGGTGCGTTCAGCTGGACGTACCACTGGAACTACCCTCCCCCCCTTGCAGGAGTTATACACCAGAAGGTGTAGTAGCAGAGCCCGTAGGATCATGAAGGATCCTCATCACCCCAACAACGGACTGTTTCAGCTGCTGCGGTCAGGCAAGCGCCTCCGCAGTCACGCAGCGAGAACAGAGAGACTGAGACAGAGTTTTTTCCCGCAAGCCATTAGAACTGTCAACGCTGACCTCACCAGGGGTCCTAACTGAGCCATGCACTAGGCTCCACTACCTACTGTACTGTATGTAGCATTCTGTACCGCATACTGTATCACTGTTCAGGGTTGTTCGTGATGCTGTATTGCTGCGCCGTACTGTTGTATACTGTGCTGTATTATCGCAAACACTACCTCACACTATTCACATTCACACGCCACTTTAATTCACATGCCACTTTAAATGCACATATCTGTATATACATAGGCATATTCCTTCTAGCTATTCCATTTTATTTCAATTTATTTTTATTGTATTTTATTCTCTATATTTTTATCTTATTCTATAAGTATTCCACTTACTGTATTACGTTTTAGGAGTCAGTTAGTCGGTCTATTAGAAAGGAATTTTCTACTTTTTATTTTATTTTATTTTTTATTTTTTCCTAGGACATATTGTGTGCTATCACCGGGTGCGTTGCATTACATTTCACTGCATATATGTATGGAAGTATGTATATGTATGTGACAAATAAAAATCTTGAATCTTGAATCTTGAATCTTGAAAGCAAACCAATCAATGCAAGCTACATTGATTGGTTTGGTCCGTCACCAGTTTGGACAGGCGGAGAGGATCCAAAAACCCCAGACCATGTGCTGTATGCGCAAGGTCTGGCTCTTGCGAGGCTAAAACATAGCTACAATTCTGAAGCTTTTCAGCAAGCATTGACCAAGGACATCAATGCTTATAGGAGCAAATGCACTGGCATACAATTCATTGGAAATTTCAGACCCAGAACCACCAATATCCTGCCTTCAGATGAAATTAAGTGAATGGGGGAAATGGGGAACTCGCTTCAAATTGAATCTTGATAAGTTTAGCCCTTATTTCCAATAGGATTCATCAGGCTAAGATTGGGCTAGATCACTTTTATCAAAACTAATTGAATCAAATTGATAATTTCTATCATTGTAAAAGGTTTCGTCGGGTTGACCAGCTTGACCTTTGGGTGTATTTTCAAAGTCTTTTCAACCACAGAAAAATATCAGTCTATTGGGGACAACTGTGCTTAAAAGCTTCTTCGCATCACCTAATGTTTCTTCATGCTTATTTTAACATAACATGTCTTAGTTGATGCAGCATTCAAAATGCTGAATTCAATCAAGAACTTAGATGGTGAGGACTTTACTTTACTACGGCCAAGAATATAATCCCTGTACTTAGTAATAAACTCCCAACGCCCGCTGAGCCAAGATATTTAAAAAAAAAAGTCTGCAACTCTGCAAAGGCAGAGCCGTAAATCCCCTAAAACTGCTCAGAAAAAAACAAACAAACACCTGCACAGAAGGAAAGTCTTGACATCGCCCACGCTGTTATACCTTGGGTCTAAAACATGTTTGGCAATCGATTCCTTGAATTGAAACTGAGTGGCGGCTTTGCTTTTGACATTAGGGAGGTCAAAACTTTTTATTGAATATCACTCGCTCTCATGATAATCTCCACAGCTGACTGCTGGATGAATGTCATCACAGCTCTGGTATGTTTTGCTTATTCACAATATAAATACACATCCTTGTTTTCCCCATTTGAGAAAGTGCTGCCTAAAGGGCATTGCGTTCCCTTTGCGTTTCTCTGTCTTATCTGGTGCCTTGCTTGCGGCATACAACGCCACAACCACGGCAAGCCATGAACTCAATGGATGACTGAAAGTTGCGCTATTTACTTCATAAGCGTTTGTGTGGGTCTCGACCGTCGCGTTGGCCTTTATTGATTTGATCTATACTGTATTTGACGTTCAAGTGTTGTGTCATAGATTCAAACTACAAGACGCCTCAGTTCCTCAATAGAAATTCCACATGTAAAATGTATGTGCCATGAAAAATAAAACAACTTTCTCAACATATACATGTGTTTTTGATTTTTACAAATAACAAATGGTGTAATTTATATTCACGTATTCATGTCATTTACAATAGTGCAGTAGATTCAAGACATTTATGTACAGTTACGTACATTCATACATATATGTTGTGAAGAAGAAGAAGAAACAGAAGAAACAGAAGAAACAGTCTTTAATCGTCACACGACACTCCACAACACATGCTTGCACACACACACACATGCACATGCTTGATGGTGGCCGGTGAAATGGCTCCTCTGCTTTTGACCCATCCTGGCTTGTCCTTCCTCCGGGGGCACAGCCAGGAGCAGTGGGCAGCATACGTGGACGCGCCCGGGGACCAGGTGATAAGTGTCCATCGCTGGTCAGACGATGATGGGTGCATGTTTTTGGTGGTGGGTCCTTACTGACGTGAGGTGGAGGAAACCCCATGTGAACACGGGGAGAACATGCAAACTCCACACAGAAAGGCTCCTGTTTTTGGAAGATAACCCGCCGGAGCACGGTGAAATGTGAAATGCCTTTACAGCGCACCCGGAGATTATGCACAATAGTTACTAAACCGAACATAATATCTTACCTAATTTCTACCTAGCAACTAACTGAAACTAACTGATTCCTAAAACATAATGCAGTTAGTGAATAGAATAATGTAAATAAAATAAAATAAAAATTAAATAAGATAATAAAAAGGGGGGTACAAAATAGAAGGGAATAGAGTTATGATAGGATATTTGTATATACAGATATGTGCAGTAAAAATATTTACAGTATAGTATACAACAATAGGACACAGCAACACGGTAACACCGGACAGAATAGAAATACAGCGCAGTATGCAGTAACCCAGAACAGTGATACAGTTTTCAGTACAGTATGCTACATACAGTGCAGTAAGGCAGTGTGAGTGACTCAGTGCTTTTTGTTAGGAACACTGGTGAGTTCAGCATTGACAGTTCTTATGGCTTGTGGGAAGAAACTGTCTCAGTCTCTCTGTTCTCACTGTGTGACTGATCCTTCATGATCCTGCGGGCTCTGCTACTACACCTCTTGGTGTATGAGTCCTGCAGAGAGGGGAGTGTAGTTCCAGTGGTACGTTCGGCTGAATGCACCACCCTCTGCAGGGCCTGCCTGTCCTGAGCAGTACAGTTCCCAAACCAGGCAGTGATGTTGCCTGTCAGGATGCTCTCCACTGCTCCAGAGTAGAAGGACTTGACGATCCCCTCCGAGACCCTGAATTTCTTTAGCTGCCTGACGTGGTAAAGACGCTGCCTCGCCTTTCTCACCAGAGTGTCTGTATGTCCATATTAAATCCTCTGTGATGTGTACTCCCAGGTACTTGAAGCTTCTCACCCTGTTGACAGAAGTCCCATTAATCAGCAACGGCGCGTGCATCCTGGGTTGTAATCCCAGTATGTTCAACAGAAGAGAATATACCAATTTGAACTTATTGGTTGTGAGTAGAAATACATCTCAGAATGTTCTTGCGACCGTAGTGTCTGTGCGGCTGTGGGGCTTGTGGTTGGTTGGGGAGTCTTTCTGCTGCATTATGATATATTTCTGACCTCATACACTAGTACTAATTGGGGAACAATCCCATGCACACACCAGTCCTTTATTGAAATAGTTGTTATATGACGAGGTCACATGCTGTAATTGTTGTTCCAAATTTTTAGATTTTTTTTTGTTTTGTCACTTACTTTTTGTTTGTTTCACGTTTCACGTGTAATGATTATCGCCTCTTGGAGAAGCAATGATGGTTTAGTTGATCAAAACACGGTAAGGCTGTAAGAGGGCATAACTATATATAGACGGTCTGTTATTCCAATACTCCTCCACCACACCTTGGTTATTCTGATAATTCTGATATATGAGATATAAAAATTAGCACACAATCTATGTCAGGATTGTAAATATTGCTCACTCAAATCATCTCACCTTCCTAATCCCTCCCTCCCCACTTCTCTCATCAATCTCACCCTCTATCCAATCTCTCACTATATGTATGTCTTCCTGCAATACTAGGGTAGTTAAAAGGAATGTAAAGGAGAAAAACTCAGACTTATCTATGGGAAAACATGGGCACGGTAGTATAGCTATTGCCTTGGAGGCACTGTTCTGCTGCATGAGAAAACTACAAATCCACATCCATCACCCCCGAACTAAACTTCAATGACACTGATTAAGTTTGTTTATTGGAATGGGAGAGGTTTGGGCTCACCAGCTAAACATAGTTAAATCCTAAGTCACCTCACCAAGGTGAACCCCAGCTTCTGTTTACTGCAAGAAACTCACCTCACTGCATCAATCACCTCAAACTCAAAGCTCAATGGGTCAATCACATGTTTTCTGAATCATAGAATTAAAAAAAATGAGGTGTTTCTATATTGATCAATAAAAGTATCCCATATCAGCATAAAACCACAATATCAGACACAGAGGGGCGTTACATAATGATTAACGGAACTTTAGGAAACATAAAATTAACCATAGCTAATATTTATGGCCCCAATGAGGACGACCTAAATTTCTTTCACAATATATTTTCAAAACTCTTAGTATTCTCTGATTAAATGATTATACTCGGAGGGGACTTCAACACAGTACTTTATCCAAGTTTAGACCATTCACAAACTGGAAATAATCATAAGCCCTGGCGTTCGTCTGACAGTATAAAACAATATACTGTATGAGTGATATTGCTCTTGGTGATTGTTGGCGATCAAATTATCCACATAATAGAGAATACACAAATTATTGTTTTTTGACAAGTAACTCTGTAATGTCCAAAATCACTAATCCTGAAATCCACCCTATTGTAATCTCCGATCACAAGCAGATTTGTAAAACACTAACCAACAGAATTGAAAAAGTAATTAAATGATCAGCACATCTCAAAGGAACAACTTAAATACTTCTATTTCTTCTGGATGCCGAAAAAGCTTTCACAGTGCTAATTGGACATATCTCTTTTTCCACTCTCAACGAATTTGGCTTTGGAGGGTTACTCATTCCATGGATCAGAATTCTGTACAACTCACCATCTGCGTCTGTGATCACCAATGGTTACACTTCACAGCGTTTCACTCTACAATGTGGCACTATTTGCCATCTTTATTGAACCCCTCGTGGTGGCCATCCATCAAAACAGTAATATCATTGGCATAGAAACAGGAAATTATGTTCACGAAATCAGTTTGTATACAGACGATATTTTGTTTTATTTACAGAACCCAATATCATCCCTACTGGAAGCGTTCAGTCTTATATCTTGTTGGAGAATTCTCCCTGCGTGGTCGGTGAGATTAATCTGTCCGATACAGGAAAACCAACTGGGAGTGTTACATTTTTTTTCTGTTGAATAAAAAGAAAGGTACAGAACCGGTTGGTGTATGAGTCCTGCAGAGAGGGGAGTGTAGTTCCAGTGGTACGTTCGGCTGAATGCACCACCCTCTGCAGGACCGGAAAGTAGTTCTCTCATCAGTCTGCCCCTGCTTCACTTGAAGAGGCCTTCATAGACATGAGAGGTTGTGTCCCATTCTGAGACGAGCTATGTGATTCACTGTTGCCTTCAGAAACAGCTGAAAACATGTTTTAACAAATAAAAACATTGAGCCCCCTCAATCATATCCCCGGGTATTTCTCTCATATAATGGTTTAACAGTCAAACTCAGGTCACAGGTACAGTCTTACTGTGCAATTAAACAACCCACACGGCTCTGTCAAGCCCCCTGGGGTTATCCTTATCTTCAAACAAGGTTGAGTAAAGACGGAATGTGATCGGGTCTATATACCACTGTAGGCATTGTCTGAAACAACAGTTGGCTATTGTACTATATAGAACATGTGAAACATCATTTAAAGTATTGATCATGTGCATTTTTCTCTCACAATCTACATTTTCAGCCATCTCAGACTATTCAATAAACTGGACTAAAACCACAGCCTTACCACTAAATGAGGAAGACTGGAATGCTGTTACCCAGAAACTTCCCATAACCATCACAGCGGGCAGCATTAGATACCTTGGTATTGATATCTCCACCAATCTGTCAGAATTGTTTACCCTTAACTTTATTCCATTGCTCAAATCCATTGAAGAAGACCACACTTGATGGAACAACCTACCCATCTCATTAATTGGTAGGCTAGCAGCAGTGAAAATGAATATACTATATATATATATACTATATTAAAAAAAACTAACTACTGTATATACAGGTACTCCTCACTTAACAACCTGCCTGTTTAACAACCGGTTGGACTTATGACAAGTCGGTATTTTACACTGCGTACAATACCGTGCTGTGTGCGCTGCGTGCACAGCATTTCATCGTCAAGCATCTCATGGCGCATCACCGTTCTCAGTCTCAGTCACATTCCGACATTTGCCACACCCCCTTACCATGAAATTACATGGGTCCTCGCTTATCAACCAATTCACTTAACGACCTCGTCCTAGGAATGGAACTCGGTCGTTTAATGATGAGTACCTGTATTTTCAATTACCCTAGTCCAACCAACAGTAAATTGGTTTAATACTCCAGACTCAATTATCAATCAATTCTAAAACTAGCAATCTTTAACTAGCAACACGACAGAAATACAAAGACTGTGGAGTCCTAGCAGCCACAAACTTCAGATACTACTATTTAGCGAACCATCTTCAATTTATAATTAAATAGTTAGAACCAGAGCAACAATTGGGCCATGGATGGTGAGACATTGAACAAACAGAATGTCAGGATTTATCAATATCTGATCTCCCATTCCTTACTAAATCAATAAAGGAACAGGATTGCTTTAAAAAAACATTCATCGCAATGACCCTGTCAGCCTCGTGGAGATACAACAAGCTCAGTGGTCACACTCTGTCTCCAAACAAATTTACTCCAATCTGGCACAACCCAGATTTTCTAACTAAAAACAGATCAATGTTCTTTGGGTGGAAAAGACAAGGAATTACTCATCTGGAACACATTTTTGAAAACAGTTTGCTTATAGCCTTCCCAACCTGAACCCAAAGGTATGATATTGGTGGTCACAGTTCCCTGCAATTCCTTAAACTACAGCAGTCTCGAATAGTTGAAATCAAATTAACAAACAACATCAAACAACCACCTCCGATGATTAAATATCTCACTCACATCGATCATTTAAAAAATCCCTTTTCCAAAATATCCAAACTTTTATTAAAAACAGATGACACTTTATCTTTACCTACCATGGAATGGGAAAGAGACCTTGCTGTTTTCAGTGATATCAACCTGTGGAAGTTTATTTGCAACACCTTTTCTATGACCCACAATTCCAAAATACAACTCATCCAATATAAGATTTTGCACATAGCTCATATCACCCAACACAAAATGTTCACAGTATGTTTTCTGGATAAAGACGTTTGTTGTCACTGTTCCCTTAATACCAGAGATGACTACTTTAATCTCTTGAACTTGAACTTGAACTTTAAGGCTGTCTGGCTCTGCCCACCTATCCAAACATTCTGGACCAACATCGCCCGAAGCTATCAACCCTTCTGGGTCACAGCATCCCAGTCTCCCCGTCGGTGACCTCTCCTCAGTTGACCCACCACTTAAACACCACCAACCCATTTTGATCACCTTAGCAATTGCCAAGTGTGAGAGTCTCTGCCCACAGGTAGAGTTTTAGGTTCTTGCCATGGTGCAACTACATGGCGAGAGTTTTTATTGTAATCTTGAATAATAAGGCATGCTGGCCACAAGTATCAATAATAAATAATAATGATGAGGATGATGATTATGATTATGATAATCTCGGGCGCAGGAGGAATGGCGTTCCGCTCTGTCTCCTGGTCGGCTGATGAGCCTGTGCGCCGATCCCCTCTGCAAGACAGATAAACATAAAGAAATCTCCCAGCCTCAAATCGTACCAATTCGCGCCGTGCGGGCGGCATCTTTCTTGCCAATGTCCAATCCCTGGAGAACAAAATGGATGATCTTCGAGCAAGGATTACATTCCAAATGGATACGAGAAACTTTGTCCCTGCTGTCTGACGGAGACATGGCTGAACCCACTGGTGCCGGATCACGCCATACGTCCAGCCGAGGCCTTCTCTGTGTTCTGCACCGAACGGTCGGGGGAGTCGGGGAAATACAAGGGTGGAGGCGTCTGCCTCATGATAAACAACAGCTGGTGTAACCCCAACAACATCAAGACTCTCTCCTGCTTCTGCTTGCTGAACCTGGAACAGCTGACCGTCTCATGCCGTCTGTTCTACCTCCCCAGGGAATTCAACAAGGTCATCAAAACAGCCGTTTATATTCCACCGTGGGCGGACACCGACACAGCACTATTGGACCTGTATGATGTGTTGTGCGGACTTCAGAGCAAACAACCCAACTCGGCTGTGGTGGTTGCTGGAGACTTTACTATCGTCCGGTGGCCCTTATCCCGGTGGTCATGAACTGCTATGAGAGGCTGATTAAGGATCACACCAGCACTTACCCCCCCCCCCCCCACTGACCAGTTGAAGTTCAAGTACCGGCCGAACAGATCCATTGACGATGCGGTATCCCATGTACTGCACACCACGCTCACGCACCTTGATGGCCGGAAGGGGGACTATGTGAGATTGCTGTTCATCGACGACAGTTCAGCTTTCAACACCATAGTCCCCACCAGACCGGCTGTCAAGCTGAGGGAAATAGGACTGAACACTCGGCTGTGTGCCTGGATCCTGGAGCTCCTGACAGCCACCTTCAGCTCCCTAACCCTGTACACACATGACTGTGTGGCCAGGTCCAGCTCTACCACCATCAATTTTGCTGAAGACACCGTCGTGGTGGGCCTGATCACCAACAACAACGAGAAGGGCTACTGCGAGGAGCTGGCTGATCTGTCACTCTGGTGCCAGGACAACAGCCTCCTCTTGAATGTCAGCAAAACTAAGGAGCTGATTGTGGACTTAAGGAGAGGATTACAACTGAGGACACACAGGCTGCTGGTGATTAATTGGACTTCTGTCGACAGGGTGAGCAGCTTCAAGTACCTGGGAGTCACCACCATCCAAAGCATGAGTCTTTACCACCTCAGGCAACTGAAGAAATTCACAGTCTCGGTGAGGATCCTCAAGTTCTTCTACACCAGAGCAGTGGAAAGCATCCTGACAGGCAACATCACTGCCTAGTTTGGGAACTGTACTGCTCAGGCCAGGCAGGCTCTACAGAGGGTGGTGTGTTCAGCCCAATGTACCTCCGGAACTTCTCAAACCTCTGGAAGGACTTATACACCAGATGTAGTAGCAGAGCCTGCAGGATTATGAAGGATCCTCACCAACCCAACAATGGACTGTTCCAGCTGCTGCGGTAGGGCAAGTGCCTCAGCAGTCATGCAATAAGAACCGAGAGAATGAGACAAAGTTTCTTCCTGCAAGTCATAAGGACTGTCACACTGTCAAACTCACCAGGGGCCCTCACTGACACACATACATAAGCCCCCACTGCATTACTGTAATGTATATTGCACATGCTACTGCATACTGTACTGTTAATGTATTTCTGTGTCATACTGTGGTACACTGTACTATATACTGTATCTCAACACACACTACCTAACTTTATTCACTATATTCACATGCATCACTTTACTGTACATATCTGTATATACATAATAGTCTATTTGTCTTATTTCTATTTTGCATCCCCATTCAGTATATGTGACCCATTGCAGACTTTAGGTACATCATTTGAAAGTGAAGAATCAGTTATTAAAATCACTTATTACAGCCATCAAAGATTCACAGGGTAGAATAACATAGACATCAATAACATATTTAGAGTCTTTTTAAATTACCTATATCACTTGGATAATTAATCAAATTTATCAAACATTCACTAATTCCTTGATGATATTGACCTTCCTAAACTTTCGACGGAGCAGGCTACCACCTTAGATCAATCACTTACTCTTGAAGAACTCAGGAAAGCGCTCTTCTCTATGCCCAACAATAAATCACCAGGATCAGATGGCTACCCAGTTGTCACACTCTGTCTCCAAACAAATTCACTCCAACCTGGCACAACCCAGATTTTCTGACGAAAAACAGACCAATGTTCTTTGGGGGGAAAAGACAAGGAATTACTCATCTTGAACACATTTTGGGAAGGATATAAACAGTTTGTTTATATCCTTCCCAACATTAACCCAAAGGTATAATATAGGTGGCAACGGCTTCCTTCAATTCCTTCAATTACAGCATTCTCTAAAAGTTAAAATCAAATTGATGTACAACATCCTACAACCACCTCAAATGATAGAACATCTCACTCATATCGGTCACTTGAAAAATTCCTTTTCCAGAATATACAAACTTTTATTAAAAACAGATGACGCCTTATCTTTACCAACAATGAAATGGGAAAGAGACCTTGCTGTCCCCACCAATGTCAACCTTTGGAAGCTTTTTTGCAACAACACCTTTTCTATGACCCGCAACTCTAAAATGCAACTCATCCAATATAAGATCTTGCACAGAGCCCATATCATAGAACACAAAATGTTCAAAATGGGTTTTGTGGAGATTTAATCTCACTGTTCCCTTGATACCAGTGATGACTACTTTCATACCTTCTGGCTCTGCCCACCTATCCTAGCATTCTGGTCCAATATTACCAAGAAGCTATCAACACTCGCAGCATTGCAGTCTCCCCGTCTATATGTCTTCTCGGTGACCTCTCCACCACCAACCCATTTTGATCGCCTTAACAATCACCAAGAAAACAACATTACTCAATTGGGAAAAGAGAGATAATCTCACCACATCCCAATGGTACAGTTATTAATAGCTTACATCTCAATGAAAAAACTATTGGCAATATCCCAAAACAATGTTGGTTCATTTAATGAAATCTGGGCTGCTTTTATCACTGATATTACTCCATCATTTAATACTGGAGTCTTCCTAAGTCGGTGCAATGTCGTGGGGCTTTGGGCCATGTGGGGGTCCTCCCGGTCTCCCAGGGCTCTGCGGTTGGGTGGACACCCGGGCGGCGACATGGCGGAGGCGCATGGCGGACCGCTCTGCGCCCTTGGCTGATCGCTGTAGGTTGGCTGCCACCAGTTATGGGAGGTGGGCACATTGGGACATGGTTGGGGGTCTGTGTGGTTGCTCCCCGGCCTGTTGCGCCCCTGGATCGATCCGGTCGCGACTCGCCTATCTCTCCCAGTGCCAAAACTCATACTCAGCACATACACCACACGATAGACTGAGGGCTTGAGGGATGGGCGGGGTGCAGGCTATGTGGGTGGGGATGCGGCGGGCAGCTGTAAACTTGCCTGTCACACTCCTGCCCAAGCGTGCTTCTCATCCATCCGGAAATTTTAATCCCACTCACATTAGCTTAGAACACATACACTCGCACACCAATCCTACTCCGAACAATACTCCATCGGACCAGGGTCTGCTGGGCAGGAGGGGTACGAGTGATTCGGGTTCAACTTGCCTGAAGGACTCGCACCCCCAACCCCGCAATTATAACTGCAATTACCAACAGCACACATTAAGCACTGGGGTTTTCCGGGGTGGGTGGTCACCGGTCTGGTGGGGGGGCATGGCTGGCCGGGGGGCCGTCGGGTGGAACCCCTTCCCGGCCTTGCTGGAGTTCTGACGGCTTGTACATGGTGGCTTGGGATGTGTTGCGACCTGGCGGAGCTGCAGAGAGCGTTGCCGGGTTCCTTCCGGGGCCCCTGGGGGGACTGCTTGCCATTGTGGGTGTGGGTTGGGGTGTGGGGGGCAGCTGTTGGCCTTTTGCATCTGCGGCGCGGCTTCTGTGCAGCAGGCGCCCCTGGTGCTGGGGGTGGCGGAGGGCCTGTATACCTGCCAGCCTGCCGGCATCGGCGGGGAGGGGGGTAACATCAAGGTGCCCCACTGGGCACACACTGCTATGTGTATGGGCACTTGGCACTCACGCCAGGTGGGGCGTCTGGTCGGCTGCGGTGGGGCGGGCCTCCCTCTTGTGCGGGGCGTGGGTGGGCATGGGGGTCCTGTCGGCTCGCCCGTGGGGTACACTCACCGGTGGACATCTTACACACACACACACACACACACACACACACACACACACACACACACACACACACAGGCGGTGTGTGTGTCCCATCATACATGCTTCGAGTGCATCCCAGCATCCTCCTGGTTGCATTCCTCTCATTTCCTCCCTCATTTACTGCCGTAACTATGACAGGAAGAGGCCATGTGATCAGTTGTAGTTCCAGTTTTCCTGGACGTAATTTACTGTTTTTCGATACATGTTGTCATCCAATGTTTATGTTTTTGTGTAAATGTTGTTTTTAATGTTTATTTGTCTCACCCGTGGTGATTCTCCCCCTCTTGGAGTAGTGAACAGTTGTTTAAAGACCCAACCATGTTAATAGTTCTCCAAAGAGGGGGGTTGGTCATTCTACAGGTCATCCACTGGACAGAGTTATTGCAGCAGTTCTTGATGATTTAAGAATTAATAAAGAGTTGCATTGCAGGTTGACAACTTGAACTCCACTTGCAGACTAACTCTGTCCTGAATGCAATGGCCTACAAATACTCTGTGTTGTATGGCCAGCATGCTGACAGCACAGGTTGAAAAAAAAAATAATAATTAAAAAAAGAAAAAAGAAAGTGAAGAATCAGAGCTTTAAAACAAGGCTATTTTAGAAATGTGTGAGATAGCAGGTTTTTCTGTGGGGGTCATTACCTTTTAATGCTATTTTATTCTATTTATTAACCGAATTCCGTTTTATGAATCAGTTTGTTTTGTTATTTTGTTAATTACTTAATTTACTTTGCTATGTGTCCTTGTACTTATTAATTCACTTAGCTTAGTTAGTTAGTTAATTACTAAATTACTTACATTTCACTGCATATATGTCTGCCCGTATATATATAAGTATGTGATAAATAAACATATTGAAATCTTTAATGTTGAAGGTTGATTAATTTAATGAAATGGGCTTTTTTTGATCACTCACATAACTCCACCCTTTAATACATGAGTCCTTCTAAGTCAGGCCAATGTCGTCGTGTTTTGGGGCCTGTGGGGGTTCCTCGGATCTCACCGGGGTTCTGCGGTTGGGTGGGTGCCCGGCGGGGGTAGGGACATCTGTGGCACTCACAGTGAAGTGTGAAGTTACCGCCATCTCAAGGTGACACTGCAATTTAATAAATCTGCGCGTTTACAGAAGATGGGGCAATTCCAGCCGATTGGCAGCCGGCTGGGAACGCATGGTGGTTGGCTGGAAGCTGGCCAGAAACTGGTTGCAATTCGGCTGTCAACCAGCTTGAAGAGCGCTCTTTAAGTAGTTCCTACTGTAGTAGGTTTGCATGTCCTTCTGCATCCTGTGGGTTGGGGCAGTGGCCCGTCATGCCGGGACTGGTTAGACTTTCCATCTTGTCCTGTGACGCGGGCGGGGACCTCAGCCTGGCTGGGTGTGCTTGGCGCGGGCCCCCATGTGGTCTCCTTCAGTGGGGTGTGGACCCCTGTCATCCCACCGGGCTGCCTGGGTATCTATTCTCTGGCGCTCTCGGAGCATGGGGCCCTTGTCACTGGGGGGCCAGACTGTGGCTGGGGGGGCTGTCTGCCGCTGTCAGAGAAAAATGCACACGATCAACTATTTAAAGTATGTTTTACATGTTTTATATAGGACAATCGCCTTTGTTATGTTACGTAGCATTTAAAACACACTGCCTCTTGGTTTTAATGAATCTCTTAGAATTTATATGAAGAGACTGTTCTTTCTAAACAATGTCAACTGTAGTATTGATAAACCAGACCACATTCCATCCTCACTCAATCTTGTGTGGAGATAAGGATAACCCCATGGGGCTTAAAAGAACATTGTGTGATTGTTTTATGGCATAGTCTGTGACCGAAGTTTGATTGTTAAATAACTGAGGGTAAATAAAGCCTTCTTCGTCAGTCGTAGGGGAAGACTGATCAGAACACTGCTTTGAAGCATGACTGTATCCTTCTCTTTATTCTACAGAATAAATATTGTTAATACTCTCAGTTTTGTTTTCCTGTAGCAGGCAGATTAACCTCACCCACCAAGCAGGAGAAATTCTCCAACACCGCCCTCTGTTATGTGGTCTGGCGGCTGGTAGAGGGCCTGAAGTTGGTGCGGAGCTGCCCCACATGGCGGAGGTGCATGGTGGGCAGCTCTGCACAGTGGCTTGTCGCTGTGGGTTGGGTGCCTCCGGGTACGTGGGGTGGCCGTGCTGGGTCATGGTCCCGTCCGGGTGGTGGGGTCTGCGTGGCCGTTAACTGGCCTACTGCACCCCTGCATTGATCTGGTTGTGCTTCACATATCACTCCCAGTGCCAAAACTAATACTCAGTACATACACCAGACAATAGGCCTCGCGTTTGTGGGATAGGTGGGGTGCGAGTTATGTGGGTAGGGACATGGCGGGTGGCTGCGATCTTGCCCCGTGACACTCCTGACCCCATGACCATCCTCGCCCTTGCGCAGGCCGTGTGTGGGTGCTGGGGCCCCACTGGCTCACCTGTTGGGTGAGCGGTTCAGGCGGGGTGTCGGTCTGTTTGCACGGGACCTGTCTTCATTCCTGCTGGTCCTTGCCTGCCATCCGCAGCCCGTGTTCTGCTCCTGTGGCTGCGTCTTGTGCCTGAACATGGGGGTGGGTTGTATGTGTGCGCCTCAGGGGTGCAGGCTCTCCTCGTGCGCTCTGGGACTGGGTTACGCTTTTCGGGGGCTGGGCGTGGGTGTTGCTCCACGCGCTTCCGGCTTCTCTGGGGGCTAGGGGGTCTGCTGTGTTGCAGGGCGGGGTGCTTCTCCGCGGCCTTTGGGTGTCTGTACGGCCGCAGGACTCAGGGGTGGCTTCGGGGCATTTCCGCTGCTTGGAGGCGCTACGATATAATACTGACCTTATACACTATACTACATTGGGACCCATATATAAGTCCCATATACACAGGAACACACACACCAGCAGGTGGTTCTCCCCGCTTGAAGTAGTGATTAGTTGTTTATAGACAAAAATATGGTAAAAAAGTTCTCCAAAGAGGGGGATTGGAGGTGGTTCTGTGTAATAAAAAGCTGTGCTTTTGTCATCCTACAGGTCTTCCACAGGACGGAGTTATTGCAGCAGTAATTGATGATAAAAGCATGAAAAAGATTTGCATTGTAGGTTGAGAAATTTAACTTCACTTGCAAATTAACTCTGTCCGAGATTAAATGGTATGCCCAGCCTAAATGTGATATAGTCCTAGATGTGTTGCATGCCCAGCATGTTGACAATACAGGTAAAAAAAAAAAAAAAAGGAGAGGGGTATTAGTGGCCGCTTGCAGATTAGCGCTGTCTTGGATGCAATGGCATACCATCTGTTGTATGCCTGCTTACAGCACAGGTAAAAAAAACTGACAAAAAAACACAAAGAACTTCAGTTGCCAGTTTTTATATAATACTGTTTTTAAAACATTATGTACACTCATAAGAGAGAGACATTGGGGCATAATCAGCTTCAAGGAGAACCAAGAGTGCATTTCCTTTTCATAGAAGCACGAATTGTCTTTGCGCAGGGACTTCGAGCAACATCCTTTAAGGAGTTGTCTGGAAATTTGCATACCCTCGAATACCCCAGGGTATCTTTTATTATCTCAAATGTGTTGTGAAATGTTCTGTTATTATCATCCATACCATCACCTACCATACAGAACCTCCATATTTATATGAAGTGAACAGAATGTTCAGTTTCCACAGAGAAATTTGTGAGCAGTTCTATCACAATCTTAATTCTTTGCCATGTATGTTGGCACAGAGAAGGAATTTTATTGGCTGAATTGCTGCTTAGATTGATTGCAAAATAATATTGACAGAGAAGATATTGATCAAGTCTAGAATATATAGATATGAATATACGAAAGACGTGTGTATTAATGATCTGGTGGAATGTGCAGTTAGTTGATAATATATACAGTACAGTGACTTGTATTTTAAATATAGATACAGGTATTGTGATATGTAATATATAGGGGAAACATTGTCAAGGCCACCAGTATTAAATGCTTTTTTGAGCTATTTAATGATTTTGTGTAATACTCCCTGAGGCTATACATCGATAGCAGCAGGGAGTGCTATACTATACAAGTCTCCGCCATAGATCTGAAGACCACCAGAAGTAGAACATTTGAAGCTCTTGATAACAGTATTTGACAAAATGTGACATATGACTATCCGAGATGGCACTTCTCACTCCCCACGGAGTTCAGTTACTAGCAACACCAATTTTCCAATTGGAGGAATAATTGCAACCCATAATCAACCTATAGCTCATGGACATACAGTATTAGTAACCCCACCACCTGGATACATCATGGCAAAATAAATTAGAATATACAACATTGCTCTTAAGGAGCAACGCTCTTCCAAGTTGTTCATAACATACCGCAAATGCAATCCATCATTTTATGAATTCATTAAACTTTTGTTCTTTCTC
The DNA here is from genome assembly GCF_960531495.2 of Zeus faber. Classification (NCBI taxonomy): domain Eukaryota; kingdom Metazoa; phylum Chordata; class Actinopteri; order Zeiformes; family Zeidae; genus Zeus; species Zeus faber. The sequence goes on along the minus strand of NC_137208.1, from coordinate 21,263,515 downwards.
TCGTCTCCCGCCTTCCTTCAACAAAAGCAGGAACATACACACACACAACGACACTTGAACACACATGCTAATGCCCATGTATGAACAGTAGAACGCCCAATTGACCAAGCACGCATTCCGTGTGCTTCGTCTACTGGGATTGGCCTTATAAGACTCCGCTCTCAACAAACTCTGCTTCCAGTTGGTAAACCCCCTTATTTCCAGAGAAGCATTGTGTGCTTATTTCATCTTGAAGGGTTACATTATATTAGCTATATGTTATTGTTTATAAAATTATGAGACAGTATAATAAAGGATAGGTTGGCTGTTTTTCAAACCAGGCCTTATTACAATGTTGGTTTCCATCATTTATAACTGTTCACAGCACAAACTACCTAACAGTTTGCTGTAAAGGAACTTACCACTGTGCTGCATCTTCACACTGTGCTTAAATGCACTCCAAAAGGGAAAGCGGTTTAGCTTAACAAAAAATCAAAACATGTTATATATCATTTCCAAAATTGGAAATGTCACAATAGTATCATAGGCGAAGGACTCTCTCAAGTCTTATAGCCAAGGCTTGAGCAGTGATCTTTGCATTAGAGTTAAAAAGTGAGATTGGTCCGTGGGAGCCACATTCTATTGGTGTTTTACCTGGCTTTAGAAAAATAGTGAACAGGGCACTTCATAGTGAAGAGGGAAGGTAACCTTGTCCGAAGGATTCCGCATACATATCTGACAATTGGGCTATTATTTTTCCATTTTTTTTTTTACAATTCATAAATGATTATTGGGAGCCCATCACCTCTTGACTTTGAATTTCGTAATAGGAATGGCATTGAGAACATCATCTTAATCCAGTTCCTTATCCAGCTCAAGTTTTGTATCTTCAGGGATACAGGGAATGTCTAGTCTATGTAGAAAAATGTTAGAGTTTATTGAAGTAATTGGATAGTCCGACTGAAAGAGGGCCTTATAGAATGAATCAAAAGCATTGTTAATTTCCAATTTCCAATCTGTAGTTATTTCCCCCTGCTCATTTCTAACAGCATTCATGGCAATTTCTGAGTTTCTAAGTTTCTTATTTTGCCAGGCTAGCAATTGACCAGGTTTTTCACCCTGGTCGTAAAACGTTTGCTCAAGCCTTATTAGAATGTTTTCAGCTTTCTGTCTTGAAAGTACCTCATATCCAACTTTAAGGGCAAACAGTTCTCGTTTTCTGAGTCCAACTTAGTTATTTTTTGTTTGAAATTATTTAATTTGGCTATTGAAACACATCATCAACTAAATCTAAGATATACTTTAAAATGTCCCACCTGACGGCCGCAGATGCATAGTTCGATTTATTACAAAGTAAACATCTGTATGCTTCCCCACAAATTTTATCAAATCATAATCCTGTAACCATTTACAGTGTAATGTAGAGGAACCTTTGATTATTGTGAATCATTAGTAAAACAGCGGGTTGAGGGAATGATCTGACAAAACAATGCTAGTGTATCATGCAGCTAGATACTGTATATTGGGTAGCAGATGAGTGGAAATTGAAAAACAACCTGTACAAGAATAGGTTTTAAATGATTATGAATAACATGAGTATTCCCTTTAAATTGGGTTTACATCCTCCATGGGTCGAAAGGTTAAGTTCCTTTGTGAATTTTTGTGTCCAACTCCGATTCACAGTCAAGTACTGTTTCTAGAGTGCAGTTAAAATCGCCTGCTTTCACATTATTAGCACATTATGCGTTCTTGCTCCTCTCCTGCTCCACTCCTCTTGGATTTACTTTAAAATTATTATTGCTTTAAAATTGTATTGATATCAAATCGTTTGAGTTTGGGTGTCCGGGCTCTACTGGCGAGTTGTACAGAAAACATGGACATGCTTAGTGAGCTAGAAATATAGGAGGGATTGAATCCCTATTAAACAGAACAGTAAAGCCAACAGGTGAATGCAAGGGGAGGCAGCAATGCAGCAAGCAAGCAGGCAACAAAACATGTAGGGCAGGAGGTATTGGCTGCCTAAATAAGCCCGCACATAAGGCAATGGATGCGTGTGGTATCGTCAAGTTGAATGACGGTACCACGTCAGACAGCTCTGCAAGCTACGCAGCATAACCTTTACAGGTGAACTTAATTTGACCTTCTCTAAACTTTTGAATGCACATGTCCATCTGTTCAATGTTTCAGTACTTTTTGCACAACTTACTGTTCTCTAACAAGGAGCTGAACGGCAAAATTCACACAGGTTTGATCCATGAATCGACCAATACATTTCCTGGTATCGAATTGGTATTTAAACAGTCCTCTTCATCATGCTGTTCACATTTTGACATCATGAGACCAAGACGACACCTAACAATTGATCAACAGTACCTCGCCATTGCGAGGCTTCAAACAGGATGTTCTCAGAGGGAAGTGGCCACTGAGCTTAGAATGTCACAGAGTGTCATCAGCAGGTTGCAACAGAGATACATAGACACTGGAAGAGTCACAGAAAGGCATAGAAGTGGACGTCCTTTGGCCACATCCCACACTGATGAGCGCTTCATTGTGAACAGTGCCCTGCGGAACCAGATGATGAATTCCACTCAACTCCAGGCACATTTAAGGGAGGTGAGAGGTGCCCAAGTGTCACGTCAGACCATTCCAAACTGTTTCCATCAGCGTGGTCTGCGTGCTAGACGACCTGCAAGGGTACCTGACCACACCACCAGGCTCAGGCATCATCGTCTTGCACGGGCCAGGGAGCATTTACGCTGGACGAGGGAACAGTGGCCTCAATGCTGTTCTCTGATGAAAGTTGATTCAAGTTGAGCAGAAATGATGGCCGCCAACGATGTTGGAGACATCAAGGAGGGCGCTATGCATCAGCCACTGTTGTCACCCGACGAGCCTTTGGTGGTGGTGGTGTTACAGTGTGGGCAGATGTGTCTAGTCAATACAGAACTGCCCTACACTTTGTGAATGGTACAGTGACAAGCCCATACTACCTCAATAACATCATTAATACAGTCATTGTGCCCCTGCAAGAACAACACAGGCCTCATTTCATCTTCATGGAGGACAATGCTCCAGCTTCAACTTTTTACATTTTCCATAAATTTCACCCGAAAGCCAAATATCCCTAACTTTTTGTGAGAGTGTATGTGACCTCTGCCAATACACTGATAAGTAAAAGAAAATCTATAAATAAAATAAATTTAGTGTAAGAACTTAGTTGCAGAATATGGACCAGGGTTCCTTTCTTCAACGAGTCCATATAGTATGTACTTATTAAGGTAAGGAAGACCAGTCTATAAAGTCAAATGGAAAAAACAATCAACTATTGCTACTATTGCTCTGGTATGGATATGTGACCGGCAGAACAGATCCACGGATGACGCGGTCTCTCAGGTACTGCACACCACGCTCACGCACCTGGATGGCCAGAAGGGGGCCTATGTGAGAATGCTGTTCATTGATTATAGTTCAGCTTTCAACACCATAGTCCCCACCAGACTGGCTGTCAAGTTGTTGGAGCTAGGATTGAATGCTCCGCTGTGCACCTGGATCCTGGACTTCCTCACAGGCCGCCCCCAGGTGGTCAAGGTGGGGAAGTACATGTCAAGCTCCCTCACCCTGAATACAGGATCCCCCCAGGGCTGCGTCCTCAGCCCCCTACTGTACTCCCTGTACACACATGACTGTGTGGCCAGGTCCAGCTCCAACACCATCATCAAGTTTGCTGACGACACCGTGGTCGTGGGCCTGATCACCGACTGCGATGAGAAGGCCTACCGCGAGGAGGTGGCTGACCTGTCACTCTGGTGCCAGGACAACAGCCTCCACCTGAACGTCAGCAAAACCAAGGAGCTGATTGTGGACTTTAGGCGTGGATCACAATCGAGGACGCACGCGCCGTTGTGGATTAATGGGACTTCTGTCGATAGGGTGAGCAGCTTCAGATATCTGTGAGTCCACATCACTGAGGACTTAACATGGACTGTTCACACAGACACTCTGGTGAGAAAGGCGAGGCAGCGTCTCTACCACCTCAGGCAGCTGAGGAAATTCCGGGTCTCGGTGAGGATCCTCAAGTCCTTCTACTCTGGAGCAGTGGAAAGCATCCTGACAGGCAACATCACTGCCTGGTTTGGGAACTGTACTGCCCAGGACAGGCGGGCCCTGCAGAGGGTGGTGCGTTCAGCTGAACGTACCACTGGAACTACCCTCCCCCCCTTGCAGGAGTTATACACCAGGAGGTGTAGTAGCAGAGCCCGTAGGATCATGAAGGATCCTCATCACCCCAACAACGGACTGTTTCAGCTGCTGCGGTCAGGCAAGCGCCTCCGCAGTCACGCAGCGAGAACAGAGAGACTGAGACGGAGTTTCTTCCCTCAAGCCATCAGAACTGTCAACGCTGACCTCACCAGGGGTCCTAACTGAGCCATGCACTAGGCTCCACTACCTACTGTACTGTATGCAGCATACTGTACCGCATACTGTATCACTGTTCAGGGTTGTTCGTGATGCCGTATTGCTGCGCCGTACTGTTGTATACTGTGCTGTATTATCCCAAACACTACCTCACACTATTCACATTCACATGCCACTTTAATTCACATGCCACTTTAAATGCACATATCTGTATATACATAGCCATATTCCTTCAACCTATTCCATTTTATTTCAATTTATTTTTTTATTGTATTTTATTCTATATATTTTTTATCTTATTCTATAAGTATTCCACTTACTGTATTACGTTTTAGGAGTCAGTTAGTCGGTCTATTAGAAAGTAATTTTCTACTTTTTATTTTATTTTATTTTAGTACTTTTTCCTAGGACTTCTTGTGTGCTATCACCGGGTGCGTTGCATTACATTTCACTGCATATATGTATGGAAGTATGTATATGTATGTGACAAATAAAAAAAAAATCTTGATATTGGCATCAGAAGGCATTCTGCTTTCTTAACCATTTATTTTCTCTGTCAAATTAGACTGGGATCACACTGCGTGACAGTGGATGCAAATCCCAAGGTCAGATGGACCATTTGGTCAACACTTCCCAGTAGGCATTTGCCTGGGCAAGACTTCAGTCAAGTCCCCCTTTACACAGGGTCGTCAAATGCTCCATGGTCTGTGGTTCTTACACACAGTGTGAGGTCTGGTACGTCACATTGTGCTGGCCCCATTAATAACATAAAATATAGGCCAGTGTTAATGTGTATATGGGTGTGGGGTGTGTGTTTAAAAACGCTCAAAAAACATTCCGTCATTTTTATGGGATAGCGAATACCTCGCCCGAAAGCTTGTCACCGAGGACCGGGAAAAAACCTCCCTTTAAACTCCATTCAATGGCTGAGCGGACTGGAATAATTTTCACATCTTTGTACAAGTGAGAGCTGAGCGAGTGCTGGAGATGTCAAGTTGTACGGCAGATATTCCACAAATTGAAGGGTTGGGAGCATTTGCATGGGCCGCTTTTGCAGAGCGCTCCACGGACTGAATCCATACAACAGCCCAGCTCAAGAGTACATTAACCATGCTGTCTTTGTCAGCGGCTGCCAGGGAACACAGGGAACAAAAAAGAGGAATTGGGAGTTCAGGATGACAAATTCCGATGGGCGAGGGGTGCCGGCAGTGGGGTCACCTTCTAATTTTTTGCATCGGCCAGTTGACATGGTCCAGGCATTGACAGGACTTGGTCGACCCTTCTTCTGCTGGGAAAGGAGATTTTGTTATTTTCAAACACCGAAGTCTACTAACCGGGGTAAGAGGAAGTGCTTAATGTGGAAACAGAAGCAAGTTCCAGCCTCAGTGCTTCAACTGCAAGCACAGGGGCTCATTATTCATCTGTTGCAGAGAAACTGCTGGGAAGATACCCTACTAGAGATGGAAAATGACAAGTCGCAACTGCTCCCGATGCAGTACTCAAGGGTGTTTTCACTTGTCGGGGTACTATATTGAGTATGACTCCAATTTGGTACCGATACTTTTACTTGAGTTGATGGACTTACATTTCCGTGTCTATGCTTATATGATAGCTGCAGGTCATTAAATTATGTATTCAGCACTTATAATAAAAATAACAGAGAATCAACCGATCGCTATTCGAAAGATAAAAAAAAGAAATCCATGGACCCAATTATCATCACTGTTGGGTCTGAGATGCATCGAAGGCAGCAGCCTTACCATAACCTGCCATATGTGCCGCTTCAGATTTTGGCATAATTTGTCATGCTTGTCTTGTATGTAAAATAATTGGCTTCACAGGCAGGTCTTAATCATTAAAGCCAAAGTAAAATTAGGTTTATTAATTGATTTGGCTTGTACAGCAAAATCAGTCAGCACTATAGATAGTAGTTAATAGTAGTCAATAGTCAATGTTTTCCTCAGCTCCTCAGCAGTCTATGCAAACTATGCACTCTACGATCCCACCCCACTAATCCACCTTTAATAAGACGGAAACGAAGATGATTATCCATGATGATGACACATTGCCTTATACATGCACCTCAGAAAAATGCTCTGCCTGTCTCAGATGCGTGAGACAGCCTTCGAAGGGCCCTTATTGACTGCAACCGGAAGCCTCCAACGAAAGCCCCTTATCTGCTGATCAATAACACCGACAGACACAGACACAGACACATAACAAAAACAGACACACACAACAATGTAATTAGTTAAGCCTGCAGTGGAAAACAGAATTTGTAATTGGTTAAAAGTGGGCTCAGGAGAATTAATTATGCACTGGAAAATAGGAGGTTGCACTTGTCCACTGCAGAGGAATTGTTTGTGGCGTGGAGGAATTTAATTTCCTTTGTTAGCGAGGTTAAGAGGTCTGTGTGTGTGTGCATGTGTGTGTGTGCGTGTGTATGCGTGCGTGTTGGTGTGTTTGTGTGTGTGTGTGTGTGTGTGTGTGTGTGTGTGTGTGTGTGGTGGCGTGGTATCGATCTCATTGTGTTTTTCCACATCCGCAGAGCCAAAAGGTTACACACGGCTGGTTTTATACAGTCAGATTAGGATTAGCAAGAAAAATGGCACAGACAGGCTTCAGGGAATCGACACACACACACACACACACACACACACACACACACACAAAACAAACAAAAAACCCAAAGACAAAAACTTACTGAACAACTCTGTTCTGAAACATTTGAATTTGCTCAATGTTTTTTGAAAGATTTTCAAATTCCCGGGTAACAGGTTGTAAACATAGATTCCTTAGCGAGACCTGATCTTTAACGAGATGATTCCTGTAGTCTTATGCCGTCGTATTCAAGTCTTACCAAGTTGACTCCGTTTTAAGTCTCAAGTGAGGGCATGGTACTGCGGATTCAAGTCTACATGCCTCTAAATATGCATATCCAGAAATTACTTTAGTGCTGCTTAGAGCAGGGGTGTCAAACTCATTTTCACCCCGGCCCACATCATCACAGCATTATGGCTGCCCTCCAAGGGACAGTTGTAACTGTCAGACTGTAAAATTGTAACTACTCCTTAACTTATTGTTAAATAACTGTCTCTGCATTTGTTAATTATTTATTCAAGTGTACAAATATTGTACATGCATTTACATAAATGTAAATGTATATATCTAAGCACATTGCGCTGTGTTATTATAACATAAATCCCTTTAATTTATCAGGTTAAGAAACCCACATTACTCCAGCAATCAAAGACCAAACTTTTCAAGTAGTAACAAAGCAGTGATAGAGAAGTAATAACAAAGACAAACACAAGTTATTACATCAACTTTGTTCAAAACATTTTTGTCACAGTTGAGAGGGGCAGAACTATGGTACAACAAATAATTGTGAGCTGCTAAGAACATGTGAGATGTGGCATTTTACAAAAAGGCTGCTGACAGCCTTTCAGAGGGCATACATCCAACTATTGAGAGATGGTTTTGATTACAGTAAACATTTGGCTGCACACTGAACACATACACCTGTAAACACACTGAATACATTGCTACACATACAAAGTAGTATTTGTAATTTACTCAAAATAACAATAAGGGTTGTCTCAGTTCATAACTATATTGGTCAAGTTCTGGGTGAAGTTGATGAGGTGATACACATATTGCAGGTGCACCATCGGTTAGCCCCACCAACTTCTCCAAGGGTCATTTAGTTTTACTTAGGGACCTCTCCACCACATCAAAATTGTCCCTCCCCGTCTCCGTCCCATGCATAGCAGCTACATCCAAGAGCTCCTCACTGACAGTGAAGTCTGCCTTCATGCCTCTTATAGAAATGGAAAGGTACGCTGTATCTGTGTTGTCTGTGCTTTCATCAACAGCTAATGAAAAAGCCAGGTAATTGCGAGTCTCTTCGGCCGGCTGTGTTGTCAGATCGCCTGCTAGTTCCTTAACTCGGTCTGCGATGGTGTTTCTTGATAAACTGACATTTTAAAAGTCTGTATCTGGTCAGGGCACACCTGCTCACATACCTTTAGCATGCACCGCTTTAAAATTGCACCCTCTGAAAAACAAGCTCGGGCGATTTCTTCAACCGCAATTAAGCGAGCTCTCACTGCTGCATCACTTTTGGCTGTAGCTTTTGTAAACATATTCTGCTGCGATTGCAGTCTACCTTTTAATTCATGGACAATTTGATGTTTTTCTTGGAGGCTAAGTTTAGCATTGCCTCCGTGTTTGGTGTCAAAATGCTGAAGTAAATTGTATTCCTTCATCACCGCCTCGTAACACAGAAGACATACCGTTTTTGCCTCCTTCTCCCGTCTTTCATTAAATTGCCTTCCCTCTGCATCAATTTTTCTCTTGTTGGACATTTTGGGATTATTTCTAGATATTTTTCAATTCCTTCACCTGTTAGAAAACCGCTTTAGTTAAACGCCGATATGGAAACACTGCAATCTAATGGAAGGATGCCGTCATTTCGTGGGTCACAAAATCAACATGCATTGTGGGAGAAGTTTATGGTCACTGTACGCTGTAAAGCAGCATAGACTTTTGTTTTTGGACAATCATATGCTTTTTAAGCTCTTGCCACATACAGTGAAATGACGTGGTGGGCCGGATTCGGCCCGCGGGCCTTGAGTTTGACACATGTTGGTTAGACTCTGTAGGGAGTCGAGCAGCGCCGGTTATCGGTTTCCGTGCAGATCCTTTAACAGGCAGTTAAAGGATATAAGGTGTATAACAAGAACATACTGACACCGAAATTATTGAAAACATTTTTTTCTCCATGAAATGCTGTCTTGTGTTTTAGCTCATCCACTTTATTTCGCAACCAACAGGCAAAATTGCACATGTCGATTTCACCAGGGCAAGGGAGCCTTTCCGCCCATTTGTTCATAGTGGACCTTTTCACACGACACACCAGGAAGTAGTGTTGAAGCTTGCTGTCGCACACCTGAAGCTTGGTAACCCTCTGAACACTGACCCATTCCTGAGTGTTTTTCCCTAGCTTTACATTATACTGTAGCTCATATTGGACTCATTTTTGGCACGTGAATGTATTATTCTGTGAGAGCTGTGATGTTTTAACAAAGAAAGAAGGTGACTTGGTGACGTTCACCAAGCATGAAGACCTGCCATCAATGAAGAAGTTTCAGTCCCTTATCTTGCTGTGCATGCTTCTGTTAGTTTAGCTTATACACATATTCAATACTGATTTGTCAACAGCGGTAGTCAGCAGTCAGTTATTTCTAAATAATGTCACTGTCACAGACAACCACTCTTCTCTGCCTGGTTTGCAGCCCTTCTACAGTATCGTGCCCCCTACATTAAGTTGCATACTAAGGCTGACACTAGCTAGCGGCTACATCTTGTGATGCTATATAGACACTACAGAGAGAGATGACTGTGGAGTAAATAAGTTATGCAAGTCATATTCAGGGAAAGGGTTTTTCTTTGTGCTGCAATAGTTTGCTATGTTGTTGCATTGTTGGCTATGACTTTTTTTTTTTGTAAACTAGGCTATTATTTTATTTACTGTTAGTATAAATGGTATAACATACAGCTAGCCGGTCATTATCACAAAGGAATAAACCCCTTTAGAGTGATATGAGATCACCCTGTTGGGGGTTCTTTTGCGATAATGAGCGACTGGCTGTACTTTATCCCTTACTTGGCTTCTGTTTTATAACACTATGCAAACACAAAGGCTTGGTAGTCTTGAAACAAGGATGAAACAAATAAAAGTAGAGAAAATGGTTGTCTTGTGTGTTGTTGGCTGATGTTAACCTAAAGGTAAGCCTTCTACAAAGTATTGAAAAATAACTATAAAATTGTGTTTTATGTTCCCGCGTTGTTTTGCTTGTGTCACGCCAAGTACCTGGAACTTTTATATTTAAGTCCCAGCTCTTCCAACAAAATCTGGTCATCAGATGTACTGTATATCTACATGAATTACTCAAAACTAACATTGAATGAGTCCTACAGCTAATTCATTTTCTAAATTACTCCATCGCAAGGAATGCGGTGAGTAGTAAACCAACACATTCATGAAATTCATAGGAGGCAGAAACAAAAGAATCCGTCCTCATGAAGCTCTGAGCCACATGGCTGTAAACACCAGCAGGACAAAAGAACAACAACGGGAAAATCAATTGGTTTCAGAATAAAATCTCCTGCGTTTGTGTGTCTTGGGTATGTTTACAGTACTCTAGGTGAACTAATATGGTATAACCTCTGTTTCATTTACTATTTATTTTATGCCCCTATCATAATATAAACCTATAATATTGCAATACATACAGGTCTCTATACCTATAGGACACATCAACTTTATGAAGAAAAGCCATTTATTGACATTTGACATTTGGAACACAATTATTTAGGACAATTAATTTGCCTCAACACCACTGAGGGAACCTCAACACCATTCCCATTATGTGTATTTCCACCTTATTAAGATTGTTTAAGAATTCCCTGAAATTAGAATTGAAACAAATGTTTAGAGAATCAAACAATTGCACGGTATGATCACGGTCTGCTCAAATTGCGATAAAGCCATTATGTAATAATCACGATGGCTCTCGCATTGGTGATGAATGGGGGGGTTGGATCCGGTCCAAAATTACATGAGGAATATCAATTTGTACACGGTTTGGAGAGGTGATTCTTTCATACTTCAATGTAATTCTCAAAACTTTTCTTTAAACCTGTTGCTAAATAAACAGCATTATCTTTGATAGAATCCGTTCCACATCTCATGAAGGCCTCTTTTGTAGAAGTTATCGACTCCACTGGGCATCTAAAGCTGTCTACACGCCACATGTCTACATGCTACATTTGTCATCAGTTTGAAGTAAAGTGTGGGCGAATGAAGACCATGTACATTTATTTTTTATTTTTTTGTATTTTTAAGAGGTTGCAGTAAGATTTTAACATTTTAAGAGTAAGTGTTCTGGCAAATCCGAGACGCATATAATGTGTTTCCCCTCTATTCCGGTCAAATGTCCATGTGCCACGTCCTATTGAACTTGAATTGGACTTGTTTGTTTTAGAGAACTGGAAGTAGTTAGCTACCAAGCAGTTAGGTCATTATTGTTTGTTAATGCCTTTGTTACGTTATGTAATCACAGAACACAAAAACAACTGTCTCATTCACAAAACACTTGCAAACAGAGAAACGCACCCCAAACTGCATTGCCATGCAAATAGCGTCTTGGTGTGGCGGTATTCATGTAATAAATTAACTTAATAATTAATTAAGTTATTTTATAGATTTAGTCATTCAATTTTTATGTTTTTTAGTCACTGCAAATTAACCTAAAAATACGAAGTACATTTTACTATAAAAGTATAACAAGGTAAAAACAAGGCAAATTGCACTCAGCATCAAATCTTTATGGGCATGTTTGTGCTGTCATATCATTAGTGTAATATCTTTTGTGAATCGGACGCTAAGACGTGGCCGAGTCACGTGTTGAGTCCCCAGAGCCATTGATACCTTAAATTCACCTAACACTGAAGCCCTAATGAGTATATCTATGAGTTAATAGGTCTGGGCGTAATCTGGTCATAATCATCTCTTTAAAAAGTAACAATGAAAATGACAGAATTGTTCCAAAAGTAAGTAAGCAAGAAAGGTGATGGTGATGTCATGTTGTTAATGTTTCATGTTTAACTTGATTAGAGGTGTTAAGAGGTGTGGCCAGCCTATGTTCACTTAGAGAATCATTGTATCATGCATTTTGACGTGGGGTGCCCATATTTTTGCATTCCACTGTACATAGCCAATTGGAACGTGTGCTTGCTTATCTGCTTTAATGTTCCTCTGCCCTACTCCTGCAGCCCTACAATATGCTATGCACAGACCTATTAGGACCTCAAGGTGGTCAACACAAAGTCATGGATGCATAACAAAGGCATAACTCTCGCTCAATGTCCGAAATTGACTCCTAGGTCCCTCAGGTGGAAAGGCTCTGGACAGATTTGATTGGCTATTGAACCCACCACTCCCCTCCAGCTGTTACCCGTGTTTCCTCCCTCCTGAATCGCTCGACAAATCCAAATCTCCCACCGATCCATTGGCAGAAATGACTGCGGACTGCGGTGTCATTACCTTACTTGCTTAACTCTTCAACAGCAAAAATGATGCATGCATACATCCACACAAATAATTATACAAAGTTTCCTTTAACTTCTGGAACTGTTGACGAGACCTTTAGATTTCCAGACGTACTGTATGCTTACTGATGTATCAAGCTGCTGTATCACAGAGATATGAAGTTAACTGTTATGACCCCACTGGAGGCTTGGCTACCTTGGCACACATTTTTTTGTCCTCCACAAACAATACAATACAACAAGATATTTTATTTTCTTTCGAGATAAATAATCTGGTCTAGAACTGTGTGTATAAGATTGCATGTGAATAAAATAATGGTTATTACACCTACCTTGATTTTTGTCAAATTTTATGCTTATTAGTGAGACCTATAATATTTTATTGGAAAAGAGCTAAGTCTGTTTGCATTTTGCTTTATGCTAGCAGAAGAAATCTTAGGAAATCTTAAGAATCATAAGAGATCCAGAAAATAGTCTAACCCTGTTTGCTAGCAGTGAAAGAAGCACTTTCTCATAAATTGACTTAAAGGGGATTATTATGCTCCTTTTGAACAGTAAATAGTTCTTAGTTAATAATAATAATAATAATAATAATAATAATAATAATAATAATAATATTAAGTTAATAATAGTTCATTGTCAAGATAATAGTTCTAGTAAAGTTCTGAGGTCTGTTTTTGCTGAAAATACCACTCTAGCATTCTAGCCATTCTAACATGCCTCTAAACCACGTGTTCCAGAATGCGCTGTTTCAGCGGGTTCTGTGAGCCATTGGGGTTTGGTCCATCTGATGCCGCGCCAGATGTGACAGAGGAGCCATGGCCCAAGTCCCGGACCCGCTCCACCGCGGAGCACTTGACCCTGGTGGTGAGCAATGGCCAGCGATGCGAGCGTTCCTTGCATCACTCTATGCTGGAGAACAGATTTCAAGCCTTGGAGCCCACAGTCGATGTAAGGGAAATGCGGGAGTTCCCCTCTTTGGTGGGGGGCATCACAGTCTGCGGCCTCTTCCTCCTCTAATTCCATGCCTGGGCGGTCTTATCCAGTGATCTGTCCATCGCCAAGTGAGGCGCGCTCCCCTCCACCGCTGCCAGCCTTCCCCTCATCTGGGACCTGAAGCTGCCTCGCTCCTCTGTTGATGCACACGCTGTGACAACCTCCGGGGTGGAAGCAGAAGACAGTCATGCTGGCTGGTCGTTGCGTCATCTATGGTCCGTCATGTCCAGATAAACAAGTGCCGCACTTTCTACCACCCAGGTGCACGCATTATGGACATAAACATCGCCATCCCACGGCTGCTTAACAATCACCCGTCTCGCTCTGCTGTTGTGGTGCATGTGGGCACCAACGACCTTAAAACACAGCAATCAAAGGAACTCAAAGAAGATTTTGTCGGCCTCATTAACAGTTTTTTAAATAAGAAAAAACTGTGCATTGTGTCTGTTGGTATTTTATGAGAACTGGAAAGACGCTCTGCGCAATTATCAAGATTCAAGATTCAAGAGGTTTATTCGTCACATACATATACATACTTTCATACATATACTCAGTGAAATGTAATGTATCAAAGGACAGTTAAAATAGCAAGAGAAACTTTCTTCTTTAACCTAATTGTTGCCAGCCAAGGTAATAGACTCCACCTTCACATTCTCCCCCTGTAGGCTTAGTGAGGCCTCACCAGAGATTTGTGAGGAGTTTTTTAACTTTTTGGTGAATAAAGGCGCGAATATGAGACGGAAATTACTCCCCCTGACCAGGTTACACATGCCAGTATGAACATTTTATTAAGTTTTATTTAGTTATTTTGAATCTACTTTGAATCTGTGACACTATCAATTTTGTTTAAAACTCTATCCCACATGAAATCAACCAGCCTTGATATTATCCCCACTACATTTCTAAAAGAGGTGATTGACACAATTCAGATCCAGTAAATTATCTATTATAAATAGCTTGCTGGAGAAAGACATATTTCCTTCTGTTTTATAATTATGCAGTTATCCATCCTCTTTTAAAGAAACCTAACCTTGATCCCTCTCTTCTTTACAATTTTAGACCATTTCTAAACTTAAATTTCTATCAAAGGTTTTAGAGAAGGTGGTATCAACTGAGCTTTTGGCTATAATATGTCAAAATAACATCTTTGAAAAATTCCAGTCTGGTTATAGAGCTTTACATAGTACAGAAACTGCACTCCTCAAAGTAACCAACCATATCCTTTTAGCCGCTGACAGGGGAGAAAGTGCAATCTTAATTATTTTCGATCTGAGTGCAGACTTTGATGCTTTAGATCACGCCATTTTAATTGACCATCTTAACACCCGGGTTGGCATCAAGGACACTGAACTTGGCTGATTGTATTCCTACCTGTGGTGTACTGCAAGGTTCTACTTTAGGCCAAATTTTATTTTCAATCTCTGTACTGCCTCTTGGCCAAATTATCCAAAGACACAATGTCTATTTTCATTGCTATGCAGACGACACACAGATATACCTTCCTTTGAGACCCAGTGACCCAAACAGCCTAGCTGCTGTTGTAGATTGCCTTAATGATATCAACTGATGGATCCTCCAAATTCTACCAGTCAAATTGAGAGTGGTCTTGGTACTCTGTCAGCACACGTGAAGTCTGTTGCCAGAAACGTCGGAGTACTATTTTACTCTGACCTAATCTTTGAACCACAAATTTAAAAAAAATGTCCTGTCCTGCTTCCTTCAACTGAGAACTTTTTCAAGAATCAAACCAATACTATCACAGTGCAAAAAAAGTAATCCACACACAAATTGTTATGACTAGACCACTGTAAATCCATCCTTTCTGGCATCAACCAAAAGTCACTCTCCCGGCTCCAACCAGTTCAGAACGCTTCTCTCCATTGGCTCCTTGATTGATTCAGAATCAATTTAAATATTTTTCTGATCACTTTTAAATGTTGGGTTTGAATCAGTTCTCTCACATCTCATACATTTTTATAGATCTGCTTTCATGTGATGTCACCCCTTTCTTATCTATTTTATTTTTATTTTTTATTTATTTACTTATTAATTTATTTTAACAATTTTCCTTTTTATTTCTATTTCTTATTATTTCAATTTAATTAATGGATTTTATTCCTGTTTATTAATGTTCTTTTGCCTTTTAAATTCATGATCTGAGCACTCTGCTTTTATTTAATCTGTCAAAGCACTTTGTAAACTGTATTTTTAAGGTGCTTTATAAATAAAGCCACTATGATGATTATTATTATGATGATAATGATGATGATGATGATGATGATGATGATGATGATGATGATGATGATTATTATTTTTTTTTATTTTTTTTATTATTATTATTATTATTATTATTATTATTATTATTATTATTATTGTCGTTTACATCATTATTTGACACTTTGGCCACGTCCAATATGAACATCCGACATTGTAACATTATATACAGTATATGACAGAAAATAAGGAAAAGCATAATAGGTCCCCTTTCAAATATTAAAAGTATAAGTACATGTGGTATCCAGTGCCCTGATGTAATCAAGCTTATAGTATCTGTTTTTTTTTCGGGTTTTTTTCAAACTTATAGTATCATTCATGGTACTGGACCTTTTTTCTGCAGATGCGTGTTCCTTCTCGTCATCATCCTGATTACACTTAAAAATCCAAAATAAAATTGAATTGATGGAGTTATATTCATTTCGAAGGATATGGAGCTGATGAATCATCGATGAGCAATCCTATTGTAAATCCACAGTTTGATAGATATTTGCTTTGAAATATAGTGAAGTATAAATGAAACTGAAGTCCATTTTTAAATTTATATATATATATATATATATATCTGTGGTGTGGGGGTGGTGTGGTTTGAGCAGCCACACCTGACCTGGGTCTAGGTAATGGGGGCCCAGGATCAGTGTGGCTGCATACCTGTTGGTTGTTAGTTAGTTGGTATATATATATATATATATATATATATATATATATATATATATATATATATATATATATATATATGTATACAGAATAGAAAAATAAAAGAAAAAATATACTTAAATATCAGTACTTACATACATATAGTTTCCACTGGTCCACTGCATCCACCACTGCCCTGTCTCTGAGTCAGAGATTGATCTTCCAATCTCCATAGTTAGCCCTCGAGAACAAGCTAGTAACTTAATTATGTTAACAAAGAGGAGTGAATCACGACGCCCGGCAGAGGTTGGGCTACAAGCCGCTCATTCGTTTTTTTAACGGATAACGTGACGAATGTCATGACGACCCTTAAAGGTTGATGTTATGTCAATGCTCTTATAAAAAAAGAAAAAGAGGCTTTGTATTTCTTTGGTTTTGGTGAACTGTAGGCTAATAAAGTACCCAGAGGTTGTACTCTGGCACAAATACTATGACTTTATAAATATATTAATTCAAGTACAGTTACGGACCGTACATTTCAGACCTAGGCCTTTCACAAAATAACACGACCATATCACGCCTACAGCCATGCACAACCACTTCACAACATCAAACCATAAGTCCAACAACAGAGGCAAAACCAAACTAAAGCAAAACGTATCATTTTATGATATGTTGACATGCATTATACAGTATATGTTAATATTGTTGTTGTAAAGCACTTTGTAACATAAAAATAGTGCTATATAGTTAAAGGTGTATCAGTTTGTAATAATTTCTGCCTTGATATTAATGTATACATTAATGTAAACACTTGATATACGTTTATATCAAGTGGTCATGCTGTAAATTGTATAATATTTTATACTGCGCAAAAGTTGCACTCTGATGATGTCATTGACCATTGTGAGAGAAAAATGCAGATGATTAATTCTTTGAATGATGTTTCATATGTTTTATATGGGACAATAGCCTTTTTGTATGTTATGTAGCTTTTAAAACATTGCCTTGGGGATTTAATGAGTCCTTTAGAGCTCACATAAAGAGACTATTTTTTTTTTCAAATACAGTGGTACCTTGACTTACGACTGCATCTACTTACGACTAATCCAAGATACGAGTAGCGGATGTCACAAAAATTTGTATCGACTTGTGACCGACTGCTCCACGATACGACAGTGGGAATTTGCAGTTGGCGCGTCGGCGGCGAGTCAGCAGGCAGTCAGCGGGCGACCTACATCGTGTGTGCACGTAGTTCGTGGCTTATCGATATTTTTTTTAGTTTTTCTGTGTTTGTGCTGTGTATTTTGTTTATTTTCACCCTTCATGATTTTAGAATTTATATGGGAAAAATTGCTTCGACATACGACTGTTTTGACACACGAACGTTATTATAGAATGAATTACAGTCGTAAGTCGAGGTACCACTGTAATGCCACACTGTATTGTAAAGACCAGATCACATTCTATCTTCACTCAACCTTGTGTCGAGATAAGGATAACCCCAGGGTCCTCGAAAGAGCATTGCGGTTTGTTATATAGCACAGTAAGATTGTATCTGAGACCCGAGTTTGACTGTTAAATCATTGTATGAGAAAAACACCCGGAGATAAGATTGGGGAGCAAAGTCCTGTGAATGACAAGCTGAACAATTGCACATAACCTCTCATCGGTATACAGGCCTCTTCAGCAGAAGCAGTGGAAAACTGATAAGATCACAGTTTTTATTTTTTTATTATTTATTTATTTATTTTACCTGTGGTGTCAGCATGCTGGGCATACAGCACAGAGAATTTGTATGTTATGGCATCTAGGACAGAGTTAGTCTGCAAGTTAAGTTCAAGTTCTTAACCTGCAATGCAACTCTTTATTAACTCTGAAATCATCAAGATCTGCTGCAATAACTCTGTTCTGTGGATGAGCTGTAGGATGATAAGAGCACAGTTTTTTGTTGTACAGGACTGCCACCAATCCCCCTCTTTGGTTAACTATTTTAACCATGTTTGGGTCTATAAACAACTAATCACTACTCCAAGAGGGGGGGTAATCACCACGAGTGAGACAAATAAACATAGAAATAAACAACAACATGTATACAGAAAAACATAAACATCAGACGACAACATGTATCCAAAAAAACAGTTAATTAGGTCCAGAAAAAACTGGAACAGCAATTGGGCACATGGCCTCTTCCTGTCATAGTTATGGCAGAAAGTGAGGAAGAAAAGGAGAGGGATGCAACCAGGGGGTTGCTGGTGGATGTTCAAAGCATCTGCCGGTGGCATGAGCGTGTCTGTGATGAGCCTTATATGTACAAAATGTTTTTCAAAGTTTCAACAACTTTCTTTTAGAGTGCGTTTGGAAAACCACAGACGGCTGGGCGTTCCACTACCTACAGATGCCCTAACATAGTAATTATTTGAATGTCAAAATATATTTTACCACTCACTGGAAAGTCTGGATGTGACACCCCTTAAAAACGAGACACTATTTGCATGGCAGCACAGTTAGCGGTGCAACTCATCGTTTGCGGAGCTTTTGAAGTAGATGCTCGCTTTTTCTGTTATTTGCACTGGTTGAGTGGCCCCAAATGCCCTGCAATGGCTTGGTTTGCCCCGAAGTGGATTATTCAGATGCTTTGAGATCCTTGTCTGTATTGAACAAGCGCCAACTGATGGCAGCATATTCCTTAACTTTAATGAAGTTCTCCAGAAGCCCATCTTTCATCCTATTGCCTAAGCCCCCAAACTGTTGACATAAAAAACCAAACTGCTGCAAAAGTAGCCCGATTTCTCAGGAAAACTGCAAACGTGGCAACTCTGCTGGCAGCAGTGAAGGCCTTGTGGCGCTGTGAAAGTGTGAAAGAATGCACCCACCAGCTACAAATCAAAACCTGATTGACTAATTAGTCTGTCAGACAAAAATCAGGCCCCATTAATTTAGGGTGCAGAGGGATTCAGTGGATATTCGAATGGCGTTCGAGAAGGAGTTGAAGTCTATTTTACGAGCTTCGGTCAAATTTCTCCCCCTCTCAATCTCTCTCTCTCTCAACCCCTCTCTGTCCCCCTCCCTCTCTCTCTCTCTCTCCCCCTCCCTCTCTTTCTCTCTCTCTCTTTCTCTCTCTCTCTCTCTCTCTCTCTCTCTCTCTCTCTCATAATTGATGACAAGATAAATGGTTTTTCGATAAACAACTGTGGATTGAATTAAAGAAGACAGTAATTACTAGAAAAAAGGGCACCTGAGGAGAAAAGGATTGGGATCCAACTCTGGTCAGGATAGAAGAAAGAAGAAGAAGAAACAGTCTTTATTTATCACGCAACACACCACACTACAACACATGCTTGCACACACACACACATGCACATGCTTTGATGGTGGCCGGTGAAATGGATTCTCTGCTTTTGACCCATCCTTGGCTTGTCCTTCCTCCGGGGGCACAGCCAGGAGCAGTGGGCAGCATACGTGGACGCGCCCGGGGAGGCCAACAATTATAAAGGATGATAGTGTTAAAAAATAGAATTGTTTCTGCTATTGGTATAGTGGACGAACAACCACAACAGGGCCACATCCGTGTAGGTCAAAGGCTAGGATGGCCTTAGTTTGTGTCCCTCCAGATTTGGTGATAGAAGGCCAAGCAGAAAATTATGTGTAAACAGCTGTCATTAAGCAATGTGTACCAAACGGTGATTGATTGTGTATGTTTTTGGTTAACAAGAACAAAGATATATAATGGACATTGGATTGTGGGCGCCCGAGAAAATGATGAGCCAACTGGAGAATTATAGTTTGAGTAAAGAAGACAGTTGTGGTGAAAGCGCTTAGGGTATACAGGAGTTGGTGAACTAGAGCAAAAAAAATTGCTTGAAACATCAAATTTGATGTGAATAATAATACTATACAATTTCACACTCACAAACATTCATGACCCACAACTCAAAGTGGATAAAACAATATCCAATCTAATTGTTTAACTACAATTTTAAACAATTTGTCATGACATCACTCAAACAAAACAAACAAAAAAAAACCTAAAACTACAAAAAATAAAAAATCCTGTCTCGTTCCACGTGGGCCACTGCATGCCTGCTCCAGAACCCAACTGATCCTTCACCCCCATCCCATGTGACCTGAGGACAGCGAAGGACATTTCTCAGAGAGAACCTATATCTGAAGATGAGTTAACACGCCCACACCAGTTAGCGCCGATACATTTGAATGACAACAGGAATCCCCTAGCAATTCTGAATAAATAATACCATCCTGCCCACCAACTGGACTGGCACTTGCCCACAAGTTGCTATGGTAATTTTGAACTTTGGTGATTCCGTCGGCAGATCTGGACACATGTTGTCCAATGGTTGGAGGACGCCCCCAGTGTCTACATAGATACCATCGGAGTTCCAAGCAGGGTCCCCTCATGAATTTAAAGAACAAAAAAAATTGCAGGCAACTTCCTGAGTGGCCTGGAAAAATTGTTTGGCCCTAGATATGATCCTAACTGAAAAGCAAGGCGTATGTGCTATGTTTGGTGAACAATGTTGTACATCTATGCCTAACAACACAGTCCTAGATGGTAAATTCACCATTGCATTGGCTCAACTTAAAATCCTGAAGAGTTAAAGGGCAATGCTGGCCATGGCCAATGGGGCATGGGGTGGCTCGAGAACATGTTTAGCAAATGATGAGCAATTCCAGATGAGCAAGGCCAGACTCATCCTCTTAGTGGTCCTTGTTGTGCTTATTATGTTCATCGGATGTTGCGTGGATTTGGAATGTGTTTTTCATTTTGTTGTCCACTTTTGTATTTTGTTGTTCTTTGTTTTATTATGCATTTCTTTGGAGTCTTGTTTATTCAGTACCTTATGTAGAGATGTTCCATCCCCAAGGGGATAGTGAGGACGAGTCTCAGAATGGTCGAACAAAGAATTCCTTCACAGAGCTTGTTAGGAGGTTTGAACATCTGGACTTGGCGAAGATAAAGATAAGGTCTTATCATAAGCGGCCCCTCTCGCTATGCACATCTACCCGCCCTTAAGAATATATTACCAGCTTTCTCCAACCATCTGTGCTATGATTTCAAAGGCTTGGGGGGTGCAGCAAATGGCTACGATGGCGGAAACCGATCCCCTGCTTTTGTCTCCTCTCCCAGGAGACGACGGCCCTGATACTGCAACTGCAGTGCTGACCATTCCTCAACCAACCATTCTGTCGCATCTTTGCCTTGTTATGAGGACATATTTTTCCCTGGACGCGCCATCTGGGTTTTCCTCACAGACGTTTTTCACCACCAGGTTTTTTCTGATGCCCATACCAAGAATATTGTGATTTATTTTTCTACATTTGCTTCGCTATGTAGACTCATTATTAAACTCTTACATACTCACATAGATGTGTTGATTTTTGGTTGTTGTTTTTTTGTTTGTGCACTGCATCTCAATATGTGGATGTTCCATAAATTAAGGTGTAAATAAATGGGGTAAATGAAGTCTATCTTACAAGCTTCGGTCAACCCCCCCCCCCCGACCCCTCTCCCTCTCCCTCTCCCTCTCTCTCTCCCCATTGCTGTCCCCCTCTCCCTCTCGCTCTACCTCTCTCTCTATCCCCTCCCTCTCTCTCTTCTCTCTCTCTCTCTCTCTCTCTCTCTCTCTCTCTCTCTCTCTCTCTGGAAGTCTGCAACTCTGTACCTTTCATTTTGGACATGGTACAACTCTGTACTTTTTCACTCATTCTGTGTGGCATACTTCCACTAGTTTTCCACTCATTGGGGCTATAAAAGGTAAGACAGAACCGCCCCTCATGGCTCATACCTTGGTATCGGGACCAGAGTGCACCATTGCTGTACCTGTTGTAATAAATCGACGTAACTACTATACAAACTTTACTGACTTTGTTTGTTCTTTCCTCAGTCATATTGGTAGTAAATTACGTGCCATCATTGTCTAGAATATATTTTCCACCTAAAGCGGAGCGGAGAAACAATGCTGATTGGATAACATTTTTTCTGGTCAATTCTTCCCAACCCAGGCATCCGTAGCACTTGGAACGAAATTAGAGATAATAGATTGACCAGACTGATGCAAAAGAACATGTAAAACATTATTTTATATTAATAATTAACACACTTTTTTCTTCTTCTTCTTCTTTCTTTCTTCATTCTGATAAACTTTTTGTCTTCACACTGGAGACCTTAAAGGCAATGACGGTCTGCCACTGCTCAAGTGTAATGTCAAAGTGTCACGTTCTGCAAAGAATAGCTTAAGTGTGAGAGTCAAACTGTTTCTAAAGTATTTGTTTCTTTGAGTGAAATCTTAACATTTATCAAAATACATTGACAAACATCAGAATTGTTGAACAGCTTTCTTACACATTTGTGCTGCATTTAAATCATTGTGAAAACTATTGAAACATTCAAACAAAAATTGTGTTATATATTCAAAACTAATCTGAATAATTGAAAATACTTGATATTGAGCCATTATGTTCTTTATATATATATTTTTTAAATGGGAATATATTGGCCTATGGTGAAGTGAATAACATTGATCATCTTGTTACTGAGGCACCTGTCAAGGGGTGGGATATATTAGGCAGCAAGTGAACAGTCAGTTCTTGAAGCTGATGTGTTGGAAGCAGGAAAAATGGGCATAAGCATAATGATCTGAGCGACTTTAACAAGGGCCAAATTTGAATGGCTATTTGGTCAGGGCATCTCCAGAACGACAGGTCTTGTGGGGTGTTCCCGGTATGCAGTGGTTGGAACCTACCATAAGTGGTCCAAGGAATAACAAACGGTGAACCAGCGACAGGGTCACGGGCGCCCAAGGCTCACTGATGCACGCATGGAGCAAAGTGCAGCCCATCTGATCCGATCCCACAGAAGAGCTACTGTAGCACAAATTGCTGAAAAAGTTAATGCTGCTATGATAGAAAGGTGTCAGAACACACAGCACATCACAGCTTGCTGCGTATGGGACTGTGTAGCGGCAGACCGGTCAGAATGCCCATGCTGACCCCCGATTACCGCCTAAAGCACCTACAATGGGCATGTGAACGTCAGAACTGGACCATGGAGCAATGGAAGAAGGTGGCCTGGTCTGATGAATCAAGTTTTCTTCTACATCATGGGGATGGCTGTGGTTAGGGTCCAATGCGATTGAGCATCTGGGGGATGTGCTGGAACAACAAGCCAGATCCATAGGGGCCCCACTTCATAACTTCCAGGACATAAAGGATCTGCTGCTAATGTCTTGTTGCCAGATACCACAGGACACCTTCAGAGACCTTGTGGAGTCCATGCCTCCATGGGTCAGAGCTGTTTTGGTGGCACGGGGGTGGTTGGGGTGGTGGTATTTGTGGTTTTCAGTGGTGGTTTGAATGTTGTGGCTGGTCGATGTGTTAGATAATAATTTTAAATATAAAGTACGTGTGTATGTCAGTTCCTTAATGACACACATACACACACATGTGTGCCTGATTTTTGTAGTTGTGTATATTTGTGTATTTGTGTGTATTTTACTCCATTTTCCAAACAAGAATGACAGTAACACTATGGTGTGCAAATGTGCCACTTTGCTAATACGCTGGAGATGCAGTGTCACTAGCGATGCTTGGCGTTGCCTTGTTTTGCCAGGACCTTTAAAAATAAAAATATTGTGTCAGTTAATTAGCGGGGTGAGTACATTTTCTCTTTAGTAAGCCAGATACGTGTCTGCGTCACGAACGAGGCTCTTCACGTCTAATCAGATGCAACAATATTCAAGCTCGGGGCCAAACTCAATTAAAATTGAGGCAGCCTACTGTACTCATCAGAAATGAAAAACCCCAGATTGCGGGAGAGATACCAAGGTTTGATGCTGACTAGCAGCAAAAAATCTATCATTCACACCTTCTACCACCCACTGTTAACTGAATATGATGCCGCCAATTTGGATGTGTGTGTGTGTGTGTGTCTGTGTGTGTGAGTGGGTTTCTGTGTGTGACCTAATCAATAAATCTCCTTAAACTACCTAATTAAATCAAAGTTGTGTTTCTTTCTAGTTTAATCAAAAATGACATAAAGAAACCATCTCCCCCCTGTCATATAGTCAAAGCTTACACTGATGCTAAAAATATATATTCAAGATATGGGGAAATAATGGTCCAGACAGTCTCTTAATTTACCTGATAGGCAACATTATCAGATGTTTAAGCGGGTTTAAGCCTCGGCAAAATCCCTTTTTGGTCAGATGCTATCGGCTTTAAATGAAGATTAGAGAAGGCCATTAGGGGAAAACATTTTTTTTAAATTAAATGTGAAGGCTCGCCCTGTGCCTTTTGTATGCTAATCACGTGTACTTTTCAATCTCACACTCGAGTACGAGTCAATCAAAATGATTTCCGCGGTGAGAATGAAAAGGGAAAAGAAAGAATAATGAAAAAATTAATAATAAATAACCATCCACCTTGTGACTGGGACTTTGCAGAGCCACTTGGAACCGCCAACCCCCCAAAAAAGAAATCCTTGACAGCTATTCGGTGCTTCCTGTCATTGCTTGTTTCAAATGATAAAGGCTACATTTGCAGATAAACGGTGCAGCGATATACGCGGTCCCTGCCTCAGAAACTCCCTTTCCACAGTGTATTTCACTTTGTTTCTGTCTCGGTTGTCGCGCTACCTTAATCTTATCCGAGGTAACACGATACCAAGTTAGACGGTTTAACCAGATTACAGTCCTCAGGGCTGAGGGAGACCTGAACTCAAAAACAGCATTGGAATATCCCATCGTACTTATTTTTTCGAAAACCTTTTAACTGTAGCCTGCTTGCGTGAGTCCTGTCTGATGCATTTACTAATCGTTATTGATACAATTTATTACACAACTCTGTGGAGTACTCGATTCTGCTTGATCAATGGTGGCGATCAGTTATATCTGAATAATGACCGCTGACTTGTTAATAATAACTGTTGTCACAGGCAACCGCTTCTCCCCGCCTGTATCCAGGTCCCCTGTTTCACTCTGCCTACATGCTAATGCTAACACTAGCTAGCAGCGACATCATGTGACGCTAGAAACTACATTAAAAGATTCAACGAGATGAATGTGGATCTGTCAAATTTCCCTTTAACAACAGTAAATTGGTTTGTCACATGTGGGGAAATGGGTTTTTTTGTTGAGCAAATAGTTTGCTCCTTGGTTGCAGTGTTAGCTACGTTGTCGTGGACAATTTTTCTTAACAGAAGCTCCTAACACTTGACCACATGTATGTGTTTGGAATTTCAAGTTGAAATATTTTAACAAGTACACAAGGCTCTTATAATCCTGCCTTGACTTTTCATAAATTTGTGAACTGCAATTACCTGCATTGTTAGAATTTGAAAAATGCATTCAGAAACGTAGATACTTTATTTTTGCTAATGTTTTGACACAGCAATCACCACTGGAAACAACTAAAGCCACGCTGAAATATCGGCCTCCCCTCTCGCTGTGTAAATGCCCATTATGCAGAGAAAATGGCCGGATAATTTGCTGGAGAAACTGATAATCCCAAGTGATAAAAAATATGATAATTTAGATCATGTAATAATAATGTAATGATAAAAATATCTAATATATTGTGATTATTATATTGTAATGTAATATAATTGTAATGTTGTATTTACGGAGTAAATTGATGAACCAGGAAGCCGATTTGCAGTGTAAACAGTTTTTTACTGGGTTCTCTCTGCCACAACAGATCAAATTATGTATCACAGTATACATTAAAGTAGGGTACTGGTGTGGGAGCCAGCCCCGCTGTCAGGAGAGAGAGGAAAAACGACCGCAGCTTTTAAGGACTCTAATTACCTCAATCTCCTGCAGCTGCACCCAGTGCTGCTGACTCTCCATCCGCAGATCCGCCAAAACCACTCTCCACTACCACAATAATATAATCTGATAATTAATTGAAGCTCTGAGTGGCACGCTCAGACGCAGCACAGAGTTGAGGCGGAACAGGGATTTTGATTTATTTAGTTTCCTTATTTTCCAATTTCAATAGAAAATGAAAAACATAAACATAACTAAGAGAATTGGAGTGGAGTTAGTTTCTTTCTCCTCCAGACAGTAGCCTATGTTTTTATTTTAGATGTATTTCTTTTTGTTAGTTTCCTACTGTATGAAACTAAACATAACTAAGGAACTGTCCCGTTTCGTATTGGATCGCTGGATGTGTGATGGAGAGAGAGTGATCTCGGGACCACTGCGTGTTCCCCTTCCCTGTGTCTCCAAACAAAATAAATAAAAGCGAGTGTTTTAATTAAAATTTTAGATGTATTTGTTTTCCTCCGTTTTGTAATTGAACCCAACAAAAATAAACCAGCACCCAGCCTGTCTCTAGCCATTTTGTTGCTCTACACAATTCATCAACGGGGGGGCAAGGAACGGGGCAAGGAGACGCACAGCGAAGCACAGTTCGCAGCCACCCCATCGCTGGTGTAGCAATCAAGGTGCCCTATTGCTGACGCGCCAATGGGATGGGCCCCTAGCGGCCACTGGGCCCAGGTGGAGCTGCTCTGGTTGGACCATCGAAAGTTACTCCAGCCCGCCCCCCCCACTGGCTCTGCATGTGTGTCTGGTGATGGAGGCTGATGGCCTATCAATCTGAACAATAGGAAGTAACACATAGTAACACAGAATTTGTAAACCCTTCCTTTGTCATCCAAACAGTGCACAGTTTCATAAATTATATGGTTCCAGACATCCTGGATTGTATTGCCTGCAAGTGTATGATTTCTTCGAAAGACAAGGGTTCCTGGGGCCAGTATCTCTGTTACATTTGGGGTCAGTTGCCAATTCTTACGTGCTGCCGCCAATCTTACCTGATCCTTAGTATGATGATATGCAGTCTTCAGCCTTTTCTGATGCTCAACTACCCAATCCTTGGTGGAGCCTGGGGCCAAATTATTGTCTGTTACCCCTTTTCCACAGAGACATTTTGAGGGCTGGTTCGGAGCCGGTGCCTAATCTCAAACCAGTTTTTCGCGCTTCGACAGCAAAATAACCATCTCTCGGCCAGGAACACTGGTTCAAGAGCGGCACCACTTGGCTGCTAGTCTAGAACCAAGAGCTGCTTACGTCAGGGGCTGGGGGCGGGGACAACCAAGACCGACTTAAGCTTTCTGACAACCATTTTTGTGACTGCACTCTCAACTGGACAAATCAACTGGATATATTGTAAAATATATCATGTTCATGAATCGAAGCACACATTTTCTTAAAATTATTAGAATGCACAAGCTGTGAGCAGGCTCAAGCTCTGGCAGTTGTTCCGAAGAGCGAGCTGCGAGCTCCGGCGGCTTTCAACATTCACTACCAAATTGTCCCAGTTTTCACTACAATTAAAAGAATAATAATATTATACTTGTTTTCAGCACTTACATAAATATTTAACATGTTCTGTCCCACTCATCATAAGCGATAATGGTAATAATAATAATAATAATAATAATAATAATAATAATAATAATAATTCTTTCCCCAATCTGATGAAAAGGCAGAGATGCATGTGGACGTCCACAGTGATGTAATGATGTGGCTCTCTTGCCTGTTCCTGTGGAAAAACAAACCGGTTCTTAGCAGGTTCGCAATTTGAATCAACAAAAAAAATCGAAATCCTCGTCTGGGTGGATTCTCTGTTGTGTTGTATGCACAGAGGATCTGAGGCAGGGACTGTGGCCATTTCCTTTCTTTTCAGGGGGGAGGCTACGGAGTAGGTCATGCAAGGGTGGTATGGTGTGGGGCAGCTGTTTTGAATGCCATATATTTTGCACAACTGTATTCACAGCTCTCCTTCAAAATTCCTCACTTGGTCACTGTGGATACATTTGGGGACTGCATACATATAAAACCATTTTTCTGTTAAAATGAGCTATGATGCTAGCTTTCCTGTCTGAGGTCAAATCTGCTTTGGTAAATTTGGAGAAAACATCTTTGATGATAAGGACATTGCCCATCGCCAGTTCTTTCCAAGACAGTGAGGTCAATGGTTAGAATCACCAGAAACCATTATGTTACTAACTTTAATGTTACGTTACTGTTATGTTACTAACTTTGGCTTGATTGGCTTTAGCTGCTTGGCAGTGATTACAGATGTGGCAGTATTTGTCAATAACTTGCCACATGTTGGGTCAAAAGCATCTCTGTCTCACCAGATGTATGGTCCATTCGACCCCCTGCTGACCATGGTCTTTGTGGAGATGCTCAGGGAGGAGGAGCTGAAAAACCTCTCCACCTGTTTTTGGTGGTTTGATACGGTGATACAAAACTTCATCTCGTATATAAATCGTGTCCCATTGTTGGACAAGTTTGTGAACATCTTGTTGTAAATTCTTGTTTGGATGGATGTGGCACTTCCAGTTAAACCTAAATGCACCAACCACTTCATCAGCTTCCTGGAGTTCTTGCCTTTTCTAACTTGGCAGAGCTTAAATTGCCAAAAGTAGTGACAAGGTCCTACGGTCCAATCTGTGCTCCATGCTTTTGTTCCCGGACCATCTTTGGTACTTTGATGCCAAAGAAGTTGGATGCCTGAAGAAGTTGAGTCATATGTCGACTGCCTAGATAGTGCATCTACATTCCTATTTGTAGTGCCTGGACGATAGTTGACCTCAAAGACAAATGCAGCCATTTCTGACACCCAGCACTGTTTCACAGCCCCAAATTTGGCTGTATTCAAGTAGCTCAGGGGATTGGATTTAACGAAAATGGGTTGAAGAATGCTGTCTTTACCTTGTCCTTCTCAGCAACAGGCACTTGGTTATCTCCACTGGCCAATATTGTGGAAAACCATTTTGCCCCACCCATGGCATCCAGGAACACGTCTATCTGTTGCAGTCGATATCCTTCCTTCCAACCTTCCTTCCCAGCCTGGACCGACAGAGGGTGGTTAAGAGCTCAAAGACCAGTCAGGACCAAGTTGAACAAACAGCTCATAAAATATACGTTGAATGATAGTCATGCCAAGCAATCTTCACCTTATGACTGTAAGTTCTCTATAAAGAAATATTCTGTAACAGTTGAGACCATAGACTCAGTTTCCAGTAAGCATGGAACTGTGAAAACTCCCATATTAACTCCCACTATTGAACATTGCCTCATGAGTTCAGGTGGACACTCATCCTGGTTACTTGAGCCTGAGAGGCCCACACCATTGGTTCCAGAGGTTACTAGTTTTCCTGCAGCCAAACTGAGGTGGCTACAGGATCATTCGTTTGTACTATTGCTTGGTGTCCTGAGTTTTTGGTGGGACTTACAGTAGACTGTTTTGGGCCCTACAGAACCAGGCTATGTGTCCTGCTTTATCACTTCGAGACAATTGTCCCTTTTTAGTAGTTTTCTCCTACTCGATCATGATTGATCATGATATTTTATTAAATTAAAAAATGTTTTGCCTTTGAGAACTCTTGGTCTTTCAGACATTTATCACAATGATATGGATAATTTTCCAGCAGCGGTGGCCTGATGGTGTGAATCTGTGGGGACTGGGAGTGGGTGGAACTTGTTGGTTCAGCGGGTGTGAGTGAGTGGCTAACCAGTAACTCAAGTTGAGCAGCTCTGATTCATGAGCTTGTGAGTCATGAGTCAGTGAGAGTAGCTCTGATTGGTTAAATACTTCTTCTGAGAAAGCCCCCATCAACAGCGCCAGGCATTGAAGCCAATTTGACGTAGTAAAAAGCTAATTTCCCACACAATCATGGGGAAGGGCTGTAAAATGTTGGATTTTTTTTTTTGAGCATCACAACCCCTGTGAAATGACTCGTTTTGTAACAATATATCGAAATCTATGTAATCACATAAACATATAAGCACACACATAAAGAAGAACACAACCTCATATAACCTCAGTCACATATCTTTATTTTCAGCACACAGTGTTATTTCCCACAGACATCCCAACCTTGGAATTCTGCGGCTCCAGAACAAACTGGAGCCAGAGACTGCCATATCATAAATATAGATTTTTTTGACAATGCATGAAATAAAAGGGTGGAATAAATGATACCATTAATGCATGAGTCAAATCAACAACAAATGAACAAGCAAAGAAAATAACCAATGTGGGGCGACGATGGCGCAGGAGGTAGAGTGGGTTGTCCAGTAATCAGAGGGTTCCTGGCTCGTTCCTGTTCCTCCTGGCAGCTTGTAGAAGTGTCTTTGAGCAAGACACTGAACCCTAAAGTGCTCTCGATGAGCAGGTGTGCACCTTGCAAGGTTGTCGCTGTCATCGATGTGTGTGTGTGAATGGGTGAATGTGAGGCGTGTATTGTAAAGCACTTTGAGTGGTCCCAAGACTGGAAAAGTGCTATATAAAATGCAATACATTTAAACTGCAATATTCAGGGAGGTTAAAGAGTTGTGCATAAAAAGAGGAAATTGTTACAAAATATATGGGCAAATTATGAATAAACCACCATTACACACAAACCAATTAAACAAAATCAAAACTGTTCTACAACACTCAGATTCTACCTACTTACCACACAATAAAACCACACAATAAATAAACCACACAATAAAACACACTGACATGTGGCTATTCTACCACTCTGTCCCCACCTTAAAACAGCAGAAAGCCCCATAAGAAAAATAAAACAGAAAATGGCCCATTGAATTGATTATTTAATTCACACTAAAATCAAATAAGCCAGGGAAAAAGAGCGGCTGGCTCTTTAAGGTGGAACACGGTCCCCTCCCCCATTCAGAGACATGCGGTTGACTGGAATCTATATTTATAAAGAGCCATGTTAATATTGTATTAAAGGACCTAAAAGCCTAGTTTTAAACATCTCAGATCTGCTTGAGGTGTGCCTTGTTTCTTTACTGATGTTCCTAAGCAATCACTCTATGTTATAGTCCCTCACCAAACACTTCACCAGGCACTTCTTTTCTCCGACTTATTTGCGTCGACCACAGAATGTGTCCTCATTAATTTACCACCTGTGCAGCCAAGAGGCGTGCCTCCTTTAGACTTACTCAGTTAAAAAAAAAACCTTGATTTCACATTTCTGATTCGCTTGCGCTCCAATGCAGTAACGTGTGTGTGTCTGTGTGTTTGGTATGTTAACAAGCTCATCTCCTTCCCGCTCCTGTAACTGCAAATTGTTATTCGCTCTCGGCTTACTTTGTAGTCACTGGCAAAGTGGATATGGACGTTTTCAAGTCCGGGAGGAGGTTAAAAGGCCCGTCGCTGGTCCATTAGCCTGCCAGCAGATGAGCGCAGGGCTACACTCTGGCAAAGCATATAATTAACTGCTACATATTCACTTTCCACAGTCCCGGACAGTGATGTATGGTCCGGGTGGAATAGCTTATCAGTGAAAGTAGGGGGTGGGGGATGCTTTTCTGGGAAATGTTTGTATACTGTATAAGTTCTGAATAAAAGCTGAACACCCATTTCTCAACCCAGGTCTCAGCAGTAGGCACGTAGGCGCTATCTGTGAATGACATCTCCTTCTTTCAGCATTGTTTTTAATTGGAACATATGGTGATGTGTGGGGGGGGGGGGGGGTGGGTTTGTTCAGTCAGCATGAATAGAAAGACAAAAGCGACAATAGCTTGCAACCCCACATCACAACATCAATTTAGCTCTGGGGCCATCCATAGAGGCATGTATGGAGTTTTGGAGGTAATATAGTCTCAAAGTGATTCACCAGATAACATACATTTTAACAGATTAGCAAATGTGAACACAGAATTTATTCACAAATGCCTGAGGAGGAACTAAAAAAAAAAATGTATTTCCATTGCAAATGACCCCTGTGAAGGTCCATAAGGTTCCAAGTTTCAAGACCGTTTTGCCATCATTGACATTTGTAAGTATGTACACATAATGTTACCTACCTAATCTACATGTTTAAGCGAATGCCAAAATGACTTTTGGACAGCTCTGTCCACAGACACAGGATCAGGGAGGGAGACGGACAGGCAGTAAGGTAACAAACCGGTGAGGTTTTTATGATGATTAAATAATCCAACAAGAAAGTCTCGCTTGCCAAACAGGAACATAAATTATAAATCTGAGTTTGTGTGTGCATTACGGTTCGACTCACGATCTAGTCTGCAGGCTCTTGGAATCCTGCACTATGGGATCCTCACTACAAGATACAGTAGGGGTGGGCAGATCGATACCAAAATTATCAATACTACTGATACAACATCTCATTTTGAAGATCTATTCTAGCGTCAATGGGATCAAAACCAAAAAAGGGATCAATTTCTCTCTCCAAAATAAGTAAAATGTTTTTTTTTTAATTTAATTATTGGTATTAATCCCCTCACTTTTGCTTGCTTGGTGTCCGTCACTCTTTGCGTAATAACATTAAGAGCCAAGAATGGTGAGGCTTTGTATGTTGTGCCGGACACGCCCCGCCCCCCTTGCAGAAAAATAAATGCATGACGAATAACAAATAACATTTTGAACAGACCAGAAATATTAACTGTTTCATATCATACAAATTAAAATATGTGTCTGTATAGAGTTGTGTAATTATTTATCAACCAAACCAAAATTTCATTAGTGTTTCTTGTACAACTAGGATAGTTATTCTTTCACCAGCAATATGATGAAAAATGTAAAAATATTATTTTACATTATTTAATATATTCTTGAAATTATAAAGGCTTAGGATAATAACATTGAATAATTTAAGCGATATACTGTATGTGCACACATACCAATTATAGGTCAAATCTGGCCGACATAAGCCAGAAGTGGTACTGAATGAAGAACGTTTGGCTGGCTCTTATTGCCGAGTTGATCAAAATGATCCGACCCACTAGTGCCGCATCACGCGTGGCAACTCACCCCAGTGTTAGAAATCTGGTCGGGTGAACCCAAACGCAAGACACGCGGTTTTGGGATAGGTACAGGGTTTAATATGCAGACAGACAGGGAATCAAGAATAGGAAACAGAACAGGCAGGGACTCAGGACCAGGAACAGGCAGGGACCCAGGAATAGGAACAGGCAGGGGAACGGGGCACAGGAGCAGGCAGGTCAACGGGGCCCAGGAGCAGGCAGGGGAATGAGGCCCAGGAGCCGGCGGGGAGTCAGGAACAGGGGGGTGAGAAGTCGAACCCGAGTGATTCGGTACTTGCCTGAAGGACTCGCACACCCAACCCCGCAATTTTAACTGCAATTACCAACAACACACATTGAGCACTGGGGTTTTTTTTTTCTGGGGTGGCTGGTCGCTGGCGGGTCGGCATGGGGGCGTGGTTGGCCGGGGGGGGGGGGTCGGGTGTTCCCCCCCTCCCGGCCTGGCTGGAGTCCTGATGGCTTGCGCCAGGTGGCTTGGGAGGTGCTGCGACCTGGCGGGGCTGCGGAGAGCGCCGCCGGGGGCCTTCCGGGGTGAGTTGGAGTGTGGGTGGCGGCTGTTGGCTTTTTGATTCTGCGGCACGGCTTCTCTGCGGCGGGCGCCCCGGGTGGCGGAGGGCCTGTATACCTGGCGGCCTGTTGAGGTGCCCCGCGCTAGGCACACGCTGCTACGTGCTACGCACACATACAACCAACCCGAGGCTTGGTTGGATGTGTGCGCCCCTGGGGTGCACACATACTACCGGACGTGGTGGTTGCTCCACGGCCCTCTGGCTTCTCTGGGGGTCCGGGGGTCTTCTGGGGCCACAGAGCAGGGTACCTGGGGATTTCCTGAGGCCGAGGGTTGTCCACAGGGCTGTGGAGTTCCGGGGGGCTTCGGGGCCCCTTCCGCTACTTGGAGGCACCGCGACATATAACCAACCTTCTAAACCAGAACCAATGGGGATAAGTCATGTACACTCACTGGCGGACATCTTACACACACACACACACACACACACACACACACACACACACACACACAGACACACACAGACACACACACACACCTGCTTCAAGTGCACCCCAGGACCCTCCTGGTTGCATTCCTCTCCTTTTCTCCCTCATTTGCTGCCATAATTATGACTGGAAGAGGCCACGTGACCAGTTGTAGTTCCAGTTTTCCTGGACCTAATTTATTGTTTTTCAATACATGTTGTCATCCGGTGTTCATGTTTATGTGTAAATGTTGTTTGTTTCTATGTTTATTTATCCCACCGTGGTGATTCTACCCCTCTTGGAGTAGTGATCAGTTGTTTATAGACCCAAACATGATAAATTGTTCTCCAAAGGGGGTGGTTGGTGGTGGCTCTCCATAACCACAAACTGTGCTCTTGTCATTCTACAAGTCGTCCACAGGACAGAGTTATTGCAGCAGTTCTTCATGACTTAAGAATTAATAAAGAGTTGCATTGCAGGTTGAGAACTTGAACTCCACTTGCAGACTAACTCTGTCCTGTCCTACTCTGTGTTGTATGCCCAGCATGCTGATAGCACAGGTTAAAAAAAACAAATAAAAAAGAACAGGCGCGAGATTGTCAACTAACTTAGCTCAGTCTGGCAAGCCCACGGCCTCCTGGCACAACTAGGGGCCACACTTCTCTCCTCTGCCATTCCTTCCTCCTGCACCTCCAAACACACCTGAGTTCCATCACCATCAGACCTGCTGTATTATTCCTTGGCCCTCCATTCACTCATTGCCAGACCCTCAACTAACTTAGCTCAGTTGGTACCTCTCCTGGCTCCCTCCAAGTCTGAGAAATCCAAGTGTTTAATCTTTGTCTTAACCTGCCTCTCCACATTCAAGTCATTACCATCCTGCTTCATCAAGCCTGGTTCCCTGTCCACCCATCCAGAACCTGGAACCCTCCTTCCCCATCTACGCCGGCCATGTCTTGCCTCTCCCGGTCCGGAAGTCCCTCTGTCCAGACGCGTTCCAGCCCGACCCGGTCTCCCCCATCATCACCCCAGTGACTCTGAATAAAACTCCTTTGTTTACCCCCATTTGCCAGCCGCCTCTGTGTCATGCGTTTGAGTTCCTCCGAACCCAGGTCTTAACAGAGTCAGGAGCAAGGAACAGGTGGGGAGTCAGGCTCGAGCATTAGAAAGACGCACGCGCACACATCCAGGGAAACCTGCAACGATCAGACAGCCACAGAGTGAATGGGGACCCAGTAAATACCCTAGGAGTGACGAGGAAGGTGAAGACAAGTGGTGAGATTACTAACTGGGGACAGGTGTGTAGTGGCAGGGATGTGATACCAGACAGACAGACAGAGGGAGCTAGAGAGGTCTAATGGGAGACAGAGAGAGACGGATGGACCTAGAGCAGGGCAGGATCCTTACACCCGGCATCGGTATGGCTATCGTTATCAATGATTCTGCCCTGGTATTATTTATTGGTATCAGATCGAAACCAAATTCTGCAGTATCGCCCAACCCTCCTGCAGGACAAAGAAGACATAAGAAAACTCTCCCAGCTGAACCAATCAGCAGCAGCGGGCCGATCGGCCGAGTCAGAACAGCTGTGCCGGTGCTGTGACCCGCAGACCCCGGCTTAACCACGCCACCTCATCTGCCACAGACTTTCACCTCCGAAATATTTGCACGTCCAAATATTTTTGAGACTTCATAAGCTCATGAGAAGATACATCTTTACCATTCTGATATAGAATTAAAATTTACTACACCCCCCATCGGGGTCCTGATGGTAAAATGGCCTCTAATATCCATTAGACCATTCATTATACAAGATACACTTTCTTCATATTGCAACCAACCTTCCATTAAGAGTTTGGAACAATCCTTCAGACTAGGGTTTTGCGATTTAGGGCAGTTTACTGGAACAGAGGCCTGGTGCCACAAGGGAGCATGAGGAGGTTTTGTCACCCGAGTTTAAGTTTTATGTACCCTATGGAAAAATAGCAAAAACAACAGAAATATTGGCTTGCTCAGGAAGTTCAACTAGCAAACAAGGAGGCTGCAACTCTGAAGCAAGGTAAGACAGAATTTTGCTTGTTTATTTTTCTGCTGGTTTGGCATGTCGAAGACAGATACGTTTAGGCTAATTGCGTAGCAGTTGCATTGTATGCTCTCCCCAATTTGATCATCTTTTGTTGTTTTGTTACTGAATGACCCTGACGCTGTTGGCTATTATTTTGTTGATTTAAGCAGTCATCTCTCAGTGGTTAGAATCGTACATAATTCTTTTATTTCGCATCTTGTAGACCTACGCTCCGAGTGATCGTACGAGGACACTCTTGTTAATACTGGCTTCACGACCAGAGTGAAATAATTGTATTATTTAATGTTGAAACAGTAGTATTGTGTTGGTGTACAATTGGCGTTGTTTTATTGCCTTTCAAAGGTTATTGCATGGTTAAATCAATGTATTTCATTAAACCTACCACCAGACCAAAAGCAGGTGATGACCTGGCAATCTGCCCCAAATATTCCTATTTTATAATATGGCCGTGAGGCACAAACACATGGAAAGGCTAACATACGGAATTGTTTGCATCTAATCAAAACGCAACTATATTGCCACCCACAGGAAAAAAAATGCAGAAATAGGCATAGCAGGCTGATAGCTTACTGTTTTACTACTTGATATAAAAAGATTTACCCCCTTGCCATTTTTAACTGCCCCCTCACTCACATCCTGGTGCTGTGCCTGACCTTGACTTACACCAACACTACCCATGGTTATATCGTACTGGCTTGTGTTGAATATCTACTCAGAAGAACTTGTTCCACCTCATCACACACTTTTGCATAGGCATTTCTCAACATTCCTGGCCTTGGTGTATTGTGAATCACAGACTACACAGACTACACAGTAGAACCCGATGTGTCAAACCCTGCAGACTTACCAGTCAACCGAACTGGCTTTTTACCAGTTTGGTTGCAAGCCACAGTGGTCAAGTGCTAGGCAATGGTGGTTGCAAAGCACAACATAATTTCTCAATTCATGACTTGACATACTGTGTGTATATATATAGATCAATTATATTTATATATGTATCTGTCTACATCTATGTATGAATCCATACTACTTAGGTAGGTCACTACATAAAGGCAAATTGTAATCTCCAGGGAAAATCTGGGGACTGGGGCTGGGGTAGGGTGGCTGGTTGTACACATCTTTTCATTTATTTTTTCCTTTTTTTTTTGCTGTTGTTTTATCCTGCGTTGATGAATGGAGATGATCTGTGAGTCCAAGGCAAAGAGTACATGGGGCTGATTTTTCAGTGCCGTGGTGACACTGGAATAATGCGAAAGCCATCAGAGTAATGAGGTGACACAGAGACCCAACCCCTTCTCATCCGTCTCTATTTGTCCGGGGGAGTTTTCTCAGCAGGCAGGCGGCGGGCTCTGTGCCTTTCATTTCACTTTCATCTAAGGAAAAAAAACAATTCCCAGCCACAAAAAATAATAAATATGAGGACATCCTATGGGCATATCATATGGGGACATCATGCGGGGACATCATGTGGGGAAAACATGGGGATGACACATGATTACATCATATGGTGTCATCATATGGGGAACTTGTGATGGAAATATTTATCATTAAGGACAGAAGGATGCCTTGCTGGATTTATTCACTCCTGCAGAAGGAACCCCAACCTTCATGTCGCACGTTTGAGCCGGAAGTGACATTCTCACTCTCAGTCTGGCTTTTAGACATCAAGTACAAGGATTGGTTTACAGGCATTGTATTCTTGGTCGGAATATATTTTGTAGCAAAGACTCACACTACACTCATACACTAAGATTTGACACCACAACAGTTGATAAGGAGAATCACATTCTGTCTGTCCAGGTCAACTGCCCAGGTCAGCCTTCTTCCATGAATTGAGTTACCTTACTGCCAGTGAGTCTCCTCACTCCAGTAATACATTTTAGTGCATTCTTGAGACAGGACTACAGTTAGGGCATTTTTCCACCACAAACTCATGTGAGGACATCATATGAGGAGATTACATGGGGGCATCAAGTGAGGACATCGTTAGAATCAGTTTTATTTTGCCAGTGACATTAGCATGTATGAGGAAATTCTTCTGGTGAGGTTTTGTGAACTCCAGTACAGGCCATTGCATAAAAAAATTAAAATAAAAAGCTCAAAAATTAAATAAAATAGGATTAAAAAAAATAGAAAATGTCATTCAATGTAAATGTCATATATACAAAAAGCCAAAGAAACAAAACAGAAAAGTCAGATATACTAATATAGAATCATAGCCCTCATTAACTTTTTCAGCAATTTGTGCTGCAGTAGCTCTTCTGTGGGATCGGACCAGACGGCTTAGACTTCACTCCCCACGCGCATCAATAAGCCTTGACCCCCTGGCGCCGGTTCACCGGTTCTCCTTCCTTGGACCACTTTTGCTAGGTATTAATCACTGCATACCAGGAACATCCCTACTAGACCTGTCGTTTTTGAGATGCTCCGACCCAGTCGTCTAGCCATCACAATTTGGCACTTGTCAAAGTCGCTCAGATTCTTACGCTTGCCCATTTTTCCTGCTTCACACACATCAACACATCAACTTAATCTGTGTACTTTGCCTAATATATCTCACCCCTTGATAGGTACGATTGGAACAAGATGAGCAATGTTATTCACTTGACCTGTCACTGGTTTTAAACGTTGTGGCTGATCAGTGCACGGTGACATCATATCTGGAGCTCATGTACGGACATCAGATTAGATGGGGGCATCATATGGGGACATCATCAGAATTGTTTTTATTTCACCAGATACATAAGCATATATCATATAAGAGTGGAGGAAGGTACACACAGGTGGACTACATCTTATTCAGGAGGTTCAATCTGAAAGAGATTAGTGCCTGCAAAGTGGTGGTAGGGGAGTGTGTTGCTAGGCAGCATCAGATGTGGATCTCGAGGATGACTCTGGAGCCCAAGAAGAGGAAGTGAAAGAAGAGCCAAAGATAAAATGGTGGAAGTTGAAAAAGGCAGGTAATAGGTGGGAATGAACGGTTACCAGATGACTCGGAAACAACTGCAGAAGTGGTGAGGGAGACGACCAAGAAGGTACTCGATGTATCATGAGGGAAGAGGAAGGAAGACTAGGACTCTTGGTGGTGGAATGAGGAAGTACAGGATAGCATAGAGCAGAAGAAATGGGATAATCAAAGAGATGAAGAAGGTAGACAGGAGTACAAGCTGATGCAGTGCAAGGCGCAGAGAGAAGTGGCAAAGGCATATGACGAGTTGTATGAGAGGTTGGACAGTAAGGAAGGAGAAAAAAAACTTTTACTGATTGGCAAGACAAAGGGACCAAGCTTGGAAGGATGTACAGCAGGTAAGGGTGACGAAGGATAATGATGGGAATGTGCTGACTACTGAGGAGAGTGTGTTGAGAAGGTGGAAGGAGTACTTTGAGGAGTTGATGAATTAAGAAAATGAGAGGGAGAGAAGAGTGGATGATGTGGGGATAGTGGATCAAGAAGTGCAGCAAATTAGCAAGGATGAGGTGAGAACAGCATTAAAGAAGATGAAGAGTGGAAAGGCGGTTGGCCCAGATGACAAACCTGGGGAAGCATGGAAATGTTTAGGTGAAATGGCAGTGGCGTTCCTAACGAGACTGCTTAACACTATCCTGGAATGGGAGAGGATGCCGGAGGAGTGGAGAAGAAGTGTACTGGTACCCATCTTCAAGAATAAGGGAGATATACAGAGCTGTAGTAACTACAGGGGAATAAAGTTAATCACCCACAGCATGAAGCTATGGGAAAGGTTAGTGGAGGCTAGGTTAAGGGGAGAGATGGGGATCAGCGAGCAGCAGTATGGTTTCATGCCAGGAAAGAGTACTACAGATGCTATGTTTACTTTAAGAATGCTGATGGAAAAGTACAGGGAAGGCCAGAGGGAGTTGTGCTGCGTCTTTGTGGATTTAGAGAAAGCATATGATAAGGTGCTGGGAGAGGAAGTGTGGTATTGCATGAGGAAGTCGGGGGTTGCAGAGAAGTACGTAAGAGTGGTATAAGATATGTATGAGGGCAATCAGACAGTAGTAAGGTGTGCAGTAGGCATGACGAGGGCATTCAAAGTGGAGGTGGGAGTGCATCAAGGATCAGCTCTGAGCCCTTTCTTGTTTGCAATGGTGATGGACAGGTTAACAGATGGAACAGAAGGGGGATCAGGACCGGCAGGGACTCACGACCAGGCAGGGAATCCTCATTCAGGGGCCAGGAGCAGAGAAGCAGGTGGAGAATCAGGAGCCCAGAGTCCAGGGCACACACACAGGGGGACGTGGAACAGAGGGACGTGGAAAAGCCGACACATGCTGAAACGCAGGCAGAGACACAAGCACGAACCGACACCGACAGAGTGAATAGGACCAGGGTGAATTCAAGGGGAGTGACGAGGAAGGTTGAGACAGGTGGTGAGATTACTGACTGGGGACAGGTGTGCAGTAAAAGGGGAATTAAGTGACACCAGACACAGACAGAGGGAGCCAGAGGCAGACAGGGGGAGCTAGAGAGGGCTAGAGGGAGACAGAGACAGATAGACAGGGAATCAAGGCAGGGGAGGATCGTGACACTTATTCATGTGGGTTCTCCTGCTTCTATTTCGCAGGATTTGCGCGGAGCTCTGAGGCGATTCTTTAGTTCCTGGGCAGTAATCTCAGCGAAGAAGTCATTGAGAGGATAGCGGAGCATTGTTGCTTAAAAAACATGAAAACCAACTGCATGTCCAACTACTCGCTGGTCCCTCAGGATCTCATGGACTCAGACAAGTCTCCGTTCCTCAGGAAAGGAAAAGAAAGCTCTGAGGCCACCAGGACCTTCTACAAGTTATTTAGTCTTAGATTTAACTAAGTGCCATCTTTAGGGCTTGTGAACCAGTTTAAATGATTAATTATGATAAGTCGTAATTTGATAATTAACTCAACTCTGACCCCAAATAAATATTTTTCTATTGAAAAAACACTGCACTGAGAATGGATTTACAACACAAGCCGCTCTCAAAACTCTGGATGGAGAGTTGGCAGCAGGTTGCAGAAAGTAAAATTGGTGTGTTTGAGTCAAAATGTGTAAACGGCGTCGAAACTTTGTCACGGTTTCAAATGAAACGCCCTAGTTGTCTTACATCTTAATTACATTACATCTTGTGTGTGTGTGTGTGTGTGTGTGTGTGTGTGTGTGTGTGTGTGTGTGTTTTCCAGGCAAGAGGAAAAGAAGAAGGCCAAAGGAAAGGTTTATGGATGTGGTGAGGGAGGAAATGCAGGCGGTTGGTGTAAGGGAGGAAGATGCGCAAAACAGAAGGTATTGGAGGCAGATGATCTGCTGTGGCGACCCCTAACGGGAGCAGCCCAAAAAAGAACATACATTAGCATATGGGAATTTCATCTGGTGACGTTTGGTGCACTCCAGTACAGACCATAGCATTGATAAATAAAAAGCTTAACAGTGCAAAAGAAGGAGAACAAAAGTAAAATAAAATAGGATAAAATAAAAAAATATAATTGGAAGTAAATGTCAGATTTATACAAATTTCCAAGCATACAAAACAGAAAAGTCAGATATACAAATATGCGATTCGATGTGGTATATATGTAGGGAATTATAAATTATAATATGAATTATAACTTTGTGCTAACTATCCTATTACAGTGTGTACAATGTAACACCAGTGTCCCCATATGGGGACTAGATATGAGGACAACATATGGGGGCATCAAATAGGGACATCACATGGGGGCATCATATAGGGACATCACATGGGGGCATCATATGACGACATCATGGACATTACATGGGGACGACACATGGTGATCCCCATGGTTTCCCCATTGATATAGAATATAATTTATTTTCTTTATCTGCATATCTTTGTGCTGCACCACTTACACAAGTACGCACAGAATACACCATTTACACCTCAGGGTCCGTACATTTCAATACGTAATTACTATGGTTTAAAAATATCACACACATTCTTCCCATAAAGCTGACAGATAATGCGACATACTGTACCGTGTTGTTGCTAATGAAGCATTTCTAGTTTCACAGTCAGTTAACAACATAACTGCAATGTTTCCAGCCTGTTATCTAATTACCTTATCTGGTCAAACCCCATCTCACAACATTGCACTTTGGACATACTAGGGTATGTTTTGATGAGTTATTGGTTAGTTATTTAATTTCAACAAAAGATTGTTAGAGTTGTTATTATAATTACTAGTGCATATGTGCAAGTTCAAAATGTAAGACTTTCGAGGACATTTTAATGGCACAGGTCAACAAAATGTCTGTGATTCAGTCCTGTGTTCTACAATGGAAAAATTAAACTTCCAGATATACACCGGGGAAAGACGCTCTTTTTGACTCAGTAGCAGAGTCCTGAAGCCCGCCCCCTGCCGGCTGCCAGTTCGCAGTTTATTCAAAGCCTATTGATATTACATGTGTCGCAGGTCCAAATTGCATCCAATTCGACGATGTGTGTCCTTTGGTCCCCAGCAATCCACCCGCCATGTGTGAAGTAGATTGTACGTACGGTTGTTGAGATAATCAAACGACATACATATCGAAGGACATACATACAGACAGACAGACAAAAGATACACACTGGTTTTTCATCAACATGGTTGAGCAAGGAGACAATAACAACAAACAGCGTGACTGTATACGTGGTTAAAGGAAGGGTCAGTTCCACTCGCCTCACATACCACAGCATGCTATGTGCACGTCATGCTTTTTTACCTGAACATCAAATACATCAACTGATGCTGCTTTAAGAAATAGAATCTTCATGATATTGAGATTTTTTCCTTCATAGTTATATTATGTAATTATTAGATTTCCATTTATTTATCCCACCTTTCTGCCCAGAGATATTTTATTGTAATAAATAAATGAACAGTGGAATTCTTGTCAACCTTGTATTTATGTTGTTCCATAGTGCTTTGGACACCGTATTGCTTGGGGCGAGGCTGAAATCAATATCATGAAGATTCTATTTCTTAAAGCAGCATCAGTTGATGTTTTTGATGTACAGGTAAAAAAGCATGACGTGCACATAGCATACTGTGGTATGCGAGGCGAGTGGAACTGACCCTTCCCTACAACTGTTAACCACGTATACAGTCACGCTGTTTGTTGTTATTGTCTCCTTGCTAAACCATGTTGATTAAAAACCAGTGTGTATCTTTTATTTCAATTTCTGTTCATCTTTATGTGTCACTTTTTGGCAAGCTTGTCCTGTCCTGTTCAATGTAATGGGATCACAGATCCGATCCATAGAGTCCTAGCCTCTTACAAAGTTCTGGCAGTGTCGCCAAGAACACGCCTGAATTTCCCTCCGGGATAAATAAAGTTTTACCTTATTTTATCTTATCTTATCATATAGGATGTGTTTCTGGTTCATCCACTTCATACCCACTATACTGGAACCATGAAACGATTAATTTGGAACGTTAGCCTCATTGGACACATGGGTCAAATGTTTAAAATGTTTAATCTCCTTTTTGAAAAGGAGATTAAACTCACGACAGTCACACGTATCTTAGGGTTTTTATTGAACGTGTTTTCAATAACAGAAATATCAGATGTTATT
Source organism: Zeus faber (assembly GCF_960531495.2). Lineage (NCBI taxonomy): Eukaryota > Metazoa > Chordata > Actinopteri > Zeiformes > Zeidae > Zeus > Zeus faber. The sequence continues at coordinate 21,219,641 of NC_137208.1, read as the reverse complement.
TAGAACTACTTTTTGCAGTTTAATCACTCCATCCAAAGTGTAAAGTTGGCTACAGTTGGTTGCCAGTAGAAAGCATTGCAACTTCCTGTTTCTAGTCTCTTAGGTTAGCGTGGATGTAGTCTAAACAGATGGTTTGTGACCATTCTTTTTCTGCAAAACATATGTGACGCACTGCAGATTTTAGATCTTTTTTTTCACGTCATTTGAAAGTGGAGAATCTGAGCTTCAAAGCAAGGTGTCACTTGTGTGAATCATCGTGTACATATTTTTTAAGCTATGCCTTGTTAATGACGGCAAACTGTATTTTTGTGATAATCACCCTCAAGGTTTTCCGGAGGCTCTGCGTCTTGTTTACGGAAGTGCAATAGCTTTTCTGCAATGACAATGCGGGTTTTGCTGCGGTGGTCACATTAAGTCTGTGACCATATAGTGAAACCCGCTATGTTGTGCATTTCATTACATTTCACTGCATATATGTATGAAAGTATGTATATGTATGTGACAAATAAAAAATCTTGAATCTTGAATCTTCTAAAAATCGCCACGAGCCGCCAAATAAGTTGAAAAAGCCTTTCCTACAAGGAAAATTAGATTTTTTCAGATTCGTGTGCCATTCTGTTTTTTGTTTAATCTCTCAACGTATTTTCAAAACTGATTTTGATTTTGTAGATAAATAGATAGATATAGATAAATTTAGTAGATAAATGTTAAACCGTCAAGTTAAATATTCCCGTTAGAACGCCAATCGATCATTTCCTTTAAAGTGACCGACCAGGTGTAAATCATCCCTCCATATTCCATATGATGTAAAGTCACAATGATAAACTGTATTGAAAGAGGTCAACCTTCAAATCTTGAAGGTTGAAATCGTTTTACACACACTTGGATACATTATTGTGCAGGCTGCGTAAACCAACGAAGAAGAAAAGCTGATGTCACTTCCATAAATAGATGGTTAAAAAGCAGGACGAGGAGCCTTGGGTTTCACTTGTCTGTAAAACTTTAATCTCTGTGTTGTTTTGGATTATGAGAAGTGGGTGGCGGACTTCAATCTGACCATTGCGATAGATCCTACTCAGTGTAGGCAGCGTGTACTGGATTTCATTTTCCGCGATGATCGTCAGTTCTCCTACAGCGATGCAGAATCTGATATTGGCGTTATCCCAGACTTGGAGAACATTTCAAACAATGGATTTCCACCTGAATGTTGGTTTGAATGAAGGTTGATATACAGAGGCTAATATTATGACAGACTGTGCATTTTGTTGTGTTGTATGCACTTTAAACTTCAAAACAATTCCACTTTTATAATATATGTATATTCTTACGTTAAAATAAAACGTTTTTTTAAAAACAAAGATGTTGTGTGTTGATTATGCTGTTTAATATTCCCTATAAACACAAGAACTATGCAGAGATTGCTCCATTCAGCAGGCTTTCAAGTGGCCATGAGGCAAGTAGCCATGTGGCTTTGTTGGTCCTCCAAACCATTTGCATTTTACAAACTGGCTGAATGGGTCCAAGTGTTGGGGAAACTTTGAGGGTGATTTTCTCATAAACACAGATTGCCACACCCTGGTCATTAACAAGTCATAGTTTTAAAAATATTTGCTTGATTTGCACGAGCTTGTAAAGCTCGGATTCTTCCCTTTCAAATGCTGCGGGGAAAAAGGTCAAAGGGGACCAAATGTACCTAAAATCCGTGGTGGGCATTTAGGTTATTTAGGTATTCATTTAGGTATCCATTTTAATAAAGCCATTTTGATTTGCATATAATGCGATGGCCACACGCTGCTACGTGTATGGGCACTTGGCGCTCACACCGGGTGGGGCGTCTGGTCGGCTGGGGGGCGTAGGTGGGCATGGGAGTCCTGCCGGCACAATCCGGGTCTGCGGTCCGTGCCTTGCGCCCGCAGCCCGGATTCTGTGCCTGTGGCTGCATCTTGTGCCTGCACCTGGGGGTTGGTTCTATGTGTGCACCCCTGAGGTGCAGGGTCTCCTTGTGCTCCCTGGGACTCGGTCATGCTCCTCGGGGCTGGGTGTGGGGGTTGCTCCACAGCCCTCTGGCTTCTCTGGGGGCTCAAGGGTCTTCTGTGGCTGCAAGGCAGGGTGCTCGGGGCTTTCCGGCAGCCGTAGGGTGTCTACAAGGCAAAGCAAGGAGCTCGGGTGCTTTGGGGCCCTTTCCGCTGCTTGAAGGCGCTGCGACATAATACCAACCTTCTACACACACACCACCACACCTGCTTCGGGTGTACCCCAGCATCCTCCTGGTTGCATTCCTCTCCTTTCCTCCCTCATTTACTGCCATAACTATGACAGGAAGAGGCCACGTGACCAGTTTTCCTTGACCTAATTTACCTTTTTTCAATGTTTTTGTGGAAATGTTGTTTGTGTAAATGTCCCACCCGTGGTGATTCTCCCCCTCTTGGAGTAGTGATCAGTTGTTTATCGACCCAAACATGATAAATAGTTCTCCAAAGAGGGGGGTTGGTGGTGGCTCTCCATAACCAAAAACTGTGCTCTTGTCATTCTACAGGTCGTCCACAGGACAGAGTTATTGCAGCAGTTCTTGATGATTTAAGAATTAATAAAGAGTTGCATTGCAGGTTGAGAACTTGAAATCCACTTGCAGAATAACTCTGTCCTTGATGCAATGGCATACAAATACTCTGTGTTGTATGCCCAGCATGCTGACAGCACAGGTTTAAAAAAAAACAAAAAAAATGAAAAATACTGAGTAAATTCTAACATAAAACCAAAGCGTGTTTGAATCCGCGCATGCGCCTTTGGACAGGACACCTGCTTTAGTGGGGTTGGAGAGACAGAGATGTTGGGAGGAGTTGTGTTATTTTGGTAAGTTCTTGCCTTTCTGTTTTAGATTTGTGATAATGTCGGTTGTGTGCATTTTCATGCTTTGACGCTCGTTTGTTCGACACTTCTACATTTTACTCTTACCGCGACTAGTTCTTGAGTACTGGCATTTCCCACAAGCTGCCGGTACTCTGTTCTGCCCTCTCAAGTAGACAAATCAAGTGGACATCTTGTACTGTAAAAAATATCATGTTTTGTTGAGTCGGAGAAGACATTTTCTTGAGAAATCACAAGTTGCGAGCTCCGCCCAGGCTAACTGCCAGCAGCTAACTGGGGACAGGCCCGGCCCCAGCCATTTTGCCACTCTAGGTAAGATACAATTTTGGCGCCTTATCTCTGCCCCCCCCGACCCCAAAAAAAGGTCAACGTCCATATTTATTTAATTTGGATGCTTTTTATCAGTATATTTACATTACATTACAACATTTAACCAAGTGGAAGGCCTCTCATGCTAGTACCGTCAACAAATTTCTATTACTTAAACAAGTGTAATTGGGTGGAAATGTTATATTCATGAAGTTCATGTGTAATTTGTTAGTTAAAAAAACAAAGTCTTGTAAACATATGTTTCTATCAACAAGAAGCAGCAGTGAGTTGTGAGTCATATGTCAGGCCCAGGATTTGCTGCAGAATGAGCCAGTGAGGAGTTATCGGTCGCTGCAACATTAGTCTCATTCAGGCCAGTAGAAATCTATGTAGGCATGATCTAATATTGCTGTTGTTATTTTTCCCTATTCTTTGCTGTGCAATATGATATAAAAATGTGGCTTAATATTTTAAGTCATCGTTTAAATATTACAAATTGTGTCTGTTATTTGCAGGGTGACCTTACTCAATACAGTGGACAGTTGTGGTCTAGGGAGTGTCTAGGGGACTTTAAAGAGGGATGGCCTGCTTGATGGATACATCCATCCTTCTTAAAGACAAAGAAATGTTGCCAGCATGTGGCAATACTACTAAAGCTTACACACGGCTAATGGGGCTGATTTAAACTATATGCCCTCGAAATTGCATGCCCCCTTACACTACGCTACACTTTTGAGATGTTTCAGACACTTTTCCTGGAACTGAATGGGATGAAGCTGTCCCAAAAAGTAGAAGCTTTAACGTTTAAGTTGCTGTCTTAAATGCTACCGCCATGGCAAGTGCCGTACAATCTCAGCTGCTGGTACACCCCAACTCACTTCTCCATCTCGCGAATGACTCACAACTTGCAAAGACGCAGTCAGCAGCTTGTCTTTATTTGTACCTTTCACTGTCCGTACACACAGACTTGCAGCGGCCTTCTTGATGTGGTCACATATGGCCAGGACTTGTTGACTTTGAAAACGGTATTGCTGTTTGTAAGATGGTTTAATGCAACAATGATACAAATAACAAAAACAGTAATGTGGGGCTTCAGTGATGTTGTCCTGCTCTCACCCTTTTGGAGAAATGCCAAGAATTAGCACCTTGCCATTGAGTTCAACTTTGCCCAGGCTAACTCTTGTGGGAAGCTGTCTGTCTGAAATGTTTTCAGTTTTGTGTCAAATTATGCACCTAGTCTTTCTGTCATTGGTGTTTATGACAGGCAAAGGATAAAGAAAAGGTTAACATTTTAATCTTTATCTAGAACTGTTAACACGGTTGATCAAAATGTTTTAATGCATTAACGTTTTAATGGCAGCCTTAAGTGCACTCGTCCAGAGTGTCAGTTTGAATGTTGCAAGTGCCCCATTTCAGAGGGCTATAGGGTTTTAATTTAATATTTGAAAAGCACCATGTGTACCACCAAAATATTGTAATTTACAATTTCGGTCACGTCAATACGACCTAGCTGTATCAGGTTAAAACTTAATCTCTTGTTGTCTTTGTCATGTGATATGCCCTTCTATAGATTTTGCCTCCTGCGGGTTAAAAAAACGAAACATTTTGAAATGCAGGATATACTTTAGGATCAAATAATTGTTATTAATCAATTTATTTTATATTTTAAGTCCAGGCAAACCTTATTTATAAAAAGTTCATGTTGTTTCCAATGTTCAGAGGTTTTACGAAATCTACCTTTGGATACTTGATTCCAGGCTTTACCAGGTGATGTAAATATAAGTAATGCATTGGTGTTTATTGTTGACAAAATAAATTGTTTATTTGTATTGTATTTTTGTTGTGTGATGATAAAGGTATATTAAATGTATTCAGAACATTTATCAAAATTGCAACATTTACATAATTATAATGACTAATATAACTTAATACAACAAATTAATTGAAAATGTCAAGCTGTTACTTCATAACAGTAAATCTCAGATATTTAAGATTTACCTTATATTTTGATGACAGCAATGTTCCTGTCTGAAAATATTTGATTTACTTTACTTAGTTTAAATTAATATGACTTATAACTGAAATATAATTCAGTAACATTTACCTAATATCTTCAGGAATGCTAAGTTTAGTGGCAAATTCATTTTATTTGCTACCAGCAAGTGAGTTGTAGTTGATATAATAGCACTAAAATGTACTTAAAAAGTACTCGAGCAAATTGTTGCAAGAATTTTATCAAGATTATCCTGCAACTTGTTTCTTTTAGTACTGACCAAATTAACCCCTAGTAACACATGCCTGTCGTTTTTCACCCATACCTTTTTCTTTTTTGGTTTATTAAAATTACTTTACCAATGAGGCCGTTGCATCATGATGCATAACAAAATGGTGCAGAATTGTATTTTTATTTGTAGTTTTTAGGGTAAAAGTTGAGCGTTAGGGTTTCAAATGTTTATAAATAATTAAGTTCATATTGAGCAATGTATATAATTATTCATTTTTGCTCCTGTAGAAGATACAAGTCCGTATGATATCAACCTTGCACAGGGCCCTTCCACTGAAGTGTATTTCAGCATCATACATGTAGGCCATTCAGTAGGGCAACATTTTTTCTCCATTTTGTAGACACAAATTCTTAGTCCTGAGGAAAGCATTTTGTTGGAAGTATGTGTCATTGGATGGCGTTATTAAGATATTGGCCACCAATTTATACTGTAATATAATTATAGAGCCCAGAATTGCGATTGTGGCGCCGCCCCTTGCAGCTGTCTGCCTGAGTGCCTCATGTCGATTACGCACATTTTAGTGTTTTTGGTATTTATAGAGCCTATTGTGCGTAATCACCGGTTGTCATGACATTCACTGCATATATGTATGACCGTATGTACTGTATATGTATGTGACAAATAACCTCTTGAATCTTGAATCTTGATGGAAGAAAAACATGTTTTATTTGTGATGTCATGGAGAAGCGCTCCACTACCCACAATCCGCCTCTGATTTGTGAAGCTCGCTGTTACCATGGTAATGTTTACCCATTGGCTAATGGGTACATTTTAATTTTTTGCCAGGTGCACAAACACTGACATTTATATACAGTTAAATTGTATCTATGAATGAAATTCCTACTGAGGGTATGACCCTACAGTATATCAATATTCTCACCCAACCTTGAATTTAATAGAACATTCAATAGAGAAATAGGGAAACCAGTATCCAGCTTTTATTTGTGCTAATCAAAACAAAATTGAAACGATTGCATTTTAAAAGTTCATACATCGAGCTGAGTTGATCTCAAGGGGCTTGGCGCTGGATAGCTTTTTATACTCTACCCCCTTTAAGAAATAAAGACAAAACACAATTAATCCGTCTTTGAAAAACACCATTGTTGCCTTGCATGAAGTACATAAATATCTGGGCAACTCCCCAGTGTTATTTTGTTTTTCACCAATTTGGGGCAATAAACACTTTAGCCTAAAATGACATGGGATTTAAAACATGGGCATATATACACTAATGGATCTCTGTGAGGACAACAATCTAACATCATTTGGCGAGCTGAAAGCCAACTATGACGTGCCACAGAAACACTTCTTCAAGTATTTTCAACTTTTTTTCAGACGCCTTATTCTGGCACACTTAAAAATTCAGTTCAACAACCTCCAATGTCCACCCTGGAGGTATTTTCCACAGAAATGGTTTCAACAAAGGGCGGGTTACTCAATTAAAATAAGGGTGAAAAAATCATAAAGAAAACTCTCTTACTGAAAGTAAGAGACAGGAGTGGATTCAAGACTTACAAGATGAAATCTTACAGAATGGAAGGGCTGTTATATGTTCAAAGGCACAAAGACAAACCATCAATACTCAACTGAGATTAATACAACATAATATATCATTTGATAATGACAATGTACATCACCCCCTGTGAAGTTAAATAAATTAGATCCTAATATTTCTGACCAATGTTATAAGTGCAATATCCATTAAGATACTTTATATCACTGCTTGTGGGAATGTGAGGAGATTCAAATATTTTGGAGTTTGTGATATTGGCCAAATCTCTCTAATTACCTCTTCTCCAATATGTCTTTGTCCTAAACTGTGTATACTAAGAATGAATCCAGACAATTGTTCTCTACTTAATGGAGAAATAAAAAATGGTCGGGGTATGTTTACTACAAGGCTTGTGCTTGATTGACCTGTGCTGGAAGGATGTTAGTTGCTCCTCTCGGCCACTGGTTGAAAAGCTTAACATCAAGTTTAGCTCTTGAGAAACTCACTTATATGATCAGGAAGAAAGCTTCTGAGTTTTACAACATCTAGGAGATGTTTTTGGAATATGTTATAAATGGTGACACTGAATGAAAGAATTAATAAAGAGGCGCATTGCTGGTTGAGAACTTGAACTCCACTTGCAGACTAACTCTGTCCAAGATGCAATGGCCTACAAATACTTTGATTCAAGAGATTCAAGAGGTTTATTTGTCACACACATATACAATACAACATACGTTCATACATATATGCAGTGAAATGTCTTAACATATATACAGTGAAATGTCTTCATGTCTTCTAAATGTTGTATGCCCAGCATGCAGACAGCACAGGTTAAAAAAAAAGTGCGGTGACTCAGCATTCCTGGGAAAGAGGGCGCAGTCCTCAGCCGGAGAAACACGGCGTCCTCGGCCCGAGGGGGAAGTGAGACCTCTCAAGGAGCGGGATGGCGGAGAAAGGCTGTGGCGAATTACTCGCTGCAGCTACAACCTTCTGCAGAAGCCGTCAGGGGGATTATGACTCCAGAAGACCCGGCTCAGTAGACATAGCGAGGCGCTGGCGGCCTCTTGCTCCTCTTCGTACCCCACTTTCAGCCCTGTTTTCAGATTCTGATGGAGTCGCGCGTCCACCGGTGGCATCGTGAGGTCCGATGAGTTTGTAGAAAGTGGGATTCAGGGACAGAGCGGGTGTTAAATATGGCGCTGACCTACAGGGCAGTCACTGGGTCTGCACCTACACACTGCAGAGACACACAACCTTCAAGAAATACCTCAGAGACCCTGCTTTTTAATGAACACCTGAATGCCTCATCTTATCCCACTAACTATTCCTGTGTCTGTTGAGGCTGACTTTTTAAGTTGTTGAATTCACATAATGCACTAACACGAGTACTTGTCATGTTTGACTAACATGCAAAAAAAATACTATTTTATTTTTAAAACACTATTTTATTCTGATTCCTTACAGCTATCTCTTACTTACTCTGGTGGAATAAAGGAATTAAGATGGAATTAAGAATTACATTTGGAGGTTGCTCCAACGGTGGATGTTTGCTTTGATTGTTTCAAGTCTCTCGTGTAAGTGGCTTTAGACAAAAGCATCTGATCAATCAATAAATGTAAATGTATGTAAATAAATAATGTCAATGTAAATAAAATGGAGGAATCGAAAATGAAATGAAATAAAATAAAAATGGTAACATTGAAGAGGCATTGGAAGTGTGAAGTTACGGTGAAATTAACTAATCTATTGTGAGGAATGTGTGCTGTATGCTGTTCTAGCTTTGTGATTGTGTTCTTAAATTATTTTTATTCATTTTATTACTTTGCTTAATTATTTTTTCTTTTCATTGTAAATCTTTGTCCCTTTAAACATAATTAATATTTATTTATTTAAATATTAATTAAAAATTAGTAATATTTTTATTATTATTTTATATACTGGCTTTTGTTCAAGTTGGAGCAAGGTTCAGTTCTGTATGTACAATATGTTAAATGTCTAAAATCAATAAATGTATGTTAAAAAAGAAAAAAGAAAAATAAATAAAATAAAAACCCTGGTCTCAACCAAACACTCAGTAAACATAACAGGCTGGAGCCAAAACATGCAGGGCTAATCATCAACACAAGACAATATACAATTCATAATACATTATATACCCGGAGACACTCTGTGATTACACCAGAATCTATATCTTGATTGATATCAGCAAAGCACCAAAATACAATGCTGCTGAACTGGCACGAGGTGTCACATCATTTTTAAGGCAAATTAACTAACGTAATTGCTGTGGGGAGAAGCAGTGCCCAGAGCTCATCAGCTAAAGCTGGCGACAGCTCAGAGTGGCTTTGGCCCTCCGCTTAACGGGGGGGCGCATTGATTATGTGGGGTCCGTGCTCGTAGCTATGCTGTCCGGCTTTTCGAGCAACGCTCCTAAAATCTGCATTGTATTGCTCAGGATCGAACTGAAGACGGGGTTGAGCCTGGGTACAGGAAAAAATAACCCAGACGGATAACACAAGTATATTTGAATATACTAAGAAGGATGTCTTCTCCTGGAGGGAAAAAATAGGCACAGTTTGGCAGGTTAATTCTCAAAATGAAAGACTGCTGTGGGCTTTCAGTTGCATACACACCATCCAACTCAGAATCCTTTACTTTTACCAAACGATCAAAGGACCATTGCAATGTGCTTAGTCCATTAATGGTCAACTCAAAGAATCCGGCGGAAATCCCGTCAGAAACACAGGTATATCCTTTGACCCCGTCAACAAAGAAACTTAAAAGAAAAGAATATTCCATGGTATTGATTAAATATCCAACTTAACATGCACCGCTGCGCCCAGTGTACAAGTGTATTAAAGCAGAGTCAGGAAAAGACAAAGCTGTGATATCTATTTGTGAATATAGTTAGGAACACCGGCTGGCATTAAGCTCCATTACTGACAAAGTCCATTGTATGGCTCACAAGGTTACAGATGTTATTTGAAGTGTGATGTTTTCATTAGAGCACAGGGCAGTCTTTCGCAACCGGGGGAGGGATTCTTCAATGGTGGTCAGTGGTGGTCTTCCCTCAGATCGCAGTTGTTTTAGAACAGTCGTGATGTAAAGTGCAGTAAAGCTCTATGCATTTACTAGATTGGCCAGTTGTCTTCCTTAGTTAAAATGTTGATTTCTTACTTTTAACAATTAATGAAACATTAACATTAGTATTTTATTATATAGTTATAACATTAGTTTTCTTCAATGCCTATGAGCAAACCATAGGCTGTCATTGATGTGTGAAAAGGACCCTAACAACAAAGAAGGCAATACAAGTACGAGCTAGCATGCAACGCTATGCAATGCCTGTTGGCACGGAAGTCTATTTCTCTCTCTGTTTCAATCTTAAGATGGCAATGGTGTTGACAGAACGGCATTTTAAAGTCACCTCACCTGACCTGTGACCTGTGTCACTGAAGCATGAAACGAAAAACTCACAAAAGTTGAATCCATCGCCAGGCCAAAATGGTGATACAAGCTGAGGACCTTTTCACCTTCAACGCGACATTTGCATTTGTAACCTTCCCTTGAACCCGCTGAGAAAGAAAATAAATGGCAGTGATGCTACGGTGGTTGTGTACTCACACCCCCCCATCGCCCCCCACCGGCCTCTACCTCTCCAAAGCCCCCATCGCATATTTCCGTCCTCATTTCCCCCGCTTGCCATCCTCTCTCGGCGCAGCTTCTTAGCCCAGTATTGACTTTAGAAGTGCGTGCCAATGGAAATGCCTTGCGGTGTCTTCTCAGTCTTCTTTTGCATGTGACAATCATTCAGCGGCCGCACTCTCAGCTGCTAAGCCAGCAGGGCTTCCCTGATTAGACTTGGTTCTGCAGTGTTCGCTCCCTCTCACACTCACGCTCTCTCTTCCCTCACTTCGATCTCATTTGATCATGTCCGATATCAGCCATTTTAAAAGCCGACATATTGCCCCACCCCAATTTAGCCTGTAATTGTTTTCCTTCTCTCTATTAAGCATTATTAAGCTACCTATCTCTCTCTCGTGAGCCGGTTGAAAATGTTTGCATACGTGCCTCCGAGGCATTGGATGTAGACCATTAACAATTCTGAATGGAAATGTTTGCCTTGCGCGAGGGGTGGGCTTTCACACTTTAGCTCGGCGTGTTGGCAAAATACATACATACGCCCGTGACACATCGAAACAGCCAGAGGCAACACGCTCGACTGGAAAAGTTGTTCCCATACGGCATTGACTCGACGTAGGGGCACCAGTCAGTGCGGTCGATGGCTTTCGTGCACTGATTGGACCCACGATTCTGACTTTACTTTTGATCTTGATCTGCCCTTTGACGTCTGTGGTGGCAAATGAAGTAGATTAATCAAAGCTCTACTCTGTGTGCGTTATCTGAGCTGAGGAAGATTAAAGGGGACGCCACGTGCGCCATGGCTGCCAGGCTTTCAGGCCACGAGGCTTCCCGGTGGCGAAGCGGCACGCCCGTCACCCCAACCCCCAAGTCGTTATTGGAAGACTGTCACATACGGCGAAGCGGCGGCTTTACCACCTCGTTTTAACAAACAGATAGGAGGCGGATAAACATACGAGGGACCGTATGCTGCATTTTCCCCACAGATGGCAATCAAAAAACATGTTTCAGAGTGAGCATTTAGAACCAACCCTCGAAGCGATGCTCACAGCCACTCTCAACGGCTTTTGCAGATCAAACGTGATAAACTTATCAGCAAAAGACGTAAAGCGATGAACAATGATGATAATTACAAAAAGTAATCAAAGATTTTCTCCCATGTTATGCATGCAGGTTGTTTTTGTGATTACATTTTGATAAACTGCTGCTGTCTAATTGGACAAATGAAGCAGTCAATTGCAATGTGCTATATTAGGGGCTGAACAATCAGGCCCAGCACTGGACTTTGATGCTGATGGTTGAATGGACTATAATATAAATGTGTGTTTGTGTATTTAATGTGTGTAATAATGTGTGTAATCACCAACCAATATGAACTGAGAAACTCTTCAAAAATACATAAAAAAAAAAGATAAAAACCTATTGAGAGATAATAACAGTACCCGCCTCAAAGTTTCAGATTAGATATGTGTAATGCTTGTTTCCCTTTGCGGTCGACTATGGGAGAAAAATATGTATTTGCTTTGCTCTCTCCTCCACGGCGAGGCAAAACCCTTAAGGCTGTGACTTTCGTACCTATAGAATAATGCATGAGGTGGTTTTTCATCAAATGGATTCCGTACTGCAGGCGGGAGCGGTTCAAGCGTGTCACTGCAATCATATTAGAAGGATGGAGTCGTCTGTTCGCATGTGAGGCCGGGAGTCACGGATAAAAACGTGCTAGCGAGGGTTTGGAGAGCAAGTCTAAATGGTGTTGATGGCGGCGGTGGTTGTGATGGTGGGGCGGTGGGGGGGCTGCTTTTGTGTTGCTGTTACTGTGCAAATCGAATCATCGTGCCGCTATGAGCACTCCTGAGGTATTTCGAGCTTGGCCAAAGCTGGCTGAAAGCTGCTTTGGCCACTTCGCCCTCTTCCCCTCTTCTTTCATGAAGCAGAGGATCAAACAAATGCACAGTTTGTACATTAGAATGTACAACATGTAAACCTACGGGCAAACTGAAGTCCACTCTGTCGTATTGTCAAAGGAAGCGGAAAGCTTCTGCCCTTGCAGCACCTTGCAGAGGTGGCTCCACATAACACAGTGCGGCAACAGCATAAAGATAGACCGTTGATACATAATTGCATATTTGCAAAAATTGCATCATTCTCATCTGCATGTCTACATGTGAGTGGATGATACTCTGTAGACTTTCCAGAAAAAGCAATAGCTTTGTGGTGCCACTTGAAAGCATATTTCTGAGGTACAGTGAGTAGTATTCTTTATTGGCTTGTTACACATTTTAACCATCATATGTCAGCAGGGGTCCACGAATGTCCACATTTGTCGCTCCTTTTCCACTGTTACTGATTGCTCCTTTAACTACAACAAAAAAATGTTGTGCATCTCCTAAGTGTTCCCAATTGTGGGAAGAAAGCAAGCAATGGCAATTTCATATGAATGGAATCCCCGCACATTGTCAGCCCATGTAGATTATAAGATTCTAAATTTGATTCGATTTTCAAATCTATGTATCGTTTGGACTTAATCCATTGGCCATTGTATGTCACATAAAAGTTTTATACCCAAAACATTGTATCAATAAATCGAGCAGGATTTTTTTTTAAATAAACAGAATACTTATCAGACATCTGGCTTTTTATATATTTTTTTAATATGTGTACAGTATGTATATTGTGCTGTGCCACAAATCGCCTCTCACGCCTCTAGTGGATATATCCATCCATCTTGCTGGCATCCAACTCTGACATTACTGAAGTGGTAGACACCGTCATTCAATATGCAGGTAAGAGCCTAGTAGAACTAATTCAGAAGTGGAGGCACCCTGTCTGTTTTCCATTGCATCAGATAGCCGAGACGGTAAAGCACCGGAGTACAAATAAGCTTTAGAAGGAAGCGCTTCACCCGAGAATGTTACTAACCCAACAAGCTCCTTAAGTGGCACAGGAGGACTAGAAAATCTTTTGAGGGAGGGGAAGGCAGAGGGGAACAGAATGTATAAAACGCTAAGAGTACTAAGGGAGGCACGCAGGCTGAGATTACTCTGGGCAGTGCAGCTGAGTGGTTGGAGGCTAAAGCACCGGAGTACATCCTTCATCCAGGTTCAAGGCGCAAAGCCATGAAGTTATGCCAGTGTACTGTATATCCACCCTGCTTAAGCCTACTTGAGGTGAGTACTAAGATAGAAAGCTCAGCTCCAGGCTTGGTTTTCTGGGCTTTTTCAACTGTGGTCTAAGCTCCCCTCGAGGGAGATGAAGAGATAGATAACACAGAAGAAGTAGAAATATTAACGGGGAGATCCTGGGTTTTCTTTTCTTATTACACATACAAATCACTGAGAGGAGCCTGAGCGTGTATTGTTTGCGGATGAAACTGAACCTGTGAACAGTTGATCTTTTTTATTTATATTGACATAAATTAGCTGGTCTAGAAATGTGTGAACACAATTATTAAATAGCTTGGAGTAAAACATTACTTCAAACTGTCTTAAGCCAATTATAGGGATTTTAAGTTAAATAATTACACATTTCTGATGCTCTCCACTTTGAAAGAATACATAAGATGTCTATCCTTATATTAATTTATTTATTTTAAGAAATGTCATTTTGGCAGACCAAGGGACATGGTTAAGCCGCTGCTGCAGACGCCAACGCATCTTCCTTCCTGTGGCCGCACAGCTGCCCCGATTCGGGCGAATTACAACAAGCGCCACTGATTGGTCGGATTCGAGGCAGGGAGCTTTCTTAATGTTTGTCTGTCTTGCAGAGGGGGATCGGTGTATGGGTTTCGTCAGCCGGCCTGGAGCTAGGGAAGCCTTCATTCCTCCTGTGCCCCAACTGATTGCTATTATTATTGTGTATCGTTATTGCCCGCAAGCCTTTCTGTTCCTGTCTTTAATAAAAGCTCACGCCATGTCTGCGCCCCAGTGTCAGAAGGACTCTCCCTCCATAAGCCCCTACTGGTGAGCAGAGACTCCCACAGTTATTTTAATCTTTCTTAACTCATTAGAAAGTCATTTTGCTCAAAATGTTTGTTTTGTTTGATATGTAGAATACAAACCATACCTGTAGACTTTTTGGAGCAGTGTGCCTCGTAAGCAAAAAGCTGTTTTCATTATGCCGTGAAGATGTGTTTCTCTGGGATTTCTGAGGACTCTTTAGCTTAAACCATATTTAAACTGAAAAATTTGTCCAAAAGTATTAGCTGAACAGAAGATGACAAAGGCAAAGAATAAACCAAACTCTTAAATGTATATGTATTTGTGTATGTATATGCCACTTGGTGTGCACTAGGAGCTCCGATAACAGAACGCATTTTGTTACAGAGCCTGGAAATTAGATGAGAAGCAGAAGAAAGGAACCTTATTTATGGCCCAGTTTTCTTTGGAACAGGGATGGACGATTTATTCCGCACCGTGGCAGCCTTGCGGCCTTGGAGCCCCTGTTTCAATTAAAAAGTGATTGCTATTTGTTTGTTATGATCTGCACCATTAATTTCATGCTGCCCAGAGAGTTGTCAAGCCTGAGCCTTGTGATATGATTCAGCACCGCAGTGGAATGGTTAAGGGCAGTGATTATACACAAGTCACTCTAAACAAACTGCTCATAAGAACAACAGTAGCAATAATTGCAACACCAATTCCATGATTTGTCTTGTGCCGTAAAAGCAACTGTGTTTAAATTTCATGATGAAACGTTCACATTACCTCTTCCAACTGTCGTTGTTGTTTTGTGCCCCAAAATAGACCTCTCTCGAAGCCATAACATCCTCTTCACGGAAGAACCCATTGGAATTTAGATTATTAAACTTAGATTATAAAGACTCTCAAGTCTTGTAGGGAAAATCTGTTGACTTCCATCCAATCTGAGGTTATTTCGACACCAGCATCCAGCGGCCATTGGTCAAGCTGCTCTTTGAAGCACGTATTATGTGCAGCATTATGTGCAGGTTGGGTGTGCGGATTAAACTCGTATAGCAATGCCTGATGGAAGTTCAATGGCAGGCTGCTTAAAGCTACTCTAACAACAGCGCTGTGTCTGCAGCATATTATAACAATGGGTTTCCATTGTGTGAACAAGTGCAGGCTTTATTCAGCACTCAAAGAACAGAAATGTAGTCAGAGTGCTATACTTACCCCGCCAGTCTAAACATAGTGAGGATTCATCATTTCTTAGCTTTGTGTGACCTAGCCACTTGGCTTTCAACACGGTTTGTGGGGAATTGGTTTCATTTATGAGCGATGGCAGTGACTTGAGTTTTCCAAATTGCATCTTAAAGTAACTCAAAGACATATTAGACAAAGTCATAGACAAAAACAATTATGTCAAGCCAGTTGTATTTCTACGGTGTAAATGTATTTTAATATATAACTAGGCATTTTTGGCACCATATAAACATATAAGAATGTACCCTCAGCTTACCTTTTTTTTATATGGACATTTATTGACGACAGGGAACATTGCTTTTCTTCACACTGTCCATCCTGTTAGCCTGCGAAAAACTAAATGGCATGAATACGACTAGTTCAATATTACTGCTGTCAGTGAAATCATAGTCGGTGTGACTTGAGTTCACACAAGACTAGGTTATTATGTAGCCTGAGTTGGGGGCGGAAAAAAACAAAACAAACCTTGCCTTTAATTAGTTTGAAGACAATGTCTTTGTGCAATGTGCTGTCATCACATAGCATACTGATTACATTGTCATAACAAATGAGAGAGCGAGAGAGACAGAGAGAGAGAGAGAGAGAGAGAAGGAGCTGGACTCTGCATTGGTGGTCAGCCACCATGGAGACAGCAAAACGTAGCTCAGCAGAGATGGGACTGCTTTTTTTGCATTCTGCCCACTGACTCCAAGCCAAAGAAAATCCCACAGCTGCATAGAATTGAGAATAGACATAGAACTTTATGTAGTAGTTAAGTTGGTGTTGTTCGTCTTAAGCTCTTCTTTGTCATCGAGCAACCTCACACATCAGCACGGAAGACATACAGCGACCTCTTGGATTGAACGGGTAAAGACCTAAACCAGGTTGTGGTTTGTTGGAAATTAAATGGTGGATGTGAATGCAGAATTAGACGTTTTAGATGAATGACCAGTGGAATTGTTTAATTATCTACATTCCAATTTAAGGTGCATTCCGAGCCAGTTTCAATTCCTGCTTTCCCGCTCAAACACCTGCAATACACGAGGCAGCTATTAACTAACATTAGCATTAATAATGAAGAGTGAAAGTGAAACACTCAAATGGAAGTTATGGAGCCTGAGGATTTTTTGATGTGCTGTACAGTAGATACAGTAGCTCAAAAGACTTTGTCATAAGGCTGTATACGCTCAGCTGGAAAGTGAATGGAAGAGTGTGAATAAATGGTTTTATTTCATGGTGAGGGGATATCCTAGCTCGGGACAATCATACATCCCATTTTGTCAGTATATTGTTTTAGCGAGAGCTTGAAATTAGCTTTAAATCAGTTATTTGTACAAATATGGCCCGGATATAGTCATGGGATCAAATTATTATCGGTGTTATTGCTCAGAATTGCAATAACAATGGCTGGCTTTTAGATATCAAAGACTGAAACTTTCCATGAACCTATATATGATTATAGAGAATATGCTATCATTTTTGGAGTGGAGCTTATTACTTCAAAAGGTTTAGTTGAGATAGAGGCCTTGGCCATTATCTGGCCCTGTAGTTTTGACCCCAATTTAAAGGAGACCAACCGTTTTGATTTACCACCAAGTCAACTGTTTAGTCAACGATGGATTGCTTTAAATAGGAGTTGTGCGAATGTATGAAAAAGTGATGAACCAAAAAATTGAACTTGGGAGATTCTAAACTTGTACAGCTCCTTGCACAAACATGCTACATATTTATAAGTCGGATCTAAAACGGGGTTGCAGTTGCCATGGACAACTCAATTAATTAAAGTCAGCAATATGTGCCAAAGGGAGACAGGGGCAAACTTTAATGCTGACTCATGTAAAAAATGGTCCCTAGGCTGCGTTCAAATATCACTCCCGAAATCAGTGTTCAGCAGAGACCTCCGAGAAGATCCCAGAGGGCAGATCAGCCAAACAAGTGTATAGCGTAATATAATTCATACTATACAGCTTGCCCTGAAGATTCGAGTGAGTTGCTAGCACAGAAGGTAGTCAAAGCAATTTTAAAGAAGTTATAATTTTGGTCTACAGGCAACACCACTTCACAAAGTCAATGCATTGCAAGTTAGCTTGAACTGTGCTGCCAGCATTGGAAGAAAGGCATTCAAGGGTTAAAGCATATTACTGACAAAATTAGTCTTGTGTATGACAGGTGTTCCATTTACTTATTGGTTTGTTCAAGGGATGTTCGCTGGGTCCGCAACCCATCGCGGTTTCCCGAAGGACGCTACGTCAGACCCCAGGACCTACGCGGGATTCACTGGGTTCTGTGGTGCCGCGGGACGCTCTCTCCCTTTCACGTGCTGTCCCCTCTGTCCCCACTCAGCTCCCAGGGTGGTGGTGCCACGGGAAATCGGGAGCTGCGCAGACGTCTGGGCAGGGGTGCGGACACACAAGGGGGTAGACATCAGGCTTTGTGGGCTCGGGCTGTTCGCAGACGATGGTCCAGCAATGCCTGGTTCGACCCGGGGACTCTGCCAGCATTGGAAGAAAGGCATGCAAGGGTTAAAGTATCACTGGCAAAATAAGTCTTGGGTATGACAGGTGTTCCATTTACTTATGTATTAATTTATGTATTGGTTTGTTCTAGGGTTGTTTGTAATTAACTGTTTAACCGTCAACTGCCAATAAGAATTTTGGCTGATTAATACTATCAGTTAAACAGTTAAAAAAAGATTATTACAATGTTTAAAAAAATAAATTAAGCATGGTTGCATGGTTAAAGAACAATAGGCAATACAATCAATTTCTTAAATTCAATTCACGGGGGTGACACGTGCAACCACACATGCCTTTTATCTCAGGCATATTAGAGGACAGCAAATGCAGCCCCCGGCTGGTTGAAGTCCTTTCCCGAAGTACTGGCTGCAGTACTAAGCTGTTTATAAACTAAACAAAGTAACAAAATGAAAATTCAATATTTATGACAAACTGTTTAGAATGAATTAGTGGTGTGTGACTGGATTTAAAGTAATTATTATTATTTAAATTATTTAAAGTAATGCAATCATTTTTCCCCAACCTAATTGTGTGCACCCTCTAGTAAAAATGTAAATTACTCTATACGAAGAAGAATACTGACGTCAAAATCCAGTACTCATGCTCATCCCTCACGTTGTGAACAAGTTGGAATATTGCTATTATCACAATTCTTCCATTCTAAATAGAACATTTTAATCTTGTCTGACAACAGTTAAAGGTTGGTTAACGAGGGTCAGCTATCGGTCAGAAAAATGATTTCTTATTTAGCATCCCTAGTTTGTTTCGCATAAACTGTCAACAAGGCAACAAACTGTCACTGCCTAGTCACTCAATAAACAAATTCAACAGGACTGAGTTGTCCTATCTAAGCCAGAGAAATAAATCTTTAAATCTGGCCTCATTCCAGCAGTCATAGCAAACTGGATGCTTCCAATATTGAAATATTATTATCCCCACCACTTCCACATTTTGGAGGTTTGCCAGAGGATAGACTTCTAGTATCTACCTTCTACCTTCTAGTTTGAAACAAAAAGAGACTGTGGCGGACAAAGGGGCAAGCACCGGCTGCGGGCGACAGCATGGTGTCCTTCCCCAATCAACGCCCACGTGGACCTGATTGGTCCGACCCGAGGCAGGGAGATTTCTTAATGTTTGTCTGTTTTGCAGAGCGGGTCGGCACACGGGCTCATCAGAAGCGGAACGCTATTCCTCCGGCGCCCGAGATTATCATTATTATTTTTATTATTTTGATCATCATCATTATTATCATATTTACCATTATCATTTGTGATACTTATGGCCAGCGTACCTTATTTGTTCAAGGTGACAATAAAAACTCTCGGATGTCAGCGCACCATGGCCAGAAAGACTCTGTCTCCCTCGCGCACAGGCTCCTCAGCAGCCCAGCAGTGGAACACCATTCCTCCTGTGCCCGAGATGATGATTATTATTATTATTATTATCATCATCATTATTATAATATTCATCATTATCATTTGTGATTACTACTTGTGGCCAGCGTACCTTAATGTTCGAGGTGACAATAAAATAAAATAAATGTTGACGCACCACAGCCAGGGTTTAGGGAAGGAGACAGAGTCTGTCTCCTTCCCTAAACCCTTACCTGTGGGCAGAGACTCGCACAGAGACAGCAGCAAGATCCCAAGCAAGATCTACCCCAGTCCCTTTAACCTTCCCTATCATCGTTTTGTTGCTGGAGCAGTCATGAGACGATACCATACGCAGGGCCTTAAAATCAATGGCGTATTGATGCGCCAAGACACCATGCTCACTTACCCGTATTTTTCGGTGATTAGGGAAAGGTTATATCGAGTGAGCCGTGACACTCAGACAGGAGAGGCGATAACCCAGTTGTTGGTGCCGAAGAGCCGCCAGGAAATAACCATAACCCGATGGCTGATCACCTCGGTCACGAGAAAACACGACAGCAGATAATGGCCCACTTCTTTTGGCCAGGCATTTGGGCAGATGTGCGTAAATGTGCACTGCCTGTTCTAAGTGCCAGTTAGTCAACCCTCCAGCTACGCCAAGAGCGCCGTTGATGCCCCTCCCCCTAGTTGAGGTCTCGTTCGAAAGAATCAGTGTGGACCTCATCGGGCCACTAGACCGCAGTGCCCACGGCTATCATTTTGTCTTAGTCCTAGTTGATTATGCAACCTAGTACCCAGAAGCAGTGCCCCTGTGCAGTATTACAGACAAAAGTGTGGCTCAGGCGCTGTTTCGGGTCATTTTCCAAGTCGGGATTCCGAAGGAAATTCTGACCGACCAGGACACTACCTTTATGTCACATACACTTTGGGAAGTTTACGAGTTACTGGGCGTCCGCTCAATTTGGACCAGCGTTTACCATCCCCAAACCGATGGCTTGGTGGAGCGCTTTAATAAAACGCTGAAAAACATGATTCGAAAGTTTGCTCACGACGATAGCCGTAATTGGGACAAGTAGTTCGACCTCCTGTTGTTTGCGGTGGGGGAGGTTCCCTAGGCCTCCACGGGATTTTCTCCCTTTGAACTCCTCTTGGCAGGAGACCCCGGTGGGTGCTAGACCTTATTCAAGAAAACTGGGAGGATGGTCCTAGCACCAGTAAGAATGAAATACAGTATGTTATGGACCTGAGAGCAAAGTTACACGTGCTGATTTGGCCGTTATCAAGAGAGAATTTGCTCTGGGCTCAGGAACATAAGCGCCTCCTATACTCCTATATGTTAGTGTTGCTTCCTACGTCCGGCTCTAAATTGCTCGCAAAGTGGCAAGGGCCTTTTGTGGTCACACGGCGGGTTGGCGAGGTCGATTTTGAGGTCGAACGGTCTGACAGGCCAGGGGCAACACAGATTTGTCACCTAAACCTCTTAAAAGAATGGAGGGAGGGGGCGCCCGTGGCTCTGGTAACGCCGGTCATTAGTAGGATGAGTTGGGGCGGGAAGTTCAAAAAGTGGCCGATTGTACCGCGGCCCTGTTAAGTGAACATCTCTCTCCGTCCTAGAGGGCGGATGTAGCTGCACTTCAGCATTGCTTCTCTGATGTTTTCTCCTCCCTGCCAGGCCTCACGTCCCTCATACACCACCATGTGGAAATGATCCCAGGGGGGAAGGTGCGCTCTCGGCTGTATCGCCTGCCCAAACACAAACGCAAGATCGCGCAGGCGAAATTAGAGGCCATGCTGGACATGGGCGTAATAGAGGGGTCCACGAGTAACTGGTCTAGTAACTGGTCTGCACGGACTACCGACGGGTGAACGCGGTGTCCAAGTTTGATGCCTACCCGATGCTGTGGGTCGATGAACTTCTCGCCCAGTTAGGTACAGCTAATTTTTTCACGACACTGGATTTAACCAAGGGCTACTGGCAGATTCCCTTGTATCAGGAGGTAAAATCTACGTTCTCCACACCATTTGGCCACTTTCCCACACTTCCATTCGGGTTGTTCGGTGCCCCAGCCACCTTTCAGAGACTCATGGACCACGTCCTGCATTCTCATGTAGCATATGCTGCGGCTTACCTAGATGACGTTATCATTCACAGCAACACCTGGGAGCGGCATATGCAGCATGTGGGCGCTGTGCTTGAGTCCCTGAGGCGAGCTGGGCTCACCAACAATCCAAAGAAGTGTGCCACTGGACGGCGCAAGGTATGGTATCTGGGGTACCACTTGGGGTCTGCACCGACCCCAGCTTGATAAAGCTGCTGGCGTCGCAAAATGCCGAGACCGAAGACCAAGAAGGAGGTAAGGCAGTTCTTGGTGCTGGCTGGCTACTATAGGTGTTTGTCCCCGACTTTTCGAAGCTAACCTAGCCCCTTGTCTGACTTAACTCGAAAGGGTGCTCCAGATCCGGTCCAGTGGTCAGAGAAGTGGCAGCAGGCATTTGGGAGTGTAAAGTCAGCTCTCTGTGTGAAGCCAGAGCTGTTTAACCCTAACTTCTCTCTTCCTCTCTGTCTGCAGACTGACGCATCGAACAGAGGGCTGGGTGCAATCTTGTTCCAGGAGGTGGAGGGGACCGAGCGTCTGGTGCTGTATCTCAGCTGCAAGCTCTCAGAGCGGGAGTCGAGGTACAGCACAGTGAAGAAGGAGTGTTTAGCCATCAAGTGGGCAGTCAGTTCCCTCCGCTACTTCCTCTTGGGACGAGCAGTGGCTCCACCTCATGAAGGACACAAACGCCCAGATCACCCGGCGGTACCTGGCTCTCCAGCCCTTTAACTTCCGGGTGGTCGATAGGCCCGCTGCGCAGAGGATCTTGGCTGACTTTCTCTCCTGCTCGGGGTGGGGGGGGGGGCTGGGGGTGAGTTGGCTCTTGGGCGGACGGCTTCCCGGCCTAAGTTGGGTGGTGGGGGTATGTGGCGGACAAAGGGGGCATGGTCAAGCACCGGCTGCGGACAACAGTAAGGTTCCCTTTCCGCGGCTGAAATCTCCCTGCCTCGAATCGGACCAATCGGGGCCACGTGGGCGCATATTGGGCCTATTCGAGGCAGGGAGAATTCATAATGTTCATCTGTCTTGCAGAGGGGGCCGGCGCACGGGCTTGTCAGCAGCCCAGCAGCAGAACGCCATTCCTCCTGTACCAGAGATGATCATTATTATTATTATTATCATCATCATTATTATAATATTCATCATTATCATTTGTGATTAATACTTGTGGCCAGCGAACCTTATTGTTCGAGGGGACAATAAAAACTCTCGCCGTGTTGACGCACCATGGCCAGAAAGACTTAGTCTCCTTCCCTAAACTCTTACCTGTGGGCAGAGACTCGCACAGAGACATTTAATTATCAACCAACAGGCTAAGTTATGGCCAAGTGGCCACCGTTGTTCCCGCCGCTCAGCCTCCTCTACGAAAACATCATACGCGTCATTGACTTTTATTTTGGACCCACTTTTAGGCATCAGGTAAATGGCAGGTTATGGACCATTACTCCATTCCCTGAAGCTATCTAGGTGTCACCTCAACTGGACAGAACACATTATATTCACCCATGCTTCCTTGTGATTATTAGGGAACATCATCGCACAAGTCGAAGACAAGCAAATGCAAGATAGATTTTCTCTTAATAGATCTTCCAGGATATTGCCCAATGGGCTAAAGAGATACAAAGGCCTCGTGCTGTTGGATGAACTGGCATGAGAACCATTGAAACATTCATCTAAGAACCTTTACTGAAGGATCCAAGCTACTTTTAATACCCCACCAACATATTCTGACCAAGGTCTGAACTGCCACAACCTGTAAGACTACAATGCATGGTTCGAGGTTTGGAAAGACCTTTCCCAAAACTTTGTTCATCCATCAGCGCTATCATTCTTTTTTTTTGTTTATCAATTTATTTTACGCCGTATGGCCAATGCTCACTCTGCCCATTATGGTGATTTTCAAACTACCTCGTAATTTTAATTTGCCCGTCCGTTTTAATGTTCTCAGTTCCCAGCTCCCTGTTGCTGTCAGCGGTTGCATCCCCCACGGCCACCCATGCCTCACCGTTGTCAGTATCTATTACCATCACTTGTCCACGCTGTTTATACCCCCCGTAGATCCACAATCAAGAAATTGTCTCTTAATCGTCGATCAAACATCAACAGATGTAGTCTCATTCCAATGGCGTTTCATGATTTCATGATTGAGCTATTTCTAGATAATTTGAGGTGTTCATTTCGACTTAACATCCTGTATTTTGTATTCCTATGTGAAAAAACCTTTCTGATGGTGTAATCTCAAGGTTCAGATCTTGCCTCCGCTATTCCCTTTGAGACTGTATCTGTTATTAGGTGCGATGTAAATAAACTTGATTTAACATGACGACAGTATGACTATCCTCGGCCAGATTATACCTTCTATATCCACACACTCAGACTGAACAAGACTGAATTAAGTCATTGAGGAACATGTTTCCCCCTTGTTCCTAACATGGGGCAAGACCCATACTGACCCCAGAAGACAAACTCACACAGTGTGAGATGATTGCCAAATGTTCTTGAGATCTCAAGCTAGTGTAACAACAGAACAAACTGCTGTTACATGCTGGGAGCCCCGCAATTTTCCCGCTCAGAGGAAATATCATTGAGAGCCAAATATCAGAATAAGAAGCAGCTATTTTGTTTTGCCAACTATATTTAAATATGTAGAGAGTATAATTCTAACCTAGGGAGACCACATTTTGAAATCTCCAATCCAGCACCCTTAAGTGCACCACACATTCGGCACTCTGATAAGAGAGTGACGGATGAGCGTCCCTCTGTTATGCTGTTATGCTGTTATGCTGTTATGTTTTTTTTTATTTTGTTCAATAAGTTAATGTAGAGGCACTGGGATGTGGCACTATCGGAAGCGTGCCGGCCCTACACCGACACACACACACACACACACACACACACACACACACACACACCCCTGAAAGCACACACTTCACAACGAGCGAGCGGGCGTGTGCATCATCAACACGCCCACTTCTCCAGTGGGATCTTCGTGCACGCTCAAACTGGGACACACAGCTAGAAACAGTGCCCGTCAGGGACCGTCCAGGACAAACCGGGATGTCTGGTCACTGTAATTTAACAGCAACCGGGAGACTACATCCACGGCCTCCCCGCCTGGTTCACCCAGTAATTTAGCAAGACTGTGTACTTCTTGTTCCCCGATAAGATCAAGGCCTCCTGTTGTCTTGGCCAAAAGAGGTTATCAAAGGTGTGATATGGGGATGGGATGGTTTAAGCAGCCACACCTTACCTGACTCTAGGTGATTGGGTCATGGTGACTGGATACTTGTTGCTTATTGGTTGGGCTAACGAGCATCAGGTTAAAACCCGTATCCTCACACACACTCAGGATGGGAGCCCTGTCATGACATGTTCCATCTGCTCCTGGCAAATTCCACCCTTCCACCGCCTCCTCTCTACAATAAACTGGTGTCAAAAACCCATCGTCGTCTGAGTCTCTGTGCCGGTAGGGCCCTGAAAAACGTCACTGGGGTGGCGTGTGGCTGGCGGAACTGCCACAAAGGGGTTTGAGCTTCTGGACCACGCTCGACTCTGGTAAGTGCTTGGTTATGCTGGCAACCACTGAGTCATAAAACCAATGGCTGTTTATTTTTCCCATGCAGTCAGTGAGCTCAACATCTTTAAAAAGCCCAATGACACACACTGTTCTGGGTGTCTTATTTGTCGATCTCCCACCAGATGTTTTCATAGCCATCAGTACATTTGTTGTTTGTTAGATGTCACAACTACTGTAGAATCCACAAGCTTGAGAGCTCTGAAGTTCATGCAAAATGTGTGTTCATAGTGGGAAAATGTTTCACAAATCCTGAGTTGGTTAGGTGCCTGTGAAGCCCATTGTATGTTTGCCTCTCAACCCTTAAGCATTACATGTCCTCACTGGCTGTTTTAAAATGAAGTGTTGGTGTCTTTCAATACAGCTTTTACCCATGTTATGGTGAAAATTTGACCTATTTTCAATTACAGTATGTAGAGCGAACCAGCAAATTCCTCTAGCAATCTGACATTTCTGGTCAACTGGTGATATAGTGAGTATAACAAATAAAAAAATATACAATAAAAAACTCAATGTGATTACAACCAGCCACTTCCTTAGGTGCATCTTTGACCAGTTGTAGTCTATGACACACGCAGTGTACAGACTGCACGTTTGGAAAGTCGATTTTAAGTCTGGCTATTAGTCCGCTTACTCTCCCTGTAAGTACTACGGTCTCATCAATGGCTATGGTTATGAGATGCAATACTTTCAGCCTGTATCCTAACACCCAATTATCAGAATGTCAATCAAGGGGTCTGAGATCCCCAAAACCATGGACTACAGGTGGTAGCCTTTGGCCAGGGATTCTCCCTGACCTCAGTTTGGTGTTGGGAGTATGTGGTGTGGGGGTGGTGTGGTTTAAGCAGCCACACCTGTCTTGGGTCTAGGTAATTAGGCCTGGGATCAGAGGTGGCTGTACAGCTGTTGCTCTTCAGAGTGCTAAAAAGAGTGACAGGTAAATCACCCATCCCCCGACACATGGGGAGAGCCTCTGTCATGACATGTGTCCATCTGCTCCCAGCTTGTTCCATCTTGCCACTCCCTCCAATAAACTGGTGTGTTTGCAACGTCTCCATCTGTGTGTCTGTGTTGGAGGGCCCTTAGAATGCCACTCAGAGGGCATGTGGCAGGCGGAACTGCCACAGCCCCTAAAAAATAAAAAATAAATTGTTTTTGCCCTGATTTTGCCCCTCATCCGCTCCCAATGACCTACAGTGGATTACTAGATTTGATTTGCATTCATTGTCATTCCAGGCAACACGCACCATAGCGGACGCATTATGTGATCATCAAAATCGCTTTTCCAATTACGAGAGGGTTTGTGTAATTAGCTGCTTGACCCTCCGCCCCCCATCCCATTTCATCCTTATCGGCGCTGAAGATTTCTTTTATCTCGTCCTGTCAGGAAATTGTATCACAAACAAGCTAGTCTCCGTCAAGCCTTGAAGCAGCAGCAGCGGGGTATTGATCTTGATATCAACCTTTTTTTTTATTAACAATTTTTGAGGATATATATTCTGTTTCAATTCTTCTTTTCTATGGTTAAGCCTTCTTTGGGCATTCCTTACGACTGGAAAACTAAAGCTGGGTGTTTGATGACCACGACAGTGGCGGATCTTGACACCATGGCGGGCAGAAGCCTTGCGGGTGGAAAAGATCCTATTCTAGTCTTCAACAGCGTTGTTTAGAGGAATACAATAAACTCTGTCTGTTTTCATAACTCTCCAAAGACAGACAACCTTAAAGGATAGCTACCAAAATAAAATATAAGCCATTCTGTGGCAGTCTTGCCACCACACGCCACCCGAGTGGCATGCTCAGGGACCGCCGGCACCGAAACACAGACGATGGGGGGTTGTGAAGCATGGGGCCTCAGGCTGCCGCTCTGCTGGTGACGGCGTGGCCAGACTTGGCTGCTGCAGGGGCTGCTTAGAGGGGCAGCCTAGCTGCTGGACTGCTGGATGGTCCCAGCGATACCTGCTGGGCAGAGAAGCTAGCTGCCAGCGGTTACCTGTGATGCTTGCTGCGCTGCTTCTCCCCCGGTGCTCCGCTGAATCCCCAGGTGCTGCTGCTGTCAGCCGGAAGAGGGTTGGTGCTGGGGCCACCCGTTAGACCACGGGTGGCTCCAGGGCGTCTTTGGATGGCCCTTCTGTATCCCTTCCCTGTGCCGGATGCCCACATTCTCCACCACTGTGGCAGTCTCGCCACCACACGCCATCCAAGTGGCGTGCTCAGGGACCTCCGGCACAGAGACACAGATGATGGGGGGTTGTGAAGACCAGTTTATTGTAGAGATGAGGCTAGGTGGAATTAGCCAGGAGCGGATGGAACATGTCATGACAGAGGGCTCCCATCTTGAGTGTGTGGACAGGGTTTTTAACCCTGATGCTCATTAGCCCAACCAGCAAGCATCAGGTGTGGCTGCTCAAGCCACCCCATCCACCACACATTCATTTTTGGTAGCGCTAAGCCTGATGTGGTGCGTGACAAAGTGGCGCGACTCGAGCAGAGTACTTATGTTGCCGTTGTTGTTGAGTTACATAAATACAATGTGGAAAATGGTTTAGCTGGCAGAAAATTGCGATGGTAGTATGCTTGATTATAGCTTGTACATGCATTGGACTTGTGAGATAAAAATGCATAAACAACAATTCCAATGAAAAGTAGCGTGAAAAGATAGAAATGTGACATACAGTCTTCTAAGCCTAATGGTTAGGGTCCTCTGGCTTGTGCCTGTAATGATGGAGTGGGCTGAAGCCCTCTGCCCAGAAATGGAATAAGCGAGTAAAAAAAAAAACGGATGCTTCACAAAAATGTGACAGGGGGGTTAATCGACATGTCATTCCTGAAGAGAAGCCTGTGGCACTCTACATTAAGAAGGTCAGCACCAAGGACAGCGTCGTCAGGACAGGAGGCTATACCGCACCAAGGACAGAGCCAGTGAGGGCCGTGGCAACTAGAAAGCCACTCCTAACACTACACCCTCTCCCACGCGATTCAATTCTGATTTTCTGCAAATAATTTGTCCGTTACAAAACAAGAGAATGATGATTTTGCCCCAGATTGAATAAAAGCTTAAAGTTTGTTTCATAGACAACCGCATTCTTAGTATCTCCCCCTTAAATTGCACAATCCTCGCTTGAATTAATATAAAGAAAGTGTATATATATATATATATATATATATATATATATATATAAAGTGTGTATATATATATGTGTATATATACTGTATGTATATTGTCTGAAAAAACTACTGACAGGGCCTGTTCCACTGGAAGTCCATAAAAAGAGCTTTTTTTCCTTCCACATAAATAACTTTAGTCTTTTACTAACGATGCTGAGCAGACTGAATCATACAAAAACCTGATAAAAATTTGCTGAAACTGGAAAGTTACGGGACCTTCCATCAACATCTGCCCCTAAAAAGAAGCAGGGTGAGCCCCTGCAATAAGTATTGTTCACAGAGAGAGAGCGATTGAGGGGTAAAGTGAGAGAGGCTGGCCAGGGACGGGATTTCAAACGGGTATTGATCTTTGGTGATGGCACCAGGGAAATAAATAGGGTACTTTTTTCAGTTTCCGTAATGAAATGGGGCCTAGTGAATGGAATTTAGGCTCTTTTGTTTGTTTTATTTTTTTCCTGGTAAATGATAGCTAAAGAGCGTTGTGATTCTTCTCAGTCCTGAATAGAGGGGAGCCGTGTGCGCCTTGCAATTTCACATTAGTCGGAAAGAAAGACCGGGTGAGTCACTAATACCGCATTTGAACCGAAGATCTTGGCGCCTGATTCCGGCAAATTCTTATTTTCCGTCCATCAAGCATCCATTATGCAACATTTTTATGCCTCATTCACCTGATATGAGTCATATTGTGCTTTCGACCAAGTGTAAACCAGGCAAACATCAGACGCCAAACGGGGGGCCACGCTGAAATGAAATGCTTTTCTTGATCTATATCCCGAGCTTCAAAAAGGCAGGTTTGGAGCCCAACAGGTTGTGATGGAGGGGCCGCAGAGAAGGGCTTTTGGATTTGAGTTCTTCTTTTGGTGTCTCAGTTGTTTGGGAACTTTTACGGGGTACTCTGTTTCACCAGGCAATTTTGACCTTAAACCCTGTAAAGCCCAAATAAGCAATGAGTGATAGAGGAGATGTGCGGCCATGACTCTATCGCCGGTTCACTGGATGTCCTTTTTTGGACCACTTTAGGTAGGTACCAACCACTGCATATCGGAACCACCCCACAAGACCTGTCGTTTTGGAGATGCCTATGACCCAGTCATCTAGCCGTCACAATTTGGCCCGTGTCAAAGTCGCTCAGATCCTGATGCTTGACCATTTTTCCTGCTTCCAACTAACCAACTTCAAGAACTTCAAGATCTTCAAGACTGTTCACTTGCTGCCTAATATATCCCACCCCTTGCAGGTTGGAACGAGATGATCAATGTTATTCACTTCACCATTTTTGTTAAGAAGAATCTTTAATTGTTAACACATGCATACACATGCATACCACCTGTCAGTGGTTTTAATGTTGTGGCTGATCGGTGTACATATATACTGTACATACACATCACACACACATATACAGTGGGGCAAAAAAGTATTTAGTCAGCCACCAATTGTGCAAGTTCTCCCACTTAATAAGATGAGAGAGGCCTGTAATTTTCATCATAGGTACCCTTGGACTATGAGAGACAGAATGGGGGGAAATAATCCAGGAAATCACATTGTAGGATTTTTAATGAATTAATTGGTAAATTCCTCGGTAAAATAAGTATTTGGTCACCTACAAACAAGCAAGATTTCTGGCTTTCACAGACCTGTAACTTTTTCTTTAAGAGGCTCTTCTGTCCTCCACTCGTTACCTGTATTAATGGCACCTGTTTGAAATCAACTGTGGGAGCAATTATTAGAAAATGGAAGACATACAAGACCACTGATAATCTCCCTCAATCTGGGGCTCCACGCAAGATCTTACCCTGTGGGGTCAAAATGATCACAAGAACGGTGAGCAAACATCCCAGAACCACACGGGGGGACCTAGTGAATGACCTGCAGAGAGCTGGGACCAAAGTAACAAAGGCTACCATCAGTAACACACTACGCCGCCAGGGACTCAAATCCTGCAGTGCCAGACGTGTCCCCCTGCTTAAGCCAGTACATGTCCAGGCCCGTATGAAGTTTGCTAGAGAGCATTTGGATGATCCAGAAGAGGATTGGGAGAATGTCATATGGTCAGATGAAACCAAAATAGAACTTTCTGGTAAAAACGCAACTTGTCGCGTTTGGAGGAGAAAGAAAGCTGAGTTGCATCCAAAGAACACCATACCTACTGTGAAGCATGGGGGTGGAAACATCATGCTTTGGGGCTGTTTTTCTGCAAAGGGACCAGGACGACTGATCCGTGTAAAGGAAAGAATGAATGGGACCATGAATCGTGAGATTTTGAGTGAAAACCTCCTTCCATCAGCAAGGGCATTGAAGATGAAATGTGGCTGGGACTTTCAGCATGACAATGATCCCAAACACACCGCCCGGGCAACGAAGGAGTGGCTTGGTAAGAAGCATTTCAAGGTCCTGGAGTGGCCTAGCCAGTCTCCAGATCTCAACCCCATAGAAAATCTTTGGAGGGAGTTGAAAGTCTGTGTTGCCCAGAGACAGCCCCAAAACATCACTGCTCTAGAGGAGATCTGCATGGAGGAATGGGCCAAAATACCAGCAACAGTGTGTGAAAACCTTGTGAAGACTTACAGAAAACGTTTGACCTCTGTCATTGCAAACAAAGGGTATATAACAAAGTATTGAAATGAACTTTTGTTATTGACCAAATACTTATTTTCCACCATAATTTGCAAATAAATTCTTTAAAAATCAGACAATGTGATTTTCTGGATTTTTTTTCTCATTTTGTCTCTCATAGTTGAGGTTTACCTATGATGAAAATAACAGGTCTCTCTCATCTTTTTAAGTAGGAGAACTTGCACAATTGGTGGCTGACTAAATACTTTTTTGCCCCACTGTATATATATATATTGATCAATACTGTACATTAATTCTAGCTGCTCTTGTACTAGCCAATGACATTATATCATGCAAGTAAGTATCTCCAGCGATACGCATAACCCAAACTAGCTCAATATACTGGACCTGAGTTATAATCGTACACAGATCACTGGCGTTGCTATCTGCAAACTTTTGAAGGTGAGAATCCAATATGGATACACAGGTGAATCTGGTGCACATCACAAAAGTTCACACGTACAGAGAAACAGTTTCAGAAGTTATTTCCTTATCTGGAAATGTGAGTACTTCCAGGTATTCGTAAAAACAATACTGCGACTGTCAGCTGGCCTTGCAATATTTTGCCGTCAAATGAGCCTGCATAGAAATGGACCAGTCGAAATGGGAGATAAGGATCAGGTGAGCAGAGATCAAACCTTCTTACCTGATGTCACCGGAAGGCCCTGAGACAAACAAGAAGCTCTATCTGTTGTTCAGCAGCTAGAAAAATCGTCCTCCCCTGTTGTTGCATATATCCCAATCCCTAACCCTAACCCTGGCAAAAACAAATAAAGCTGCCCAAATAGTACTGTAGGAGTATTGTTCAAATGCTTTAAATGCACAAGCCGTTCACCATGTTGTGCTTCATTAAATACATTACGCCAAACTGTCAAAATACTGATATAAAAACGTTCTCGGTTGCGAATCACAAACAACTGGTCATTCGTGGATAAGATCGGTTTCAAAAAGGCGTGTAAGTGCGTACACAAAGGAACACAAACTAACTAGCGAGCATGGCGATGAACAGACACACGCACACACACACACACACACACACACACACACACACCATTATGATTGCCGTTCCTTGCTGCTCTTACATTGATGCTGAACTGTCAGTCATTGGGCCCAGCTGTCAACAAAGCCCCTTTGCAGAGCTGCCCAACTGTGACAACAAACAGCCATCAGTACTCACACAAGGGGCCCCAGAACGCCCTTAAACCATGCCCTTTCCATTTCAATCACAGCGCCGCTGCCGGAATGACATCGATGACAAAACACAAGGGGCTTGTTGGACCCACAACGCATCACAAACGTAATAGATTTGCAGGACTCGCACTTAACCAGACAGCCACGAGCTAGCTGGTGCCAAACGCGAGGTCTGAGGAAAGGAATAAACAATAACAAAAGCAGCAAAAATAACAACAACGACAAGGCTGTATTTGACTCACTCCAGTCCATTGTTGTGGAAGTGGAAGACATTGTGTATTTTATTTCATGCATGACGAAACAACAACCCAGAGAAACGCCAAGGGAAAATAAACCCTTTTTATATCTGTGGCCAGCAGGACATGACCGTAGTACAGGATTGTGAAATTAGAACCTTGTTTTGTTTGGGGCCAAATTAATAATTACACATGCCATAGCTGGCCACAGACTACTGCGGATTTATAGCAGCTAACTAAATTGAACTTTTGAGATATTTGATGGCCAGCACAAGAGCAGCTAGAGTTTTGGATTAGGTGATGCATTCTATTGTAGCCAATTTTGTCATTCTAATATAGCAACTACAGAAAATTAAATACCTGTAATGCGGTTTCATCATTTTGTTTCGAATATTGATGTTAAATAGGGTACAGTGGACTACAATTCTTGAAAAAGAAAATAAATATATATATATATACATTTTTTATCATTTATTTTCGTTTTTTATTCTATTATACTGTATATTAGGATATTGTAGATTAGATGTATTTAATATAATTAAGGAAACACCCGGTGGAAAAGAATAATGGCTGTATGGAAACAACATACTGTATGGGGTGTCAAGTTCTCCTCTATGAGTGATAAATAAGCATGAAAACCTATAGGTAAGCATATGACGCTAACTGACTTGATTCTTAATTAGATACTTACTTTGCAACACTTTAAATTACATGTTTGTGAGCATGAACAAGCTGTAGCTGAAGTTAAAAAGCGGTCTCAACCGGGACAAGGAGAGGGCAGCAGATCCAGTGGCTATAGTGGCAGGGTTGTGCAGGGTTGCCAGGTATGGTATGCTTTCCCAGCCAAAAGACTTTAAAAAAAAATACCCAGAGCTCCAAAACATAATTAATGGGCAAAATTGCAAAGGCAGTAACTCTGTCCTGGTGTTGACTCGTGATTAAATGTCTGACACTTTTTTTGAGACTTGGCTCTTTAGAAGTGAAATAAGATTGAATCGTTTGACTTACTGACTCATTCATTTGATTCAGTTGGTGTAATGCGATGGGGAGGACTTCCAATGAATTACAAGAGTTGATTTAAAGTAATTTATTTCGGCAACTGAGGAATTTTAAACTGTAGATAACAGCAAAATTTAAGGCTAATTCTCTGAAAAATATTTATTTTAGCAGATAATTGCAAAGTATGAATCACAAAAAAATCTGACAAAGGCCTTGGCCTTTTTTGCATTAATTTAGTTCTCCGTACTTATTTTAATATTGTGAGTCATAGATTCACTTGCTCACCCACTCGTTTGCCAGAGTGACTCCAGACTCATTTAAAATTCATGCTCGCTGTGAACGTATCGTTCGGAAGTCTTGCATCACTATTGATGAGATTGGAGAAAATATGTAAATGTACCTAACCTTACTTTATGTTGAGCTTGAAATTACTCACCAGGCCACTCTGAAAGCCTGTATTTTCAGATAAAGAAGGCGGCCAAGAAGATTGAACCTTAGGCTATATCAAATTGAGGGGAAAAAACAAACAATATAAAAAACTTTAATCAGAATTTCAAATAGAAATTTTCTTTCATTGGAAAACTGCTACCTGAGGCCAGGTGGCCAGACAGAATGTGTGGAATGGGTCACAGAGTTAATTAATCTATTTGAATGAGGTCTAAAAGGTTGCTTATCTACTATAGGGACATCACCAACCACGTAAAAATCATGAGAAAATAGCTCCCTTGTCTTGGATTTGGCAAATGGATGGTTCCTATGTTCGGTCTCTATTTGCTTTAACTACTATTCCCGTACAAGTTGCGTAAGCCTTGACAGCATGTGTTGTTGTCTGTAAGGATCATTCAGCTGCTTCATCAGCTAAATGTGAGTCCGAGATAACTATTTGTGTCTCTAAAAGCAGCTTGTGTTGGCGTCCAGCTGTCCGCTTTACAAAAATAAACTGTCTTCCTGATGATTGTTCACGATGTTTTTGAGTCTTTTGTGGGTAAAAGCAATGCAAGTCAATGGAGGGTGGAAATAAATAAAATCCTAGTTCTCTTACTGCTACTGTGATCACACAGAAAACATAGAACACAGTTCCATATCACAAATGCCAATTTTGCCACAGCAAAGCATCTTTTCCAAATACGGTGTTGTTGCCCTTTAAGGAGCAACAACACCCCACCTTTCTTACATCCCAAAGATGAGGGATGGAGGATGCTCGGACTACAGTGGTACTTTGACTTACGAGTTTAATCTGTTCCGTGACAGAGCTCATAATTCTATCTGCTCGTATAGCAAATCAATTTTCCCCATTGAAATTAATTGAAATGCCATTATTCCGTCCCAGCCCCCAAAAAACCATCCCAATTTTTTTTGTTATGTGTTTTTAAATAAGAAAAATGTATTGCCTTCTCGCAGATGATACCCTCCCTCACGCCATCTCCTGCGAGCTGCTTCTCCGTCAACCACACCAACAGCAGATTCTCCAGATTCTTCCATCACACGCACACCTCGCTCATGTTTTTCTATGATTTCGCGCTTTAATTCAATCTACATCATCCGCTCCTTCTTCTCAGCGCTTACTTTTTTCGGACCCATGGTTCGAGAAAAAAAAAAAAGGCGAAATAACTGCACAAAAAGCACAAAACGCGAGCACAAAACACAAAAGAGATGCTTTCACGGTCAGGTAACCGTGTGAAGTGAAGGAGTGAGACGCGGGATGCTGTCGCTCACCCCGCCAACAGCGGCGGTACCTGGTTGGCGTAGACCACATAAATTACACAGAAATACACTTATCCACAGAAATTGCACTATTAAAACTACTAATTGGTAGTTATTACATGGCTCTGCGGAGTACTCGATTTTGATTGGTCAATAACGGCAATTAGGCCAATTATTTTAATAATGCCTGCTTTAATAATGCCTGCTGTCTGTTAAAAATGACAGTTGTCATGGGCAACCAATTATGCTAATGTGAACACTAACCAGCGGCGACAACTTGTGACGTTACATAGAAACTACAATGGAAGACTTGCTGATACTGTATGTCCTATTTCCCATGCCAGCGGGTCACTAACGCAACTAACCCCTCCACAGGGTGATCAGGATCACTCTCAACTGCCTTTCAAATGACATTGACACACCTCGTCACCAATTGTGCTAAAGTTTGTTTGTTTGCTGTTTTTCCAGGGAAAAATTACCTGTTTGGAAGTGTTCCCATTCTGGCTTCCTTGGCCTCCCGCAGCTCTCCACAGCGCAGCAGTGCTGTGATACAGGCCTAGAGGCAGGTAGCTGTGGCTCATTCTTCCGGTTCCACTCCGCCGCCAAGTGAGCTCCGTGTGGCTTCGCAGAAAGGACGGTTTTGGGCTGCAAAAACCCTTTGCAAAGTAAGCGACGCCGCCTGCTACACCATGGACGGCTAACTTCCGATGATGCAAGCATTTGGTTCAAAATTGGCTGCTTACTATGCAAATGAGCCTCGTTGCAGTAGATTTCAAAATTCAAAGTTCAAAAGTTCAAAGTGTACTTTATTGTCAATCGTACCATGCAACACAGAATAACACAGAGGATCAAAATTGTGTTTCCCCATACTCCAAATGTGCAGTAATATTTGTAACACACAACATATAACATGAAAGTGCAAATAGACAACAACAATAGACACAACAACACAACAAGACTAAGGATAGTCTTAATATACTCAAGAAGTCAAATGAGGTATGTTATTAAGGTGTTAAGGTGCAGTACAAAGCTAGCAGCAAGAGGATACATATGTATACCAAGAGGATACATATGTATTGTAAAAATGTAAATATTGTGGAGTCAGTTGGTCTTTGTGGGTGTCGTGTTCATGTCGTGTTTGGTTAGTTTAGTAGTTTGATGGCCTTTGGAAAAAAGCTGTTCCTGAATCTGGTGGTATTGCACCACTTGCTGCGGTACCGCTTGCCAGAAGGTAGGAGGGTGAACAGTTTGTGTGCTGGGTGGGTGTGGTCCTTGATGATATTAGTGGCTTTCTTGCGGCAGCGAGACGGGTACAGGTCCTGGATGGATGGTTGTGCTGTTTTGGTGATCTTCTCTGCTGTCCTCACCGCACTTTGTAAGGCTTTCTGCTCAGCAGCAGAGCAGCTGCCATACCAGACTGAGAGGCTGCTGGTGAGAATGCTCTCAATAGCCGAAGTCTGTGCAGGAAGTCTCCTGGCGTATAACTGATGTTAAAACATGTTTGAAACTCCACTTTGTTGCCCTCCCACTCAATCAGTTATGGGCTCTGTATAGGCTACATATTATTTAAGAAATTATATTTAAGAATTTGTTAATAATTATTATAATATTGTAAATAATAACATTAGGGTATATGATAAAATGCTGCATTCTGCACACACTGCAAGAGTATTGATGGAGCACACTCGAAATGCCAACATAAAAACAAATAGCAAGACGGCAAAACATAAGCCATAATAATAATAATAGACAGCTCCAGGGGGCATCATACCCGGTGCGTGCTGCCAGCAAGAGAGCGCCGCGGCCGGGGAGAGAGCGGAGGACGCACTGGTGCTCCTGTTGTACAATTGGCTGTTCGTATCACACGGTGTCACACCGTTTTGTAAAACGCAGCACGAGTACAGTTTTCCTAGTTTCCTTTAAATGCAGCCTCGGCTCAGGCTGTCTGTCTATATGTCACACTTGCAAGTAGCTGGAGGGGAATGACTTCCCGATGCTTGGACTTAAATAACTTTGGATGATGATGTCACAAAGCGGCATGCTCCTGAAATTAATGAAATTCCGAATGTTTTTCACTAACATCTGCTCCAAATGTAGAACGATAGTGATCAAACTTGAAGAACAAGACGTCTGAAATGTCTCGGTTCTAACGAGACATCAATGATGTCTGTGCGTACTGCTGTTGTCATGTTTTAGATACCTTTAGTGCCGGCAAAACGCAGAGATTAAAAATAAAAAACTGCTGACTGGGGGGTTTTGGGAGGAGTGGAACTCTAGGGAAGGCCGAATCTGAAATGGCAGGAGAAATAAACCGGATAAGGGACAGAATAACACATGGCAATCTAAATTGTGACACATAAGCATGCTTAATGAGCTAGAATCATAGGAGTGATGGGCTCGAACACCCCCATTGGATAGAAGAGTAGAGCCCAACAGGTGGATGCAGTGGAGGTGGAGGGAGCGCAGCAAAGCAGGCACTAAAGCAAGTCGAGCATCGGGAATTGGCTGCTTAAATAGGCCGGCCCATCATGGGCGTGGAAGCGTGGCGCTGTCAAATTGTCTGATTGAAGAAACTCCGCAAGCTACGCATCATTTATTATAATGAACAAAATGAGACAAAACAAAAAATATCGGGGAGCCGCACTTATCCAAACCTACTGGTTGTCCAAACCAGTAGGGTTTTTTTCTCCCCTTCTCATACCAACTATGTCAGTGGGGTACAATTACACAAACATTACAATTTAGCTGAAATGTTACCCCACATTCAGTACAACTAAACAATCCATACATTTTATATGTATGGATCATAATGTTAGTGAATGACGTAGGATATTCGTGTTCGTGTTTCTTGCAGCTTTCATGTATATTCATGATCAACCAAACATCTCGTCATCGTCACCTGAATGACTGTCGGTCTTGTGAAAATTATGTTTGTTTTTGCAGTATAAATACTGCAAAAACAAAAAGATAAAGAAAACACAGAAAACCACTTTTCTCAAGATGGGGCAGTCTCCCCATTGTTAACGCTCTCGATTCTTGCTGAGCTATATTGGGGGAAAAACAACTTGAAATGTAAACCGCCTCTGGATGGAGGAAAAGAAAAGGAAAGCTTAGCGTTAATCCGAATAAACCATGTTTGGTTTGGTTGTCCTCAAATGTCTCGTATCGAATGAGTCATCAGAAAAGTCTCATAAGGTGTCAGTTTTGATTATTTTTTTTGTGCGTTTCAACAACAATGTTTTGGGGCAAATATTAATGCTGTGCAGTAATTTTACTTTTTCATAGTTACTTCATTGTAGCTATCTCAAGTTAATTGTTTCAGCCAAAATGAATATGCAGTAATTGGCAATTCATAAGATCTTCTGTATTGGGTGGATTACTCTCGTCCTAGTACTCCTAAGAATTGAAAAAAAAAAAGTTGTTATCACTCACCTGTTAAGATACGATGCATATACTTGTATGACAGTAAACCATGTTCAGTCCTCAGATGGAATCTGTCGTACTTCCATGATCATAGCCACTGAAGCAGAACATCACACCCGCAGTTTAACCATATGGTGTGTTAATTTCTATACCACAGCACAACAATATCCTGTCAACTACTAAAAACGTCAGAGCCGTGTAGAACTATGCTTATTATTATGCCCTACTAATAGTGATGCAAGAATTGCAAACGATTCTTTCACAGCAAGCAAGTCTTTTAAATGACTCAGTAGTCTGGAGTCACTGCCAAAACAGTGGGCGAGCAAGTGAATCTTCAATTCACAATGAAAATAATTACTGAGGACTAAATTAAACTCCAAGGCCAAGGCGTTTGGCACAATTTATATTGAATGTGACCGATTTATTCATTCCATCAAAATAAATAATTACGACATAATCCCATTCACAACTCAGAGCCAAATGACTGTTCTGACCATCTGTCCATTGTTCACTGGAAGTCCTCCCTCGCTCACCGCGTTAAACCGACCGAATCAAACAAACAAAGAGTCCGAAAGTGACTAAAACTCTATTTACTGATTGACTGATTGAGTCAAGAACCGAATGTCAAAAAAGAGTCAAAACTTTCATCACCAAGAATAGTCGTCATTTCAGAGTGAAATGTGTTCTGATGAACACAGTGCTGTCTGTAGCTTATGACTTAGATTAATTAGAACAGTCTTGCAATTTTGATCTTGCAACACAAAAGTGGGTTTGAGCTCTTACAGTTGAAAATAACTGTTCTATAGGATACAAATTGCAAAGTATTTTCCTTTGATTAAATTGTTATCTTTCAATAATGCACAGCCTCATGATCAAATTCAGTCACTAGTCCTTACCTACTATCCCAGCAAAGTAAAGTAAAGTAAACAAGTAGTGAGGAAATTAACCCCAGATCCAAAAACCAGGCCCCTAGTCTAGTTTGGCAGACAGGAAAATTCACCCCACGCTACCTGTCTGGCGGCCAAAACACATCAAGAGCAAATCATCCAGGAGGAAACCAGAGCACTAAAATCCTTGTAGGCTCGAGAACATTTTCAATTTTCATAAAGTAATCATTTATTCCTGCTTTGCCATTTCGAAGCGTATATCTTAAAATTATGGCCAATAGTGGCCAATGTCTGACTTATTATGTACAATAATATTAAACAAAAGTGAGATTCAGTTGATTTTTTTATATAATCTGCTGTCAATAAATACAGCTTCAGTGTCCCATTATATTACACTGTGCTAACAACTCCTTCGGCAATGACTGCCAACATTTTTACAGCTAATTGACTGCCATACAGCTTTACAACATTTTACTGGCATTGAACGTGGAAAGCAATTGTTCTGTTTTTATCCAATATAATGAAATAAATTGTCTAGCTGTTGGTATGATCAATCAATCAAACTTTATTTATATAGCAACTTTCAAACAGATGAAATGCAACTCAAAGTGCTTTACAAGTGATTGACAAAACAATATAAATACATACTGTATATAAATATACACGTGGGGGTGGGGTAAGAGAGTCACAGCCAAGTTACGTTACAGCTACAAGTTACAGCTTACGTGCTCATTGCAGACGTTTTCGGTGGTAGACAGGGGTCAATATGGGCACTGTGATCAGTCTACGGCTACACAGCCCCATACCCAGCAAGCTGTGATGCACTGTGTGTTCTGACACCTTTCTATCATAGCAGCATTAACTTTTTCAGAAATTTGTGCTACAGTAGCTCTTCTGTGGGATCAGACCAGGCGGGCTAGAATTCACTCCCCACGTGCCTCAATGAGCCCATGGGCACCCATGACCCTGTTGCCAGTTCACTGGTTGTTCTTCCTTGGACAACTTTTGGTAGGTACTAACCACTGCATACCGGGAACATCCCACAAGATGTTTTGGAGATGCTCTGAGCCAGTCGTCTAGCCATCGCAATTTGGTCCTTGTCAAAGTCGCTCAGATCCATATGCTTGTCTATTTTTCCTGCTTTCAACACATCAACTTGAAGAATTGACTGTTCACTTGCTGTCTAATATATCCCACCCCTTGGTAGGTGTCATAGTAACAAGATGATCAATGTTATTCACTTCACCTGTTACTGGTTTTAATGTTAGGGCTGATTGGTGCATATACTGTATACTTTATATACTGTATATAAACAGTATATATACCATATTCTCTCGTCGGCTTCGGCTCTTTACAAGTAGTGTTAGGGTGTTCGTGAACAATTCGTTCTTTTTGACCAAATCTTTTAAGTGAACGAAATTAACTGAATCCTCCCCCAAAACGATTTGTTCATTTAAATCTCCGCCTTCCTCCAAAAGCTACTGCTAGAAGTCGTTTGCAAACGAATCGGTGAACAAACCTTAAAGGACTGGCAGAAATAGTTCAGAACTTTTTCCTTAAGTTCTTTTAGTTCCTTCCATTTCTTTATTGATTTCCTCTTTAGTTATTTCAGTCAGGATACTGTTTTATTTCAGTTTGTGCGCTGCAAACTGTA
Organism: Zeus faber; assembly: GCF_960531495.2. Lineage (NCBI taxonomy): Eukaryota > Metazoa > Chordata > Actinopteri > Zeiformes > Zeidae > Zeus > Zeus faber. Next base: position 21,178,467 of record NC_137208.1, on the reverse strand, counting down.
TTGTTCAGACATCCCACCTCCACTTGGCCACATTGACATTTACGTCGAAGTAAAATCTTTGTCATGCAAGATTTGATTGTCAAATACAGGACGATTCCATATTTTACGGGACAGGTGGCAACCTTATTTTTCCCTTTGATTGCTTAATAGAATAGAATAAATTAGATTAGATTAGAATATATATATTTTTTAATTCACTTTGAACTGGTCCAAATGGAGTTCTATGCCATGGGATTCATACCCTTAAAGCAGCACTCTGTAACTTATTGTATTTAGGATTTGGCGCCCCCACAGTTTCTGAGTGCAATTGTAATTTTACACCCCGTCGTAAAACTTTGTCCGATGTCCGGAAATAATTTATTTCACCGGACAAATGTGTCCCATCCCGTACTTTAGGGTCATTTGGCGGCTTTCGATTTTTTTTTCTTTTTGCATCTATTCAAAGTGGAGAATCAGAGCTTCCAAACAAGGTGTCACTTGTGCAAATCAAAAAAAATATTTTTAAAGCTATGACTTGTTAATGACAAGGGTGTGGCAAACTGTGATTCTGAGATAATCACCTCCAAAGTTTTACCCACACCAGGTTCATTCAGCCAGCTCCCAGGATGCAAATGGGGTTGGTGGACAAACAAAGCCTCATGGCTACTTAACATACTGCTGAATGGGCCAATGACGAACAGCTCAACAACACACAACTAATTTTGTTTTAAAAAAAAGCTTTTATTTAACACTGAGAATATACATGTTTTATAAAAGTGGAATTATTTTGGAGTTTAAAAGTACGGACAAAACAGTCCATCAATATTATGAGTCTCAGAAAATCTGAAATCTGAAAATCTGTCACCAACCTCAACAGACTTCATCACGTCATCGACTTCTTCAACGGAATCGTGGGTCTCCTCCCGTGGTTCTTGAAAATAATCTGTTTCATCCTCACATTACGTTGGAAATAATATCAAGTTGGAGTAATATCAGATTCAGCAGCGCTGTTGTTCTCTGCGTCACCGTCGGAGAACTGACTATCATTGCGGACAATGAAGTCTAGTACGAGCTGCTTACACTGACTTGGATCTATCGCACTGGTCAGATTAAGGTCCGAAATAGGATTCAGAGCTTCTCCCACCCGCTCTGTGTAATCCATAACGATACGGAGAAGAACGTTTTCACAGACAAATGAGACCGAAACACCCCCGTGCTGCGCTTTAACCGTTTACGGAAGTGACGTAGGTGCGTGACGAAGGGTTTTTCTTCTTCGCCGTTTCACAACAATGGCTTTGTGTGTATAAAAGTAGTATGATTTAAAGGTTGAATTCTATCAAAACGGTTTCACATTGTGACTTCATATCACATGGAATATGGATGAATGATCTTCACCTGGACGCTCGCTTTAAAGGAAACGATCGATCGGCGTTATTCAGCGCTGTTCCACATCTCGGTGAATAAACTGCGTTTCCCCATGTAATCTAAAGGGAATATTTAACTCTACGGTTAAACATGTTTCCACCATTTATAAATCAAACTCGGTTTGATTTATAAAAAAAAAAAACACATAGGAACACAAATCTGGAATAATCTTATTTTTCTTCAAGAAATGTTTTTTCAACTTATTCGGCTGCTCTTGGTGATTTTTGAAATGCGCGAGATGGCGGCTTTTGCTGTTGTGGGACACAAATTTGAACTCTATCGGTTACGTTTCAATAACAGGCCCCGTCCTACATGTTCCAATTCACAGGGACAAACAGCATTAACATTTGAGGGTGTGTGAGTCAGAGTGGGAGTGATGTAATAAGAAAAGTACATATTTTGTGTCTGATGCAAAGACGATGACGTACGCTCCGGTCTCTCTGCGTGTTTGAGATGCGAGTTTTCCAAAACAAGTCATGCTGGATCAGAAAGGGTTTAGCATTTCAGGAACAAATGAGAATGTTTTCCATTGTATATTTACGCTTATTGTTTAACTTCTTATGTCAAGTATGCAACCTATTATTATTTTTATAGGGCCACTGTAAGCTCGGTTACAGTTGCCCTTGCACGGACCTCGCCACTTCCCGGAGTTGTGGGCTTCAGTGACTGAGTCACCACGGCTTATGGCTCACAGAGAGAGGGCACAGGAAGGGACGGGGCTCCCTGCTGTGTAGAAACTAGATGTACTCGACCTTGCAGATGCACGCGTGTTGTAGAGGCTGAAACAAACCCCGTATACAATGTAAGTGAGGGCCGGTGCACGCCGGCTGACGTGCGTGGGTTGGGCGCACCACTGGCCTGTCTCATCTACGCCCTCGCGGAGGTGGAGTGGCTACGTTTTGTATAAGCATTATTACCAGACATTTTGACCAGCAAGTTTATCATTTATTAATTTTATATGTATTTATTTTTATAAATAATTTATTTATTATTTATTATATTTATATTTAAATTTATTTTTAACTATACTTGACCCTGTGTATTGCTACCTGCAGCCAAATGTATAATTATTGTTTTATTGTATTGTATTGTATTATTGTATATTGTATTGTATATTATTGTTATTATTATTATTATTATTATTATTATTATTATTATTATTTTATTTTTATTATTTTTTATTAGGGGTCCAGCCCGCAGCGCTGTCTGTGTAGGGCTGGCTAAATATACCAGTCCCGTTCTCTCTCGCGGTGATTTTCTAGAATCTTCCACTCAGTTTTCCAGTGATTCTGGCCCGCCTGGTCCTGACCGTGTTCCAGCCTTCTGGATTTTGGACTTACCCATTCGCTTGCCTCTTTTGGATTGTTAGTTGTACAGACTGATTTCCCTGTTTGACCTCCTCGCCTGTCTTTTTCCCTGTCTTCTGCGTGAGAGCCAATAAAGAACTGGTACCTCTACTTGATTGTGTCTGTGGTCTTGCGGTTGGGTTGAGTTTGGTTTCAGCTGTTACCCTATGTTTGCTGTACACCTTGCTGGGAGTAATGAGGAGTAGAGCCCAGACGCCAAACACAATGCATGATACATATAATATTAAAGTAAATCTTAATTTAAGAAGTGGAGACAGAGAGTGGAAGAGAAATAGAGGTTGGGGTTAGGGGGGCTTTCCCCACTGTGTTCCCACACAGTAAATTCTCATAATATCTTTTGTCGGCTAAAATGACCGCCCAGAATAAACATCTGTTCCAACACCACATCTATAGGCATTCCGGTATCCATGGTGACGCAAAAAGGGAGCTTTTCTTCCCCCGGACTGTTCCGGCTCATGACAACCGCCCAACATCCAATCCACATGCACCTCTCTCTCTCTCTCTCTCCATTTGCTTTCTGTCTCTCTCTCTCTCTCTCTCTCTCTCTCTCTCTCCATTTGCTTTCTGTCTCTCTCTCTCTCTCTCTTTCTCTCTCTCTCTCTCTCTCTCTCTCTCTCTCTCTCCCTCTCTCTCTCACTCTGATGCGGTGTAGGGGAAAACCTGGCATTGAGGCTGATGACACACAAGATCGATCATCTGGAGCCAAATCTTAGAGCCGGGCCTGTTCTTCATCTTATCCACTCACGGATTTAGATGACGTAGGATTTACTCATCTCCAGTCAAATCAGTTTTCTGAGTGCTCTTACAGAAATACCCGATCAACCATTAAAAGCCACATTCCTCCAGTTTCACATCCTGCTCCTCCCCTTGTTCTCCAAAAAGAAAATAGGGGCGTGGCATTTGATCAACATTATTGCTGTGCACAAGCTAGGTCACTGACAGCAGCTGGGTCAATAACAGAAAGCGAAAGTGACGAAACAGCCACTTAATTTATCATTTTTAGGTGGATGATCTTTCGACATGGATAGCCAACTCACTCAGAGCGAGCGGGCGTGTCATCTTGGATAATCAAACGCTGTTTGGTCCATTTAACATAATCGAGTAACATTAGACAGTGAGCGACAAATAGCAAAGCTGAGTTACTCAACAAGAAACGACTCAAAACTGACTAAAAAAGATCTAAACCTTTCATCACTGGTGCAAACCCCAGCCTAGCTAGTTTCTTAAGTTGTTGTATACACTCCAGTTGACATCGATAAACAGAGGTCTTCCCTCTCACTCTTCTCTCCCAGTGGGTGGTTTAGAAAATGGAAACGCCTTCGCTTAATATTCAGGCATCTTCCTGCGAACCTTGGTGGCGATGGATGATGACTGTTGAGAAGTGCTGCAGCCATACCCTCTAAGGAGGGAGAATTTGACAGAAAAATCTACCCCGCCGACCTTGCCTAGTCTGCTCCTCTCCCCCGGTCTTTGACCGACCACCTCTTTCTTCCTCACTATCTTTGATCTCTTCTCAAGCCGGGGACCATTGCGAACCAATGTCAACCAATAATTGGAAAACCTCCCCATGACTGGTAATGGAGGTCAGTCACCTAAAGAGGCTCACTGAACAACCACTTCCACCTCCGGGCAATCTGGCTAGACAAGTTTAATTAACGCTCCTCGGCCCTCCAGGGCTCCCTTAGTACTAGATTTAGAAACGAAACGGTGACAGGGAGGCGATACTCTGATCAATTGAGACAATAAATTTGGAAATCTTGGGGGGATGTGTCCATACAGTCTGACAAAAAGACTACGCGTCTGGTTAGAAGGTGGAAACGAAAGCCCTACAAGATTTCCATGTCCGGTTTTGAAAATCTGCTTTGACTGGGGATGATATCTGATGCTTTGGTCTAATTAAATCAGTCCGATATGGTGATCTATGGAGCAGCCGTCTCCCCTCTACCCGTCTAATGAATATATTTAGAGCTGACCGTTAACCTTGCTGCTAATATGTGAGTCGTCAATTATGCAAGGATATGGTGAAGGCAAAGAACAATTTGAACGGGCCCCCGGTCAATCATCTGTCAGTCGGTCAGCTAGCCAGTCAGTGGAAACATTTAAAGGAAGTGGACTGAAGATTGTTACCTTTTGTAAGGTCCACTGTGCTCATAGGGATATTTGGAGAACAAAACTGAGCAGAATTTTTAATTTTTCTCCATTTTTAAGTTAAAAGATGTTACTCGTTGAGCGGAGTCCCCATTCTTGAGACGAGTTGTTGCGGTGCAACTTTAAAAAACCAAAACCTACTCAATTCTTGTAAGCCTAGCAGGGTTTTACACGAGACCAGCAATGTGAAAGACGGGCAAATTCCATTAAAACATTCTTATCGCTTTATGACACATGCATATAACTCTAGATTTCTTTTTATTTAGTTACAGTACATCAGCAGACCTGCTATCTACAGCGAGAAAGAGAGAAAGGAAGGAAGGAAGGAGTCCACCGACAGCCTGTGTGTGTGTGGTGGATGTGAAGAGGCTGTCTGTGGGGAGCGCCGCAGCCCTTGCTTCGGATTGACCTCCACAGTGCGCCGTCACATCCCATAATGTTCAAACAATTATCCCCGACGCAGCTCCTGTTTTTGGGGGGAGAGCCAGCAGTAGCAGAGCGCGGGCCGCATCTGGCCGCCTGACTCCTTCCCCCCGGGCGGTGTGGACATAAGAGCCAACCCCCCTCCCTCAGACCCATACCTCTTGTTTGTTCTGTGCTGTCAGAGCAGCCTTCCCAAACCCAATCAGAAAGTGTGTTATTGAAGTAGAGCGGTCCCTAGGGGAGCAATTCCATGGCTGCCCACCCATTTCATTTTGTGCGCTCTGGTCGGGGCTACCGCTTTGTACGGCAAGTGGCTGCCGCGTGACAGCGCGACTGGGGGGTGTTTCCTACCAGTGGAAAATCCATGGGACCCGCCCCCCCTCCTCCAATCCGGAAGAGGAAAGGGATTTGAAAACTTGAGGTCACTCGAAGCGTTAAGCTGCTTGAAAGTTGTTCTCTTAAAACAAAGAAAATTTGTTCATGTGCAACTTTTTCCATCGTTGATTCAAAGAAGATCTGCATTTTTATATTATAGGCAGGTAAGCATATACTGTAGAACAAAATAGAACAGAATATAATATAACTGGTCAGAATACTTGTTCCTAGCTTCCAGCTGTGCCATTCAACAACATCACACAAGCTGTTGGTGAATCTTTTTGAATTTTGAAGGGTATATAGATGCAAAGATGCCAGTTTACAGCCCTACAATAGATACAGCTCTACAATAGATAGTCGCGTCCAAGGCTGGATTTGTACCCCCAGGGGCCCCTGAGCATTGAAGCTCATAGCCCCCCCCGCCCACACACACACACACACGCCCAGGCCCGGCTCCAGCCATTATGCCGCTCTGGGCATTCTGGTGGCAGGGGAGGGGGGGTTAGAGAGTGACTGAGAAAGTGTCCCCATTATGCACAGGCCTTGTTTTTCTTTCGTTCAGTAAGGAAATGGAGTAAAATAAAATACATCTAAAATAAAAAATTATGTTTATAAATACATTAATATTTTATTTTTCCAGATTATTATTTATTTATTCGGAGGAACCGGGCAGGGAGACGCATAGCAGAACGGAGATTGCGTGCGCTAATTGTGCCCCGATCGCTCCCTAACCATTAGGCATAGAGAGGGAGACAGGGGTACAAATTGCGCCGTGCACCGATCACCCCCCACCACTCCCACCCCATGCCACCACACCAATTTTAATTTCATTACGATTGGATAATTTTCAAGATCAAGAGAATGGGTCAAGCATTGTGGCACATTTCAGTGGAGCCCGACATAAAAAACTAAATAAAAAAATGCATACATTTTCTTTTTCTCCCGTCTCGAAGGCCCTTTTGTGCTCAGGGGCCTCTGGACACGTGCCCAGATCGTCCATGTGGTAGATCCGGGCTTGGTCTCGTCCTAATATGCAGGTTATAAACTTTCGTGACCTTTTGTTGATTCCCGTCTGGGAAAATCACACCCTTGAAATCAGTTGTTAGTAGACTCCGCTACAATTTAAATTTTGTGTTGGTGTGAAATGAAACACAAAAATGTAGAATATTAGTAGTTAACGTGTTTTCTTAATAATCAAGGTATTTTCCTGCACATACACAGGTTCGCTGATGAACAGGATGGACATGCACATTTCACTTAGCATCACAATAGACAGCCATCAACTGTAATGCCTGGTGACCTGTACTAAAGCGGTCATAGAGTTAGTTCAGGCAGGCCACAAAGTCAAACGGTGTTTCTGAGATAATCACCCTCAAAATTTCCCCACACTTTGTTTCGTTCAGCTAGCTCCCAGAATGCAAATAGATGGAGGACCAACAGAGCCACATGGCTTCTTGACACCCTGCTGAATGGCGCAATCTCTGAATTGTTCTTGTGTTTATAGGGAATGTTGAACAGCATCATCGACACATCTTTGTTTAAAAAAAAAAGCTTTTATTTAACAGTAAGAATAGACTTGTTTTATGAAAGTGGAATTATTTAGGAATTTCAAAGTGCAGACAGCACAACAAACTGTACAGTCTATGTATATCAAGTCTTTGTATATCAACCTCGGTGTATCATTCAATATATAAATGTGCATTTGCCAAATATCTTCTAAGTTCTTGGAGTGATTATGTGGGCTAACCCCAAACCTACCCCAGCTACACTCCGAAGGCCTGTTTTGGACTGCCTCTTTTCATTTTCTTTTCGCCCCTGGCTGCATTTGCAGGGAAACTTGTGAATCTTGTCCATTGTTACTTGTTCATAATCTGCATCACCAACTCCAACGTCACATCACGTCATCAATTTCTTCTGTTGTAACAACAATGGGCATCAGTTTCTTCCGGTGGTTCTTGAAAATATTCCATTTCATCATCACATTCAGGTTGAAATCCGCTGTTTGAAATGTTCTCCAAGTCCCAGATAACGCCGGTATCAGATTCAGCATCACTGTTGGAGATCATTGCATAAAATGAAGTCTAGTACACGCTGCTTAAACTGACTTGGATCTATCTCACTGGTCGGATTAAGGTCCGTGATATCATTTAGAGCTTCTGCCACCCGCTCCTCGTAATCCATTACAACACGGAGATGAAAGTTTCACAGACAAGTGAAACTGAAGGCTCCTCGTCTTGTTTAAAGAAGTTACATCCGCTTTACTTCTTCGTTGGTATATTCCTGCACAACAATAAATCCAGGTGTTTGTGTAAAACTAGTAAGATTTAAAGGTTGAACTCTATCAAAACGGTTTCACATTATGACTTCACATCACATGGAATATGGATCACCTGGATCTCCGCTTTAAAGGAAATGATCGATCGGCCTTCGTGCTGTTCAGCGTCTTGGTAAGTGAACTGCGTTTCCCCATGTAATCTGACAGGACTATTTAACTTGACGGTTTAACATTTATCTATCATTTATAAATCAAATTGGTTTTGAAAACAAGGAACACGAATCTGGCCTGGAAAACATTACTTGGGTGGCGCATGGTAGGCAAAACAGCCACAGTCACATTCTAAAAGAATAACGAGGATAAGTGAAAGACTTTAAATGATAACACTGGTTATGCTGGATAACATATGACTTTAGATTAGATTAGATTCAAGTAATTGTCATTGTATAGAGCACAAGTACTGAGGTAACGAAATGCATTTCTCTGCATTTTACCCATCCTATTAACTGACGTATCTAGGAGCAGTGGGCTGCCAGGCAGTGGTGCCCGGTGAGTAAATGATAACAATGAGTAAGATGGATAACATGGTTTTTAGATGGTAACAAATGAGCATACTGGATATATTGTAGCCAAACAAGCAGCACATAGATGTACCTGTTAGCAAATGCTTAATCAAACAACTGTAGTGAGAGTACAAAACAAATGCATAACACAACAACTATAGTGAGTGAATGAATACTACAAGGATATGGGTGGTCCAATAATATGGTGGGTGATGGGTGTAAATTATGTGTGACGATCAGTGAAAGAAATGTGAGAAATAGAGGTGTGGAGTTTTCTATGCTTAAACATTAGGTGGTCATATTTGGTTATCAGAAGAAACTGTTTATACCTGATAATATTTTTTGATGGATTCAAATATACAAAACCATCTTTTAAGTGGTATCAACAGAAAAAGATGACCAAATATCAACCTTCATACAACAACAATCTTAATATAACAGGTACATGAGACACCATCATCATCATCATCATCATTTATCATCATCGTAGCCTTTTGGCAGTGAAGTTTACCAAGTCCCCTTTCACAGCAGTTGAATACGCTGCAGCTATTGATTGAGGGTGGTCACCTTCTTGTGCAGATTGTCATTGCCGATATTGAATATGGCCACTTGATCTTTGTATAATGCCAGTTGATTGAGGAGAGCCTTAGTTTTGAGGTGGGCCTGTAGTGCCTGGGGCCAGCGTTTGTTACCTGACCCATATTTCATATAGACGGATGGCTGTAGCTTGTGGAACCATGGCCAGAAGGGACCGGAAAACAGACAAAGACATAGTTGACACTGTGGCAGTTTGAGCAAAGACCTGGTCCACTGTGGTTTTTGGGCCCCTCCCTTGTGGGGAGTTATTTGGTGTAGCTGCGTCCGACGAGGCGCTGGATGGCGTGTCGGAAGAGTCTGGTGTGGTGGTGTGTGTGTGTGTGTGTGTGTGTGTGTGTGTGTGTGTGTGTGTGTGTGTGTGTGTGTGTAAGATGTCCACCGGTGAGTGTACATGACTTATACCAATTAGTTCTGGTGTATAAGGTCGGTATTATGTCGTGGCGCCTCCATGCATTGATCCCACACCCACTCCCACACCCCAACCCACACCTACAACAGCAAGCAGCACCCCCAGGGGCCCCAGAAGGCACTCGGCGGCGCTCTCTGCAGCCCCACCAGGTCGCAGCACACCTTTAGCCACCAGGTGCAAGCCCCCAGAACTAGGAGGGAGAGAGATGGAGTCTTTCGGGGCGTGGTGCGCCGACATGGCAAGAGTTTTATTGTTCATTTCAATATGTGGCACGCAGGCCACAATTATATATGTCACTGAGGATAAGGGAGGGAGATGGAGTCTTTCCGGCCATGGTGTGCCGACATGGCGAGAGTTTTATTGTTCATTTCAATATGGGGCACGCAGGCCACAATTATATATATCACTGAGGATTATTATAATAATTGTGATAATAATGATCCACTTGGGCGCAGGAGGAATGGCGTTCCACTGCTGGGCTGGGCGCCGATCCCCTCTGTAAGACAGGAAAACATTAAGAAAACTCCCTGCCTCAATGTCTGCCGTTGGCAGTTGCAGTTAAAATTGTGGGGGGTGGGGGTGCGAGTCCTTCAGGCAAGTCGAACCCGAATAACTTGCACCCCTCCTGCCTCGCAGACCCTGGTCTGGTGGATTGCTGTTCAGAGTAGGATTGGTGTGCGAGTGTATGTGTTCTAAGCAATTACGAGTGGGATTAAAAATTTCGGGATGGACAGTAAGCACGCTGGGGCAGGAGAGTGACAGGTAAGATGGCAGCAGCCCGCCGCATCCCCACCCACAAGCCCTAGCCCTATTGTGTGGTGTATGTACTGAGTATGAGTTTTGGCACTGGGAGCGATAGTAGAAGAAGTGTAAATGATGGAGTTATGTCAGTGATAAAAATAGCCCATGTTTCATTAAATGAATCAACATTGTTTTTGGATATTGCCAACAGTTTTTCCATTGAGATGTATTCTATTAATAAATGTAACCATTGGGATGTGGTGAGATTATCTCTGTTTTTTTCCAATTGATTAAAATTATTTTCTTGGCAATTGTTAGGGCGATCAAAATGGTGGTGTTTAAGTTGCGGAGTCAACTGAGGACAGGTAACCGAGGAGACATATAGTCGGGGAGATTGGAATGCTGCGACCCAGAAGGGTTGAAAGCTTCTTCGTGCTGTTGGTCCAGAAGGCTAGGATAGGTGGGCAGAACCTGAAGGCATGAAAGTACTCCTTTCTGGTATTAAGGGAACAGTGAGAGCAAATGTCTTCATCCACAAAACACATTTTGCATTCCGTGAAATAAGCTCTGTGAAGAATCTTATTGGATGAGTTGCATTTTGGAGTTGCAGGTCATAGAAAAGGCGCAAATAAGCTTCCACAGGTTGATATCGGTGGGAACAGCAAGGTCTCTTTCCTATTCTTTCCTCCTACAAAGTCGGTAAAGATAAAGTGTCATCTGTTTTTAATAAAGGTTTGTATATTCTGGAAAAAGGATTTTTTAAAAGACAGATATATGACACACCACAGCAAAAGCCACCATCTCACACATTTCTAAAATCGCCAGGAGCTTTCAAATAAGTTGAAAAAACCTTTCTTGAAGGAAAATTAGATTTTTCCTTTGTGTTTCTTTTATCTCTCAATGTATTTTCAAAAACAAGTTTGATAGTAGAAAAATGTTTAACCGTGGAGTTAAATATTCCCATTAGATTACATGGGGAAACACAGTTCACTTACTGAGACGCGGAACAGCGCTTAATAACGCCGATCGATCGTTTCCTTTAAAGCGAGTCTCCAGGTGAGGATCATTCATCCATATTCCATGTGATATTAAGTCACAATGTGAAACAGTTTTGATAGAATTCAACCTTTAAATCGTACTACTCTTCCACACACGGTTGTGAATCTGCGAAGAAGAAAAACCCTTTGCGTCACGCACCTACGTCACTTCCGTAAACAGATGGTTAAAGCGCAGCAGGTGTTTCAGTCTCATTTGTCTGTGAAAACGTTCTTCTCCGTATCGTTTTGGATTACACGAAGTGGGTGGCGGAAGCTCTGAATCATATTCCGGATATTCCATATTCCATATACCAGTGTGATATATCCAAGGTAGTGTTAGCCGCGCGTACTGGACTTTGTTTTCCCGCGATGATAGTCAGTTCTCGGACAGCGACGTGGAGAACGACAGTGCTGCTGAATCTGATATTATTCTGGACTTGGAGAACATTTCAAACGGCGAATTTCAAACTTAATGTGACGATGAAACAGAATATTTTCAAGAACCACCGCTTGAGACCGACAATTCCGTTGTTACAACGGAATCGTCAGGCGTCTCATCTCGTATGTGAGCGTCTCGTGTCGGTTACGCACATTTTAGAATTTTTAGTAACTTTCGAGCTTTTTGTGTGTAATCACTGGGTGTCAGGATGTATGTTTGGAGGTTAATGGAATTTATTATATTCTATGGGGGCAAAGTAAGATACCTACGGAAAGCTACCAGAGAAGCCTTCTGTGGCGTGTTTATGGATTATAAGTTGTGTATTATTTATTCATAATTTTTTTGATCGAATTTCCCCATTGGCACCCAGCTCATAAGATAAGCCTTACCGATATTCTCCAAACGACGAGCCCATGAAATTGGACCGATCATCATTATCCAGTGCAGCACATACCAACCCAAACACAACCTGGCCGGAGGCGGTTTGTTTTTCTTAAATCACGATCCCCTCGTCTCAGCAGCCACACAGAGAAGGCCATTATATTCAAAAACTTAATTGCCCTGCTAAGAGATGGGTTTTTTGGTGACGCAATTTTCCAAATAGGGATGGCACCATCCAGATTCTCCAGATGTCTTTTCTGCACCCTCCCAAATCCCAAGCAGTTTGTATAGTATAGATTGTTTGAAATCCTCTCATGATGAAAAGTCATCTCTTTTTGGAGATTCAGCTCTTTTCGAGTGACTTGGTAGATAGATTTGGACATTTTTTCTTTGTTTGTTTCTTTGTAGTTTGATTCGTCGGTGTAAAAGGTCATACGAGTTGGTTAGGCTCTGAGTTGCAAATGGAATTCTAAAAGATATTTATTTAGGAAGAATGCAAGTGTAAATCAGTCACATTCATTCATTTATTTATTTATGCCGTATGCTTTATGTTGTATGCCCAGCATGCTGGCCATACATGCTGGCAACAACACAACAAGACTAAGGTTAGTATTAATATACTCAAGAAGTCAAATGAGGTATGTTATTAAGGTAATAAGGTGCAGTACAAAGCTAGCAGCAAGAGGATACATATGTATATCAAGGGGATACATTTGTATTGTCAAAATGTAAATATTGTGCAGTCAGTTGGTCTTTGTGGGTGTCGTGTTCATGTCGTGTTTGGTTAGTTTAGTAGTTTGATGGCCTTTGGAAAAAAGCTGTTCCTGAATCTGGTGGTATTGCACCACGTGCTGCGGTACCACTTGCCAGAAGGTAGGAGGGTGAACAGTTTGTGTGCTGGGTGGGTGTGGTCCTTGATGATATTAGTGGCTTTCTTGCGGCAGCGAGACGGGTACAGGTCCTGGATGGATGGTTGTGCTGTTTTGGTGATCTTCTCTGCTGTCCTCACCGCTCTTTGTAGGGCTTTCTGCTCAGCAGCAGAGCAGCTGCCATACAAGACTGAGAGGCTGCTGGTGAGAATGCTCTCAATAGCTCCCCTGTAGAAGGTGGTGAGGGCAGAAGGGGGGAGGTCAGCTCTCCTCATCCCGCAAAGGAAGTAGAGGCGTTGCTGTGCCTTCTTTACTAGGGAGGTGGTTTTGATTTACCATGTCAGGTCGTCTGTGATGTGCACCCCCAGGAGCTTGGTGCCCTTCACAGACTCCACTGCTCTGCCATTGATGGTGAGTGGGATGTGTGGTGTGTGTTTCTTTCTGAAGTCCACAGTTATTTATTTTGTCTTGTTTGCATTGAGATGTAGATTATTGTTGTCACACCAGTTGATGAGTTGATGTACCTCCTCTCTGTAGGCTTTGTCGTCACTGATGAGGCCCACAACTGTTGTGTCATCTGCAAACTTAATGAAGTGGTTAAAGTTGTATCTGGCACAACAGTCATGCGTCGCCAGTGTGAACAGCAGAGGGGACAACACACTTCCTTGGGGGACTCCAGTGTTCACAGTGATGGTCTCTGAGGAGTTTTTGCCAACTCTTACTGTCTGTGGTCTATCAGTAAGGAAGTCCTGTAGCCAGTTGCAGAGTGGGGTGCTGATGCCTACTTCGCTGAGTTTATTTACCAGGTGTTGGGGGATGACTGTGTTGAAGGCGGAACTGAAGTCAATGAACAGTATCCGCATGTAACTGTTTTTGTTTTCCAGATGAGCCAGGCATAGGTGGAGTGCTGTTGCTATGGCATCATCAGTGGAGCGATTGGGACGGTATGCAAACTGGAATGGATCAAGTGTAGTGGGGAGACTGGATGTTATATGGGCCTTGAACAATCTTTCAAGGCACTTCATCATGATGGGCGTGAGTGCTATGGGTCGGTAGTCGTTCAGTGTTGAGGCTGGGGATTTCTTGGGTAACGGTATGATGGTGGTGGCTTTGAAGCATGCTGGTATGATGGCTTGGCTCAGAGAGGTGTTGGGCACCCGCCGCAAAGGAGCAACACAGCCGGAGCAAAGGCCGACAGCGGCCCACCCGATCGCCCCCCTGGCCAACCACACCCCCACACCAACCCACCACCACCACGCCACCCCGGAAAACCCCAGTGCTCAATGTGTGCTGTTGGTAATTGCAGTTAAAATTGCGTGCCAGTGTATGTGTTTTAAGCTAATGTGAGTGGGATTAAAATTTTGGGACGGACGAGAAGTACTCTTCGGCAGGAGCGTGACAGGCAAGATGGCAGCTGCCCACCGCGTCCCCACCCACATAGCCTGCACCCCACCCATCGCGCAAGCCCTCTGTCTATTGTGTGGTGTATGTGCTGAGTATGAGTGTTGGCACTGGGAGAGATAGGCGAGTCGCGACCGGATCGATATAGTGGCGCAGCAGGCCGGGGAGCAACCACACAGACCCCCTCCCCCCGGACCCAAACGCGCCCCAGTGCGCCCACCTCCCGTACCTGGTGGCAGCCAACCTACAGTGATCAGCCAAGGGCGCAGAGCGTCCGCCATGCGCCTCTGCCATGTGCCTCCACCATGCGCCTCCGCCATGTCGGACCCATCGGGACCCTGGTCAGCCCCCAGCCGCCGAGCATGCAGACTACAGAACAGAGGGCAGCAGATGGCACCCCCACCCACAGCCCGACCCCCCAGCGACGAGCACTCCGTGCACCGAGAGCGTCGGAGGGCAGGTACCTCGGCAGCCCGGTGTGATGGCAGGAGACCGCCCCCCACGAAGGAGGCCACATGGTGAGCCCCGCGCCTCGCACAGCCAGCCAGGGTCAGGACTCAGGTTGACAGAACCAGACAGAACGCCTAACCAGCCCAGGCATGACGGGCCACCCCCCCAGGTTTCCCAAAGTAAGGATGGTGATATTTCAGTCATTTGGTTCAATGTAGGAAGTCCATTCTCTTGAAAAGAAATGGTTAAACTCTTTATCTGTCAAAAGTGAGGTGTTAAACCGTCACCTGCCGGGAGGGTTCTGGTTGGTTTCATTTATGAGGCTGAAACTATATCGGCCCGTGATCGGAAATTGCAATAGAGTGGATTTCAGGATTAGTGATAAGTGATCGAGAAAAGGTAGATTCTAGACTTTGGTGGGGTGGTGAATAATATGTGTATTCTCTAGAAAGTTTGTTATTTGATCGCCAACAATCCCCAAGAGCAAGATCACTCATATTGTTTTGTAGTGTCCGACGAACGCCAGGATTTTGAATATCTCTGGGTTGAGAACGGTCTAAATTTGGATCCAGTACTGTGTTGAAGTCTACTCCCAATACGATAATTGATTCAGAGAATTCTAAAAGTTTTGAAAATATATTGTGAAAGAAATTTGGGTCATCCTCATTGGAGCAATAGATATTAGCTATGCTTCATTTGATGTTACCTAAAATGCCATTCATCATTATGAAACGCCCTTCTGGGTCTGATATTGTAGTTTTATTTTGATATTGGATACTTTTATTGATCAATATCGATACACCTGTTTTTTGAATTGTATGATGCGGAAAACATCTGATTAACCCATTTAGCTTTGAGTTTGAGGTGCTCAGATGCAGTGAGGTGGGTTTCTTGCAGTAGATAAAAGCTGGGGTTCATCTTGGTGAGGTGAGTTAGGATTTTGCTACGTTTAGCAGGTGAGCCCAAGCCTCTCACATTCCAACCAACAAACTTAATGGGCGTCAGTGAAGCTAGTTAGGGGGTGATGGCACAGTGCATCCAAGTCAATATCTATACTACTGTTTTCATGCTTTCCCAAAGATAAGTCTGGGGTTTCCTCCTTTATATTCCTTTTCACTGCCATAGTTTTGTAGGATGTTTGTAGGGACACATAACTACACAAACACATGACAAGTAGACAAAGATATACACAGAACATTACCGGATTAGACATACATAAAGTGAAAGACATTATAGAGTGAGAGTGATAGGAGAAGTAAGGAGAGAGGGATTAGGGAGGTGAGACGATGAGAGAAGTATGGAGGGGGAATTCGGAAGGTGAAATGAGAGTGAGTGATATTTTAAATCCTGATATAGATAGCATGCCTATTCCTACATCTTGCAGGGTATAATAACCGGAATTACAAGAATACATACAGAATAACCAGGGTGTGGTGGAGGAGTCTCGGTATAACAGACCGTCTATATACAATTTGTCAACAACCATCGATACGCATTTACCATTCTGCCGGTTCTCCTTCAGGACAGGATACAAACACCTTCCGTCGGTCGTTGATCTCCCGGGGGAATTGATCGTTCATGCCTAGCGCTGTTCCTTTCAGTTCTCGTCCTTTGCTTTTAACCAGCTCCTTGTGCTTGAAGTGTTCAAACTTAGCAATGATAGAGCGGGGACAGTTCCCCACACGGTGTCCCAGTCGATGAACTCGGTGAAAGGTGATCTGCTTCATGGTGTCCGTCGGGAGTTTCAGGGCGGTGCGGAGAAAGTCTTTCACCATATTTCTGGGGACTCTGTGTTGTTCTCTGGGATCCCAGAAAATATGAGGTTGTCCCGCATACTTCTGGATTGAATATCCAGGATAGTCTCTTTCATTATTTTTTTAAATTTTTTTACAACTTCCATCTCCGCTGCGAAACGCTTCGCGGAGGTTTTTAGATCCGCGTTGTCTTTTTTGCATCTCGACGACCGTGCGGTGCAGGAAATCAAGACTGGCTTTGATCTCGTAAATGTCTCCGAGAAGTGGACCGAGCAAGTCCAGCTTCTTGATAATCTCATCCAAGACACTAACCTCTATTCGCTTTGTTATTTTGTCTGAGGTGGAGCTACCGGTGCGTTAGTTAGTGTAGCAGGGTGCCGCCATGTTGGATCTCCACTCACTACTCATTTCCACTTCTTCTATCCTTTTGCTCCCCTTCCCACCTTTAATATTTTACCTTAAGGTTGGAAAGGCTATAAGCTAATTGTTTCCAAAAATGTGTTTCAGATGAGTAATTCCTTGTCTTTTCCAAGATCTAAAGATTATTGGTCTGTATTTAGCCAGAAAATCTCGGTTGTGCCAGATTGGAGTGAATTTGTTTGGAGACAGAGTGTAACAACTGACTTTGTTGAATCTCCACCAGGCTGACAAAGTCATTGCAATGAATGGGTTTTTAACGCAATCATGTTTCCTCATTGATTCAGTAAGGAATTGGATATCAGATATTTATAAATCCTGACATTCTGTTTGTTCAATGTCTCGCCATCCATGGCCCAATTGTTGCTCTGGTTCTAACTATTTAATTATAAATTGGAGATGGTTCGCTTAATAGTAGTATCTGAAGTTTATGGCTGCTAGGCCTCCACAGTCTTTGTTTTTTGCTGTAGTGTTTTCTAGTATAATTCTTGGTTTCTTGTATTTACAATAGAATTTATTGATTGAGTCGAGAGTATTAAACCAATTTACTGTTGGTTGGACCGGGGTCTGACATAATATTGTTTATTTTTGGAAGTATATTCATTTTCACTGCTGCTATCCTACCAATTAGTGAGAAGGGTAGGCTGTTCCATCAAGTGTGGTCTTCTTCAATGGATTTGAGCAAAGGAATAAAGTTAAGGGTAAACAAATCTGATTGATGGGGATATCAATACTAAGGTATCTAATGTTGCCGTTGTGATAGTTAAGGGAAGTTTCTGGGTTACAGCATTACAGTCCTCCCCACTGAGTGGTAAGACCATGGTTTTAGTCCATTTTATTAAATAGTCTGAGATAGCTGAAAATGTATATATATATTACATTGAACATCTCCGGTAGGGTTAATTTTGGGTTCCGTAAATACACTAAAATTTTGTCTGCATAGAGACCAGTGACGTGCGGTGAGGTTCGTGCCTGGTGTGGCACTGACTTTTTCAGAGTCAGATTTACAAATATATGAACCCAATAGAGTAGCTTAAATTCACCGTTCAGTTGGCAGCTTGCACATTGACTACTGGTTGTGTTTCATATCTCATATAAGTATTCTTTACACACACATAGTTAAGGTACATATTTGGACAAAGAAGAACGTTAATTTTATAGCAGCTCAGAGAAAGAGCGCATTTGCTCTGCACCCTCTGTGTATTCTTAATTTGCCATCGCAATTCCACATTTACTATTAGTATTTAATGAATTACATACTCATTCACTACAAATAAAAGGATATACTGCAGTGTATGCATGGTCTTACCTTTACTTGTAAATTGAGTCCATTCTCCTATCATTCTGGACAAAAATCTCTCTGACTTTGTTGTAAAAGTCCTCCTTATCTTCCTTTAGTTTAAAAGTCTCTCCGTCTCAATGGAGATTATTGAAGCACACGTCCCCTTCATTGAGGCAGAAGTACTGGCTGCCTCACCTTATGCTTTTTCTCTGTGGTTTTATGTCCGATAAGCAAGACTAAATAAGTTATACACATACATGAAATACAGTACCTATTTTGTAGAAAGTGAGGACATATAATAAAAGTGTCTTCAATTATAACATTGGTGACAAACAGTGAGAAAGCAATGCGCTCAAGCCAGTTTGTGCATGCGCTCAACCCTCTTTGTGAGGGATTGCACAATCTGAGATGAGGCTCCGCGCCTTGCTGCCTCACTTTGTGCGTCTCCCCTCTAATTGAACAGAAATATGCTAATTCAGCGATTTTGATAATAAAAATGATTGAAATTACTGGAATCGTTACAATTATAGCACAGATCGGTAGACAAATATTAATATTTATAAATATAATCTTTTTTTTTTTCTTTTCACGATGACTCCACTGACCACATGTCCCTGATAGAGACTGATTTTGGGAACAGAGTTTCCTGTTTGTATGCTAATGATATTCCTGTTTTGATGGATAGCTGCCGCGAGGGGTTCAATAAAGATGGTGAATAGTAAAGGGGAGAGCGAATATCCTTGCCACATTGTAAAGTGAACCGCTGTTAAGTGTAACCATTGGTGATGACAGAAGCAGATGGTAAGTTTTTGACAGAATTCCGATCCATTGAATGAGTGACTCGCAAAAGAGATGATAAATTAACTCTGTCAAATGCTTTTCAGGCATCTAAAGAAGCAATAACAGTATTTAAGTTGTTCCTATGCTGATCAGACTGAATAAACGGCGCATGTTGCTGGATAAGTGTCAAAGTGTCAAAGTGTCAAACATGACAAAGCCTGTTCTGTCTGGGTGAATTTGAAATGGTATTACTTTTTCAATTCTGTTGGTTAGTGTTTTACTAATAATCTTTAAATAACAAATAATTAGGCTTATGGGTCTATAACTGCAGGTGAAGGCTGGGTCCATATTGGGTTTCAGCAAAACCAAAATGAGAGCAGTATTCATGTGCGGAGGCATGGTGGAGGTTGACTTTATCTCTATAACCATTCTGAACTCCACTGGTCTGATCCAGGTGATTTATTGTTGGGTATAGAGAAGAGAGCTTTCCTGAGTTATTTTTAGAGTAAGCTGTTTATCCGATGTGGTAGCCTGCTCTGTGGATTGTTGTTTTTTTATAATTTAAAAATGTATTGTAGACAAAATATCTATCTATCTATGATTCTAGGAATCTGTCTGTCTGTATGTCTACCCTTCGATTATATTGACAACCGTTCATCCGATCTATGTCGCACTTGGTGGGTGTACTGCTGGGGACCTAAGAACATGCAATGTCGAATTTGGTGTAATTTGGACATGTGTAATATTAATAAACTGAATAAACAAGCCAACAGCAAGCCACCCTGAGCCGCTTTGTGCAGCTGGGGAGAATTGTGACATCATCCAATTCCAATATTATTTGGTGCTAATTTGTTTTTATTGCAAAGTTGTCCTTATATTTTGTTAAACTGTGCCATTTTGAATGGGCATGCAGGACACAGGACTAAATCATTGACATTTTGTTAAACTAAAAAATTGAAATGCCTTAAATGTCAAACGGGCATGTACTAGTCTATCTATAAATTCAGGAATGTCTGTCTGTCTGTCTGTATGTATGTTATATGTACTGTACAGTATGTATGTCCTTCGATTATCTCAATGGATAATCCTATCTACTTCACACATGGCTGGGTGTATTGCTGGGGACCCAGGGACGTGCATTGGCAAATTTGGTGCAATTTTGACACGTGACAAATGTTAGATTAATAAACTTTCAAGCAGGGTTGGGGCTTCAGGGCTTAGCGACTGAGTCACAGTCTTTCCCTGGTGCATGACTTTAACAGGCAGTTCCATCTTCCATTGTGGAACACAGGAGTGAATCCTTGCCATTTTGTTAAACTGTGCTGTTCACATGGCTTAGAAAGTCTTACATTTTGAACGGGTATGCACTAGTAGACAAAAATGGAACTATATAAACATTTTAATGGTAATTAGGCCTCACCAATAACCATACCATACCAATGTGATGTGCTTCATTTTTCAATGTCATGGAGAGCGCATGGTGCTTAAATGCTATTAGGCTTAATACTTATAGCAGCAAAGGAATTACCACTTCATTTAAATCATATATGTATATATATATATATATATATATATATATATATATATATGTTGTATAATATAATGTAAAAAATAAGTTGTACAATATATACTATATAGATTTAATTCAAATTATTAATTCAAGATATTATGGACAGCAATATTTTCACCAAAAGGGATTATTTTTTCCAAGGCAATGAGTGCCTTACACATTTCTCTGTGTTTTGGCCTCCTGTCCACACGCAAATCTGCCTTTTAGGTCACTGGAAACTAAAGTTTTGGAAAACGGCTTCCAGGGTGTCTCCATTCAAAGTTTAAGAGTCCGGTGGGGAGGTGGTGGAGTCCGCGTGGACTCCACTTGGTTGCTCATTGTCATTGTAAAAATCTAATTTCTGGGATCTTAAAATGTCAACCCATCAAGCATTTGACCTTATTTATTTGCTAGAATTTTCCTGGAATCTCCAAACATTTTCATATTTATTTATTTATTATGTGGAATTTGTGTCTGACACTGACTCAGGGTCTAAAGGATGGGAACGATTCCCCTTTCAGAGTCGTTCTAATTCTTCTAATTTACTACAAATGCAAGGCTTTAAAATATCCATTATCTAACCTTGACTGTAGGAATCACAATCACTTGGTATGGGTATTTGGTATTGGAATACCGGCCTTGGTATTCACTTGGTTTCGGCTCAAAAGAGCCCCCCTTTCCCTACTGATATTCATTATTCCAACAAAAATCCTGAACCATGTCTCATTACGGTTGATATTTACACTGGGACAGTGTTTTGCAATTGCCTTCGGAATCGTTTTAAATGACGTGGGAAAGGTAGCCCTAACTATCTTTTATTTACCTCCCTCAACCCAGCGCAAAATAAATGGGAAAACATGTAGTGTACTCCACATACTGTATCTCTGGCCGTGCAGGTAAACTGTGAATCATAATAAGCTTCCTCCCTCATTGAAAATCACAACATGCACACAATGGACTGCAGCTAACAAAAGGCCAAAGCCACCAAAATATAATTGGAAACCAGTTTGCAGAAGAGATGGAATGATCGATTCAGGTGGGACAGCCGGGGCACGCTTTATGAGCTGCACCCGCCACGTTCCGCGTTTATAACCCCCTCCCCAAAGATCACGGCAGCCATGATTGCAGCTTATTAGAGAATTGACAGGGACTAAATTGAGCTCTGTGTCTGCAACGATGATCCGGATTAAAGGTTCATGCAAGTCTGAGAGGATCAACAGCGGCTGCATTTTTCCTGACGACTGAGCATTGAACTCTGGCTGGAGTTGTAGCTCATATCAGTCATGTGCATATAGTATGTTGCTGTGGTGTGGGGATGGTGTGGTTTAAGCAGCCACACCTGTCTTAGGTCTATGATATTGGGCCTGGGATCAGGGTGGCTGGACAGCTGTTGCTCGTCAGAGCAATCAACGTGCAACAGGTAAATCACCCATCCCCACGTGCACCTTGCATGGTTGTCGCTGCCATCGATGTATGAATGTGTGGGTGAATGTGAGGCGTATATTGTGTATATAAGTGCTTTGAGTGGTCGCAAGACTGGACAAGCGCTATGTAAAATGTTTAACATGTTTCTATCTTACATCTTGCAACTCTCTCCAATAAAATGGTGCGTTAGCAACATCACTGCATGTATCTCTGTGTTGCAGGGCCATGAAAACGCCACTAAGGTGGCGTGTGGCAGGCAGAACTGCCACAGTAGCGTTATAGCGGTTTTCTGACCAATTCCACATAATAATCATTGCTCTCTATCAATGGTTTCCCTGAATGTACTGTTTTTGTATTTTATTCATCTTCAAAACCAAGCATTCATTGCAACGTGCTTTGCTGAAATTATGATAATGCTGTTATGCCTTGACCCAATCCACTGTATATAAGTACAGTAATAACCAAAATGTCTACTGTACTATTTACGGGGGGTGGGCTGGCTATTATTCAATCTGATACTTTTTAAAATGTTATTTCCCATAATTTCAAACTGTTCAGAGCACAAACGCGCAGAATGCTTTGCTATTTAGAAACTTGACCATAGTCGGAGTGGCCATTGGAAGCAGTGGGAAAAATCCCAGTGGGCCTGTCGCTCTGTGGGCCAGAGCAGCCTGAGCAGCACATCATACAAAAACATGAGTGAGAGAGATCAGAGAGATCGGTGTCGCTGGCCCACTTTGATTATGCACCAGCCCTCATAATCAAAGTAGGCCGACGACTCGCATCTTTCTAACTCCACCCAAGTCCCAGCAGTCAACGGAAGCGCGTTGAAACAAGTGGATTCATAACCGAGTCGGTCTGAATGGACAACGATTTGAGTACAAAGAGGAAAGGCGGCAACGAAAAGGCTAAAGATAAAAAAAAAAAGAAGTCAGCCTGATCAGCCTCATTTAGCGCTGATTGGTCGGACCCGGCTGAGAGAGTTTTCTTATGTGTTGTTTGTCTTGCAGTGGGGAGGACGCTGCTCCAGGCGACTCCTGCGGACCTGACCGCGACCAAGGAGACACAGACTCTGATTGTTCCTTTTATTTTTATGTCCTCCTTTTGGCCTGCAAGTCTTTTGTTTCCAGTTGTTAAGATAAAATAAAATATAATAAAACTCACACCATGTCAGCGTCCCACTGTCAAAACTACTCAGACTCCCTCCCTGAACCCCTACGTGTGGGCAGAGACGCCCACAATTATTTATCATTTATGCACCAGCAATACCCTAAAACTAGTACAAATATATACAAGCTGGTGTTTGTTTATTTAAATATTATTTTATTGTTTATAGACCAACAATACCCAGGCCAGGAATGGTCTGTCCGTTAACATCAGGCAAAAATAAAAAGTTCAATTTTAGTTATTATTTAGAGTTAGTTTGTTTATTACATTTTTTTTAATTGCACTTTTGAAGTACAAATGCATTATCTGATCGATTTCCTGTGTTGAAAGAGATTATACAGTCTGTTTAAATATAGACATTCATGAAACACTGAGTCTGCCTGAATCTTTCATGGTCTCCTCACAGTGGCCTGCTGGCAACAAATCTTTTACTTCTTATAAAATATATCTTGTTGTAGTGTTACTCAGTAGCCTAGAGTATCCATCCATTATGCTAATAAGTTGTGGTATCAAGGCCTCGTGTGTTTGTAAGAGGCGGGGCAGGTGGAGTATCTGCGGTTGTGGTGGGCTGGTCTGGGTAAAACAGTACAGGGCCATTTTTTAGTCCCAGTCCCTGGCCTTAATACATCTTCTCACTCGTGATGCAAGACACAAACGAATCGTGAACAATTCATTCATAGTGAACTAATTTCTTAAATGACTCAGAAGTCAGGAGTCACTCCTGCAAAAGGGTCGTTTATTTGTTTCGTGCCCAACTCGCCAATTGCAGCCAGACACACAGGCATTCACTGATACACGCGAACGAGAAGGGCCATGAGCTGTGACAACCTACTTTTCCAACAACAAGCTCTAAGTTTTGAGAGAGAGAGAGAGAGAATCTTTGACTCGCAATCTGAAAATAATTACAGAATTACAAATTAATTCATATTGAATGTGGCTGATTTACACTTTGAGAATTCCATTCTCAACTCAGTCGGAAAATTTAACAAATCTTTTTACAGATTGACATAAAGAGCCGAACATTCCATTACTACTTCTCAGTGTGCTTAGATGCCGTCCAAAAGGGCAAACATCAAGGCCTTCAGAGAATGTTAAATCTTTGCTTTTAAAACAAGAAAAAAAAAAAGAAAAAGAAAACGGCAAACCTATCCTTTAAAGCAAATACACCGAGCACAGAACCTCCCCGGTCTGTTTAATGCATTTTAATTAAAACACTGTAAGGGCCTCTGAGCCCTGCTCTAGTGCGAGTGTGTCTGCAATCACGGATGGGAAGGTTGTGTGGATTTCTCTCCAGCTACCCTGACACACACACACACACACACTCACATGCACACAGACTTCCACTTTGCCAACAGGGAACATAACCAGAGCCTTGAAATGAGATCTGAGGGGTTCCCTGGACTCCCGAGCTCTGGTGATGGTGATGGCTGCCAAGCGTGCGGTAGGGGCGTGGGGGGGGGGGGGGGGCAACAGTCGCGGCTTTGCCCCTTATGTTCATTTACATCTTGACATTTTCAGGAATCCTTTTCAGTGGGAAATTACATTGACCCGCTGATCAAAATGTCAAATGTTTTAATACAAGTTAATCCACCGCTATAAATCCCGTTGCGCGCAAGATATAAACTTCGGAGATTCAATTTAATTATTTAAGTCAAGAAGATGGCCGATGTTAAAATTTTTATCTTGTCATATTAACCTTTAATAGCCACATTGGCCGTCTAGCTTGGAGTAGAAACAGTAATCCATGCTGTCTTTTCATTACTCTGCAAAAATGAAAAATTTGCAGACCATCCATTTCATCGGGTTTTTTTTGAGTTTGGTTGACTCTTTCACGCTCTTGATTCTTTCACACTAGAAACAGCAATTTGCACCTCTTAATTTTGTCCCAAGAATGAATGGTTCCCAAATGCTTTGGATGTACTGCGCAATTGAAAATGAATTGTATATCCATATCCATTATTACTTTATCATATTCAATGCAAATAATATTATATATATATATATATATATATATATATATATATATATATATACCGCACAGGGAGGCCGACCGCCCTGCTGCGCTGCCACTGCCCGCATTACAGATTCCTAATGTGGAATGTCCTACTTTTTTTTTTTTTTTTGGAGAAGTGGCAGCTGGCCAAGACTCAAAGAATTCGCCACTCTTCCCTCCTCTAACACATCTCGCTCCTTCATTATGTATGCCAGGCGACAGCGGGCCGGCGAGAGAGAGGGCGCGCGGGTGTCAGGTGCTCCTTCTAGCAATGGCACTGGAGATTAAATGTCCCCCCCCCCCCACCAATGGGTGTGTGCTTATAAATGCACACATGTGTCATCAGTACGTGGTTTTAGTGAACCTACTTGGGACAGTCCGGATACTGGGACTGGAAATGGGAAGTAAAATAAGCTTTCGCTTAAAGGGTTGATAGCATGAAATTACGAGAGTTGCCCCCGTCCAATATGTCATTGTAAATTATAACATTATCATTTTAAATAATGGCAGCTCTGCGCCCCGATCGCTCCCTCTCTGACGCACCAATCATGTGTGCCAGCGATGGGGCACGTGTGACCAGTGCGCCAAAACAGTGTGTTTTTATTTTAGAAGTAAGATATTTTATCTTACATTATTCCCTTTGGGAACAGGGGTTCCCAAAAGATCACTCTGATCGGAGCTGCGGAGCTCCGCAGCGTTAGGGGAGGGGTCAAGCCAAATATGACCACTCTACGTCATCAAGTCATGATTTAGGCCCGGGCCCACACAAAAATGGTGAGAAACAGTCTAATTGTTTAACTCCACAATCAAAGCACTACGTCGTTCACAGCCTTTTCACATCATTTCAGCAATTACTGTCTTACATGTATAATGTGTTTTGAAACAAATCACTGAATTAACTCTACAGTGACTTTAACAGAGCGCTTTCCTCCTACTTCCACAAATATTAGCGAGCACTTAATGAAGGTAATCGTTTCCTGCCAGCGCCAAGGGAGCTATACTGATGGTACACTCAAAGCACTTTTACCACAGTCTATATTATGTACAGCTACATGCTGAAAGCTTAATTAGGGATAATGCTGTTACGAGTTATCAGTACAATGCCGAAATTTTCTCCTTGTGCAGATACCGTAGGGGCTTGTTTTTGCAAACCCCATGCAACCGATGGTCGTTTGAGAGTCTGAAATGTTGTGTTGAATAAATACACGTGAAAACTGTTCCCCCTTTAAACTTCAGGAACAAACATATACACACAAGTTATCGTTCGTAATTTACTCACACTATTAGACGGCTCCTTAGAATACTTAATTCTGATCAGTCAATAGCCGTCATCAGCGGTGCTATTTATAATGAACAATCAGAATCAAGTATTCCACAGTGCTGCCTACATGCTAATGCTAATACTCGCTAGTGGCACAAAATTTCGACGGTATATAGTAACTACAATGGAAGTCTTGAACAGATAGGAGGTGGGGATATGTCCAATGTTAAATTAACAGCAGTACATAGGTATGTAAGCGCATCTTGAGTAAAACTATGTGGTGTGGGGGTGGTGTGGTTTAAGCACCACACACACGCACACACACACACGCACACACGCACACACGCACACACACACACACACACACACACACACACACACACACACACACACACACACACACACACACACACACACACACACACACTTTATGTGGAAAACACTGCATTGGAGAGAGGAAAACTGGTAGTGGTTTAGGGGAGCGTTCCGGACGGGTGCTTTCCCAGTAAATATACGGATTATCCTGGCTGGTTTTTTTTTGATGGTCGGACTGTCCACTGGATCCAACTGGATTCGACTGCTTCGTCTGCTGCTGCATCGTCGTTGTTCCTGGATGCCATCACCTCTCGTCGGACGTCCGTCACATGGACATTGTGCTCGGGTCCAGGGGTGGTAGGAGCGGAATTGGGGAACTAAACTGAGGAATATTTTGTTTCGATGTTTTTTTTTAATTCTGAGTACTGAGTACTGAGTTTATTTCTTGGGGTTTTCTTCTTCTTATGGTTCTTGGGCCCAAGACAAGCAAACTGTTTCATTTAACTCTTTTTGTGAAGTGATTCTGGGTCAATGTTGATCTTGTTGCCGCAGTGTTGAGAGAACATATACATTTAAGTACATACAGTAAAAACATAACTTCTATTCTCCCAAATCGTGGTCACGTGCTGTTGTGTGGGTTGGAGGTCTCATAAATCTTAATAAGCTACATACAATCCCCTTTCCAATCAGATGTGAACCTGGAATCTTAAGTAAGCTGATACAACCTAAGACATAGACTTTTAGCATAGGTACCCCTATCACGTAGGGGTCACCAGAAGGATACAACAGGCGTGCAGCCACACTGATCCCGGGCCCAATTACCTAGACCCAAGACAGGTGTGGCTGCTTAAACCACACTACCCCCACACTACAAACTTCTACAACATTAATTTCATCAACACTTTAACACACAATTTAACACAAAAAAACTTTAATATATTATTGTGAGATGTGAATACATAAAAAATAATATTAAATATATCCTTTGAGTAGGTTTGACTAACCCATTTAATGTTGTAGGGCGAAGTTTGTTGTTGATGTAAAAGTTTGCGACATTGTTGCAGTGTTGGCTACATTGCCGCGGACTATTTTTCTCTGCGTCGCAGAGTTGCTCTGCATTTAAGCTCTTAAACTAGGCACACTGGTTAAAAAATCATTTCAAATCAATATTCCCACCTTATTTGGCGATAGTGTCGCCACCCCTCCCGGTCGCCTGCGCCGGCGCTCCGGTCGACTTTGCACATTTTAGTATTTTTTTCCGTCTTTCCCTTTACCTATTCTATTTAATTTTATTTAATTTTATTCTATATATTTTAATTTTATTCTATAGTATTCGACTTACTGCATTACGTTTTAGGAATCAGTTAGTTGGTCAAGTAGAAATTCTTAGGTAGCTACTGTTCAGTCGAGGACATGTTGTGTGTAATCACCGGGTGCGTTGCATTGACATTTCACTGCATGTACAGTATGTATGAAAGTATGGATATGTATGTGACGAATAAACCTCTTGAATCTAGAATCTTGAATCTTGAATCTTGAGTGTATTGTTTTTTTTGTAAGAAGCCTTATAATATGCGGGCTAATGTGCAGTCAGTTGGTCATTATCACAAAATTACCCCCATTTGCAGTGACTTAAGAACTCTGAAGACCTGAACATCCATTAATACACCTGTGACTGTAACCTTTAACCCTATCCTGCATTCGGTAGAATCCTTTCAAGTCCATTAACAGCTTAAAGATTTCAATACACATTTGATAATAGATAGTTGTCTTGGTAACCGCCTTTGCCTAGAAGCTGACTGACGTTTGCTGGCAGAAAAGTTGGGATCATCATTTCAGAGAAACAGGGTTCGTTCCACAACCTAATTCTGTACAATTTTTCAGAACCGCCACGGAAAAAAAACAAAAAACTAACAGAATACGCTCATCAATCGCAATATGGATAAAAAAAAAAAAAAAAACCCTGCTCGGTATTTGGGGCGAGGATGATGAAAGCTCCAGATTCTGATGTCGGAAACTGAGGTTAGCGACTGAGAGAACGCTCAGCAGAGTGGAATGAAAGGAGGCGACCCACATCTGCTGAGGAAGCAGGTAAATAGAGACAGATGAGAGGAAGTTAGTGTGTGTGCGTGTGTGTGCGTGTGTGTGCGTGTCAGACTAGGTCATGCCTCTGCCTCACCTCATTACTCTGATAGCTTTCGCATAATTCCAGTGTGGCGTCCATACGGGAAATCAAAAAAATATATATCTAAAACATAAAAAAATTGCCCTGGCCTTGGACTCACAGATCATCTCCATCCATCAACGCCAAGGCCAAACCGTAAAGTAACACACAGACACACACACAGGTTTCTGTTCAGCGCCTTGTTGACAGCATGAAACGCTGCGCGTCTATGCGACACTCGACCTGACGAACGGTGTTTTCGCAACTGTGACGTGAGTCGACTTTTTTCCGTACAACTGGTAGGGGACAAAAACAACCTTTTCATTCTGACGAGATAAAACACGAGCACATTGAAGCCTAATTGAGAGGGGGACTCTCTATATCACCCCATTACGCACAGGGCTTTTTTAATGTTTATTAATTTAGGAAATGACGGGAAAAAAATATAAATAAAATATTTGATATAAATTAAAATATATTGGTTTTGTTTGTAGAAATGGGGAACTGGAAGCGCAGTGGATCACTCGGATCTACCGTCAACGTTATCAGCAGCCTTTTTTTTTTTTGAAAGTTCAAAATACAGGAGATTTACAGGAAAATATGTAAATAACTGGACAGAGGGAGAGGGTAAATTATTACATATTATTATTACTTACAATTATTTTGTAAATACTTACATTTCCACCGTCTGTAGTTTTGTCACGGGAAGTTGGTATTGATTCCTCTTTTTTTTAAAGATTTGTGCTTACACAATAGGCCTCGGGTTAGCTGGAGTGGTGGGATGCGAGCTATGTTGATGTTGGGATGTGGCTGACAGATGCTTTCCTGCGGTAGTGGAGTGTCTATACGGCTGAGGCCTCAGGGGTGGCTTCGGGGCCTTTTCTGCTGCTTGGAGGCGCTACGATATAATTCCGACCTCATACACCAGAACCAATTGGGACAAGTCCTGTACACTCACACACACACACATCACACACACATGCACACACACACACACACACACACATGCACACACACACACGCGCACACACACACACACAGACGCGCGCACTCACCCACCACCAGCTCCTGCTTTGAACACACCTCCCAACACCCTCCTGGTTACATCCCTCTCCTTTCCTCCCTCATTAACACCATAACTATGACAGCTGAATCGCAGTTGTTTGGTTCTATGTTTATTTGTCTCACCCGTTGTGATTCTCCCCCTCTTGGAGTAGTAATTAGTTGTTTATAGACCAAAACATGGCAAGAGCGTTCTCCAAAGAGGGGGATTGGTGGTGGTTCTGTGTAACAAAAAACTGTGCTCTTGTCATTCTACAGGTCATCAACAGGACAGAGTTATTGCAGCAGTACTTCATGATTGAAGAATTAATAAAGAGTTGCATTGCAGGTTGAGAAGTTGAACTCCACTTGCAGACTAACTCTGTCCTAGATGCAGGACAGAGTTATGCCCAGCATGATGACAGCACAGGTTTAAAAAAAGAAAAAAAAAGAAAAAAGTAAAACAGAAAGAGAAACACGCAAAAAAATGGCAAATCTTCGGTGGAGATACTCACATTGGGGGCAGGATTATTCTAATGAGCCTCCACTTGACGTAGGAAGGGGAGGCAAATCTCCACTGCTTGTTGAATCACATGTTTTTTGAAAAAGTCAGCTCACAAAAAAAGACTGGGTTGTCTTATTTGACAGTTTGTGTGTTAGTAGGCCCATCAGAGACCCAAATGTACGTGCACAAGCACTGAAAAAGTGAGCATTTCATAATATGGGACCTTTAAGGGTTATTTTTGTTGTTTTTTTTTACTTGTTTTATTTACTTATTCATGACTTTTATTTTTAGTGTACTTAACTACACCAGCATATTAATGGTTTGTATACTAAAGCTGTACTTTACATTTTTACATAAAAGAACAAAAACGAAATTTTAACACACAACAAAAAGGCTGCGGCGCTTGAAATGACGTGTTTTGTCACTTTCCGCAGCGTTGAGGCCGTGTATGCGTATGAAACTTGGTGCTGTGGCAGCCCGGCACCACGTAATATTCTCTTATAGTTTTCCCCTCTCAATTGTTACGGCTTTCACTCTCCAGCCACATCTGGAGTCCACCATCGCCCCCGCCGTCTTTCTTTCTGAGGAGTATTTGAATAAAAGAGGCACTTTCAGCTTGTCACCGCCCTCCCACGTCACCAGCATGGAACCCCATTTTCTTCTGCTTTGGCAGCGAATTAATTGTTCCTCGGGCTCTGAAAAAAATCCCATGCTGAGGAGACAATTGTTCCCCCACGATGCTTGTGAGTGCGCTTTATATGCACCATTGTCAGGAAACGTTGCATCTTCTCACCTTTTCCCGCGAAGGTCAGGGGTTGGGTGTCTCAATTAGGGTTTCAATTAGTGAGGGACGGAGGGAGGGAGGTAATCGAGACAAACAATTATCAGTTTTAAAGGTGCCCTTGGTGACTGAATAAAGTGAACTTTTTCTCAACTCAGGACAAGTTAATGAACGAGGCGGATAAGACCCAGACGCAGCGCACAGTACGGGGAAGGTATAGAAGGTTTATTTACAAAGGGAGAATAAGATGATGTGGTAATGGAATAAAGGGCAGGTGGGTCGTTTGGGAGTCCAAGCAGGCAGGCTGAAGGCACAGGGCTCCGAGCGTGGACAGGCTGGATGTGAAGTGTAGGCAGACAGGAAGGCACGAGGGAGGTTTTCTGGAGATGAGGGACGGACAGGGTCAGACAAGGCAAGGAGCAACAAATACATAAGACTTCAACGGCGAGCAGCCTGGAGAATACCACACTAGGTGATGGTCCGATCGGACGAGGTCTGGATTAGGAGCCGGGTTTCTTACGGAGAGTGGTGATGGGTGTGATGAGGAGCGGCTGTGCCAGCCAGGCCTGGAACCAGGAGCCACGCCCACGCTGCACTGTCAAGGTAGGACAAGACAAAAAGGCACGGCTGGGGCTGTAACAGAAACGTGATATAACGGGTTAACAAATTTCTAAATACAGTATTATTAGACCACAGCCTTGCTCGTTCAATTCACGCTCCGCCTGGTTCCGTGTCAAAGTGTCCTTGAGCAAGGCATTACTTCCCTACCTGCTACTTGGCAGCCTCCGCCATCAGTCCTACATTTTCCCTTTGGGGATTGACAAAGTGGGAGGATTTGAGCTCACTCCTATATTTATAGCTCACTAAGTTAAGGTACTTCTCACTTAAGGACCTACCTGTTTTATGACTGTTCAGACTTACGACCAGCTCTCTGACCGGTCTGTATTGTGCACTGCGTACAATACCACGTTTCAGCGTCAAGCACCTCATCACGCATCACCGTTCTCAGTCAGTCTCGTTCCCGCAGTCTGTCAGTATTCACTACACTAGCGTTTGCAATCGCCAGGTCTCCTTACCGTGAAATAACAGTCAGTAACTTAACGACCTGGATCTAGGAACGGAACTTAGTCGTTAAGTCGGGAGTACCTGTATACCTATACCTGGAGTGACGGACAGTAGAGTCCAGACACCCAAACTTAAACGATGCAAAATAAATAAAGATCATTTTGAAGTAATTCTAAGAGTGGTCTGCCAGACCTATTTTTTTCTCAATGTAAAATAGCAAGAAAACAGACGTACATACATACATCTCCATCAATATCCATTCATCCATAATAATGAAGTAGTTACATAGTAATAATTTATTCCTTATATACCTATAATTTATTCTGTTCATACAATCAGACTTTTTTATATTGTGTATATTCTATATATCCAATATATATCCTATCCTCAATATTTATTTTCTTGGTATATAAAGTGCAAATCATTTTTTCTTTACAGTGCAATCCTGCGATCTGGTGTCATTATTGGTAGTTTTGAAGGCAATTATAGATGTGATGTGAGGACCAAATGACTGTGCTGCTCCCAAGATCCTGGCTTTCCAATGGCTCCCTTACGCACCAAACTGCCAAATTGTCTAAATGAAGGGAAAATGTTTGGTTGAAATTGCAGGACATGATGTAGCAATAGTAATTTGATATTTTTAGAATAAGGTAGATTTAAAGTTTCACTAGAAAAAAAATAACACTTTGGCAACTCAAATTAAAACTACACATTCCTGAGTGTTGTCGTACGCACAACTGTAATCAGCCCCAGCCCTCGCCTCAAAACGAAGTAAAAAAAAAAGTAAACCGTTCGAAAGAGAACTTGTCTATGCCTCAATGAGTTATCGATTGGACGTCACGGTTGAGGATGAATGAGCCTGGCGGCCCTTTTGCAGTCCACACAGGGACAGCTTCTAATGAGCGGACCGCTGACTGCTCTTTCAAAGCGGACAATTTCATAGTCGCCAACCGCGCCCCCCTCTTTTTTTTTTCCCCAGGAGGCTAAGTATACAACACTGGGTGTTTGTATACCATTGCATCCAAGACAGAGTCCATCTGCAAATAGAGTTCAGATTCTCAACCTGCAAAGTCGATTCTTTATTAATCATCAATAACTGCTTACCATAACTCCGTCCTGTGGATGATGACATTGGTGCGTTCTTCCCACAGGTAGACCACAGAACGATCTGACCATGTTTGATCAACTAAACAACTAATCACCATTGCTTCTTAGTTTGGGAGAATCGTGAAGAGTGAAACAAAATAAACAAAGAAACAAGCAACAACATGACAAAACATAAACATAGAAACATGGACGACAGTCAGACAACATGAATTTAAAAACATAATTAAGGACAAAATGCGGAGGGTGCTTAAGGGAGTGTAGCAGATGTTAGCAGTGTGTGTGTGTGCGTGTGTGTGTGTGTGTGTGTGTGTGTGTGTGTGTGTGTGTGTGTGTGTGTGTGTGTGTGTGTGTGCGTGTGTGTGCGTGTGCGTGTGTGTGTGTGTCCACCCGTGGGGGTGCAATGTGCACACCTAAGAGTGCACAGTATTGGTTAAAATTAGGTTCCGGTGTATGAGGTTAGAAAGATAAGCAGCGGAAAAGCCTTGCAGCCACCCACAAGACCCACAGCCGCACAGACAGCCCACGGACGGCCCATTCTTAAAGCTTTCTCTTCATAAACATCATTTGGCATCGTGGCCATGATGATGCAATGTACATTATATGTTTTGTTTTTTTTACAGACACAGTGCCCGTAACAAAGGGCTGTAATCTACTTCCTTAGAGTGATTTGTTCCCGCTCGCCAAAGAGTTGCTACTAAAATCCCTCCCTCCTCTCCTCTAACAGACTATGAAAAATAAATTGATTTAAAAAACACTTGAAAAACTAAGTGAAAGTCCTTCAAAAAATCAATAGCTCTCTACCTCTACCTAGCAGGAGGTAGAATTCCACTTTATCTTTGCCATGGGCACAGCTGGATTTTTTCCATCACTCACGGCTTTGTCGCTGCGCCACGTGTCAGGATTCTACAAAAAGAGAGAAAAAAACGACTTTGAATTTTTCCAGAACCATCGTCATTTTCATTTTTTTCTTTTTTTAAAGGTCAGTTCCGACAATGAAAGACTTCAATCCAACTGGACTGTTTATTTTGCTTCTTGCTTCCGCCAGCAATCTTTTTTTTTTTTAACAAGCATGTGTGGAATTGAAACCCCATTTGCGCTTTATTCATCCAATATTAAATTGCCTCACACAACAAGTAAAAATTGTGTGTGTAATGCAATCAATTTACTAAAGCAAATTTTTTTTGGGGGGGGGGGGGGTACTTATGTTTATATAAACTGCAATTTTCTCTTTTTTTCCCCATCACACAATATTGTCCTGTGTTTTATTATTTTGTTGTTGACAGAAAACATTCTCATTCTACACTGACTGGGGTGCGTTCGACGCAACTCATTTCCAAAGAAAATTAGTAGAATTTAGTTGTTTGTTGCAGGGCAGCAAATTACTTAACTTAATTATTTCACTGATTCATTCTTACACCCATTTCTCTAATGAGAGGATTTCAGAAGGGGCATGGGTGGCTGGGATAAATGGACGACAGGGCTAAGCCCTCCCTATATGTGGGAGAAAAAAAAAAGAGAAAATATGTTTCAAATAAAATACTCTTGTAAAGCAGATCTGTCCTCTTACTTTCTGCCAATAGCAATGAAACTGATCATTTTGAATTTTGATGAATCCATGACATACGGCACAACCAAATGGCCATAAGAAAAACACAAGGTTGAACTAAGCTGCATGTCTAGTTCTAGTTCTTATTCTAGCCCTACAGTAGTTTTTGTTGAAATTCTAATCTTAGTTCAAATTCTAGTTTAAGTTATATTCCTTTTTTTTTGTCCATGTTCTTAATTTCAGTTATAGTACTAGTTCAAGGTCTAATATATTATAGTTATAGTTTAAGTTATAATCCTAGTTCTAGTCATAATTCTAGTCCTAGTTCTAGTCCTAGTTCTAGTCCTGGTCCTAGTTCTAATTCTAGTTCTAGTTCTGACTCTCCTCTTCTAACTCTAAGTTTAGGTCTCGTTCTAGTTCTAGTCCTGGTTCTCATCTAAGCCTCAGTCACCTTCACATCAGCCTATTACAGCATTGTGTGTTGCATACAGTACACAGTGAGACCCCACTCCATTTGTTTTCAATTGGGGCTAAATTCATTCAGCTATTTGACAATCACAGCACAGGTCTGAGCAGACCACAGGAAAAAATACAGCAGAAATTATATGAAGCAGGTTGAGGCTGTCATCCCTCCTGGAGATGTTTTGTAGTTAAACATGGAAGTAAACTTGGGAAAAGAGCTACATCACCCATATGCAATTACCAGACTCCCACACTTTCAGGAGAAGGAGAATCTACAGAAATCCGGGAGGAAATAACGAGCAAGCCAACCCGACACAGCCACAAATTAACCAAGACGACTCGAGTTGTTAATAAAGAGGCTTGAGAAGACTTTAAAGAACACACGCTTAAGAGTGAGAGCTGAAGAGTGAGTCGAGGAGGACCAAATAAATGACCAGTCGAGATAAATGCCATGTTTTCAACTCTGATAAAATTCACGGCAGGATTAGTTCCAAGTCACTTTTACCCATTCCTCATTGCATATTTATGTTCCCAAACACATATTTTCCAAGCAAATTAGTATTCCGCTTTGCGCGTCAATTCTGTGCAAATGTCATGGTGGCCTCCGCTGTGGGGTAATACTGCTAATCTTCCACTAATGACCCTTTAAGGGAGAATTTCAACCCTATCAACGTGAAACGTTCGACAAATTATATATGTTTTGGGGTTTAATAACTAGGGAAAATTGGCCGTGCTTTAAAAAAAACTTTTAATTCACATTCGATATAGTGCTTAATTCCAAAATGATGAAGGAGAGGGCTGTGGCCCGACTCAGTTATTCAAGAAAAAATAAAGTTCAACATACAATGTTTGGAACTTTCCGCTTGCAATGCTAAATTTAAATTTTTCTGCTCTAGGAAAATACATCATTTGTGTGTGTGTGTGTGTGTGTGTGTGTGTGTGTGTGTGTGTGTGTGTGTGTGTGTGTGTGTGTGTGTGTGTGTGTGTGTGTGTCTGTGTGTATGCCATAGTATCCATTGTGGGTTGTCTCTTTTTCTATCGTAAAGTGTGTCTCTGATCTGTCATAATACGGTACAACCTCGGGTTAGATGGTCTGAAGTGGTTTCGTCCCCCCAACACGCACCTCATTCAGCCCGGGTTGGAAGGGCGATTAAAGATTCAACAGCCAGTCCACTGTCGACTCGGCTCGCGCTCCTCACTCCAAAGGATTGCAGCGCAGCCCGGCTTAGAAAAACATTTCAGCCTTTTGATATTTTTCCTCCATGTTTGACACACACTGGCTGTCACGTTGCCACGGTGTGTGAAACATCTGCTAGAGATTGACATTTTGATGATCAGTATCGTGGTCCTTACATTTTTTTTTTTTTATTTAAAAACATGAATAAATAACCCAAGCCTCGATTCTGATTGGTCAATAGGTAATCAGTGGTCAATTATTTCTGAATAATGACCGCCTACATGCTAATGCTAACACTAGCT
Organism: Zeus faber; assembly: GCF_960531495.2. Taxonomy (NCBI): domain Eukaryota; kingdom Metazoa; phylum Chordata; class Actinopteri; order Zeiformes; family Zeidae; genus Zeus; species Zeus faber. The sequence continues at coordinate 21,141,495 of NC_137208.1, read as the reverse complement.
AGTGGCGAGATGTCGTAAGGCTATAGAAACTGGAACGCTAGATTTGGAGACATGAATGCAGATATGTCCAATTTATGGCAACATTTTTTTGTAGAGTGAATAGTTTCCTATGTTGTTGCAGTGCTACTATTGGACTATTTTTCTTAGCGGAAGCTCTTTAACTAGGCATACTAGAAATAAGATAATTTCAAATCAATACTCCGCCTCAATGTATTATTTTATTCAGTAAGTAGCTGTGTCGCCATGATACTGTTTCAAGCAGCCGGTCATTATACCTTACATACAAATTTTACAGCTGTGTTTTCTTCCCAGACCCCGGAAACCCCAGACCTGAGTGGAATACAGGACATAAATTGGTTGGTTTGGGTCAGCCAGGCACAGGTGTTCCTTGCTGTCCCTGAGTCCTTCCTGTGTTCCATTTGGCTTCAAAAGTTAGCGCTGCGGCTCCCGTGCTTTCCCTAATTGATTAGCAGCTTAAACCAGTCACAGAAACTCTTTGGTCATAGGTCATTGTTTTTTGTAGAGACTTTATTTATTAGGAATACAGTCTGGTGAACCCAAATGCAAGACACAACAAAGGCTCAGGAGTAGGTGCAAGGTTTATTGTACAAGAGGCACAGGTCAAAACCAGGGTAAACTTATCGACAGGGAACCAGGATCCAGGGGAACAGGCAGAGGATCGGGGTCCAGAAAGGGGCAGGGAATCAGGGACAGGTGATGAGATTGCTGACTGGGGACAGGTGTGCAGTGGTAGGGTTGTGAAACCAGAGACAGACAGATGGAGCCAGAGAGAGATAGAGAGAAACAGAGGGAGACAGATAACAAGCAAGCACAGGGCAGGATCCTGACAGGGATCGGCAACAGGCTCTTGTGGTTGATTATTAACCCCAACAAGAAAATAAACTGATTACATGTTATACTAAATCACAAATATTCAAGGTATATGAAAACCTTTTAAAAATGTATGCTATATCTATATCTGTATCTGTATCCCAAAAAGGCAAGTAATGAAACAACAAAAATAACTGAAGTCTTCTACAGAAATAGGCCCGAAAAGAGAGAATCCAAATAGAGTTGAGACAAAGAAAAGAGGTCAAGGGCACAAGAATTATAGGAACCATAGAAGAAAAATAGAACATCGCTAGTAACAGGGCTGTGACTGGTTCACACCCCACAAAGACTGTAATTGGTTCTTTAAAAACCACCCCCAAAAGGAGAAGCTGCCTGGTAACAGGACTGTGATTGGTTACTGTGAGTGGTTCACACCCCACAAGACTGGGATTGGTTGTTTGGAAAACCACCACAAAAAAAATAGAACATCCCTGGTAACAAGGCTGTGATTGGTTTCTTGGGACACACCCTCAAGACTGTGATTGGTTCTGTGATTGACTGAAACGGGCAGAACATGTAATTGGAGAAGAGTACATCTCGGGATATAAGGAAGTCCAAAAGATCTGTTAGTTTATCGGTTTTCAGGAGCCACTCAAAATGTATTGCTGTACTTGACGCTCAGATACTCAATCAACTTTTTTCCCATCAGACTTTGTTCGGTGGCAGTGTTTTTTCTTCCATGTTCTTTGAGGCCAGAATAGATAGAAACATTGTCCAGAGATCCAGACTTCTTACCAGCCAAGGTCTGGTCTTTAGTCATGACAATACCGGGGATTGGCAGACTCATTGTTGGACCAGGAGTGGACCGAGCCATGGGGGTGCTGGCCGATGGCTGTGGAACAGGCTGAGCCTTGGTAGAAGTGGAAGGCAGCTTGGGAACCAGAACTGGCTGGACATTGGGAGAGGTGGCCGACGGCTCGGCAACTGGAATGGAGAGGACCTCGGGAGAGGCGGACAACAGCTTGGGAACCGGAACAGAGTGGACCTCATGAGAGGCTGCCAATGGCTCGGGGAAACAGAACGAAGTGGCCCTCGGGAGAGGCGGCCGACAGCTCAAGAAACGGAACGGAGTGCAGCTCAGGAGAGGCAGACGACAGCTCGGGAACTGGAACGGAGTGGGCCTCTTGAGAGGTGGCCAAAGGCTTGGGAACTGGAATGGAGTGGACCTCAGGAGGAGAGGCTGACGGCTCAGGAACCCGAACTGGCGGAGCCTCATCAGGATCAGCCAACGACTCAGAAACTTACTGAGCCTTGGCAGGGGAGGCTGACAGCTCGGGAATTGGAACGGTGCGAGCCTCAGCAGGATCGGCCAACGACTCAGGAATGTGCTGAGCCTAGGTGGGAGAGACGACAGCTCTGGAACGGGAACAGACTGAGCCCCGGCCAGGAAGACTGGAATGATAGGCTTTGGAGAAATGGGAGTCAGAGAAGGATGGGGGTATAACTTCCACCTTCCAACTTCCAACGCTAACATCTGGACAAATTTGGGATACTGCTTCCAGATGATAGCGAGGAGCTTAAGGAAAGCTGGCTCTTCACTTTCAAACAACTCCTGTGTCACTCCAAAGTCATGCCAGGAGAAAGGCAAGTAGGGTAGCGGAGACTGGGGATTGCCGGGCCATGGAGACTGGAGACGGCCTCAGGGATCCTTGGAACCATGCTCCCTCCTGGGGGACCTCTGAGAGTCCCTCAAGAAGAAGTTGAGGTGTAACCCCCAGAAGGGGGACTGCTGGGGATACTCGGGGGCTGGAACAGGACAGGTGAGTACCAGGCCATCCGGCTCAGGACTGGGGGCTAGGCCAAGGGTGGGCTCCAGATTCACTAACCCACATCTAGTTGTCGGGGGTGCAGGGGAGGGGGGCGAGCAGTCCGGGGTGCCAAAAGGGAATGTCCAGGCCAGGAAGCATGCTGGAGACTAGCAGGCCTACTGCTAGCAGGCTGGTGACTAGCACGCTGGTGGATAGCAGGCCGGTGGCTAGCAGGTGAATCTCCTGGTTAGTCCCTGATAAAGAATTGCCTGAAAGCTACAAAAACTGTGTCCGCTGGGTTCATGTTTGGTCAGATCATTCTGTTAGTAGTACAGTCTGGTGAACCCAAATGCAGGACACAACGAAGACTCAGGAGTAGGTGCAATGTTTATTGTAGAAAAGGCAGGGGTCAAAACCAGGGAAAACTTATCGGCAGGGAATCAGGGTCCAGGGGAACAGGCAGAGGATCAGGGTCCAGGAACAGGCAAGGAATCACACAAACAAATGTAACCATCCGTAAAGAGTATATCATAGCAATGCCGATTTATAGAACATTTGATTGGCCATAGGGCAAAGATGGGTGGGAGAAGGTTTTGGGAAAGTCAGGATTTGGTGACACAGAAGCAGCTGCTCCGTCTCAGTTCAACAGTGCTCCTTTTTTGTAGGTAAATTGCTGAAGAGTGTGTGTGTGTGTGTGTGTGTGTGTGTGTGTGTGTGTGTGTGTGTGTGTGTGTGTGTGTGTGTGTGTGTGTGTGTGTGTGTGTGCACTCAGTAGCAGCAGCTGTGTTAATAGGGCAAACTGACTCCACTACAGGAGTATAGGAGAGCCTCGGTGTCCTTATTGCCTATTTTAATTGGAATACTGGGCTTCTCCACTTCCTCATGTGCCCAGCAGAGGTTTTCACCATCCCCAGCAAAGGTCAAGGTAAGCATGGGAACGTCCTGTTCTGGGCAGTCCCAGGTGATGTGTCCTTAGTGGCCACAGAAATAGCATCTTCTGCTATCCGGAGTGATCAGGGATCGGCGCGGCCTGGTTGGGTCTATCCGCAGGGGGGGGTTTAATTTCTGGAGGTTCAAGGGCCGCAGTCATCTCCTGTGTCAGCTGGTGATTCTCCAGCAGCTGAATCAAAGTTTCTACCGTGTTAAGGGCAGTTTGTGCAGCATACCTTTTGGCTCCAGCGGGTAGTGCCCAGATGCAGCAGTCCAGAACCACCCTCTCCACGATAGACTGGCCATTCTCCTCCACCAGCCATGTTCTGGCCTGGTGGCTTAAGTCTGCGTGTTGGGGCCCGGCTGGTTGCATGGTATCAAACTGCAAAGCATGGAAGCGTTGCGCCCGAGCGGGAAGGCTGAAGATGACGGCCTTCAGTTGCCTGTAGTTACCAGCCTCTGCAATCAGAAATGGGGCGAGAATGTCTCCCCACTCATCCAGAGGCTACTGCTCCATCTCAGCCGTCCGCTCAAAGACCTCCAGAAAGACCTCCACATCATCTTCAGCCGACATTTTGTTGAGTACCTCAACGGGCGCCATGGGTCTGTCCCTGTCCGTGGTCCCTCTCCAGGCCAGCCTCTGCTGCTTGTAGCTCAGCCTGGGCCTTTACCAGAATTTCAATTGCTTTATCCATTTTCTGGGGGCGGGGGGGTAGAGAGCTCTTTAATGCCTGTATTCTCCACCATATGTTGCACCCCTAGTCTTATGGTGTTGACCTCGGAGGGGGAATTAGGCTAGGGGTGTTTTCAGGTATAATCAACTGAAGTCCATTTATATAAATCATGAGCGGGAAAAAGGTGGAGGACCAAAAACAACTAAGATTCCTAGAACAAACATAGAACAATTTACTTCAGAGTCAACAGACCTTCCAACAACGTTGTTTCCTCTTAAAGTCCTAGGTTAGATTCAACCCTTTTTACAATAGCTGAGGGAGGCCCGCCACACACTGACTCCGGTTGCCTCCTCTCGCGAAAGGTGAATCCTCTCTCTCTTTGTAGACTGGCACCTTGATTGCTGATCTTGCCCAGCTTGGTTCCTCCACGTTTTCAGCCATCACCATTTGAAATAGCTGTTTTCCACAACGATCCCCAGCTTGCAGCCTTTCCTAGCTGGGTGCCGCCCTCTTCAATGGCTCCCTCCAGTGGTTTGACCAAAGGGAACACCACAGGTGGCACTGAGAGCTCAACACACTGGAACTAAGAAAGCACATGCAAATAGATAAAACAAAAATGCAAAAGCCACAACATAACTGCAACTTAAGAAAAGACATGCAAATAAACAAAAAAATACGAAAAACACAACTGCATTAACAGGAAACACAACCGCATGAATGGAAAACACATCCATATTAACAGAAAACATAAACACACATTACAGAAGTAGCTACACCATTACAGAAGTGAGTCACTGCGGATCTTTATCTGCAATACAATACAGTACAAATATGTGCAAATAATAAAGAGAAAAACAACTTTTATATCAAGCTATGTTAATATTTAAGCCATTTTAGTGCGATATTCAAGAGAAAACAGCTTCTACCAGCTCCGTGATAGTGTGGTGTCGTTCGCAAACAATTTAAATCTATTGGGTGAATGAACTGAACTGAATTACTTCCTGAAATGATCTGTTCATCACTCAGTTCAGTTGAGCTCTCAGTCAGTTTCGAGTAAATGTGATTCAGAATCATGTTCACTCAAACTCACTCAGCGAGTGAGTGAATCTCCATTTTCTGGCAAAAAAAATTGAAGCTAGAAGCTCTTGTAACAATATATCAATATCTACAGTATATATTCACATTAACATACAGTATATGCACACACATAATGAAAAATTCAACCTCATATAGCCCCAGTCACCTTTCTTTATTTCAGCACACAGTGTTAATTCTCACACACACGTAGGTGCAGTCAGCCACTCCTGCCGGTGGCTGTCCTTGCTTTTGTTTTCGCCGCACTGCAGTTGCAGAGCAGGAATAATACCCTATTGTCATTCATGCGTCACAGTTTTACCTTATCTTAAGCACGTACCAATCTGTGACGTCATACTGACTATATAAGATTTCTGTCGCCCTCAAATAAACTGTTCGTCTCATGGAGCTGCTCCTGAGCACATCTCTGATCCGACCCGTGTAGAAGCTAAACCAACGTCTGTCTGCCTCTTTATTCAAAGCCACCAACTGACAATCTGCAGATTAAAGCGACCTATTAATTTCTGTAACACTGTTTTCCCTGGAATATCACACTTAAATGCTTTAATTCAAAACCGTGGATTGATATAAAAGTATTTTTTTCTAATTATTAATTGCACATATTAATATTGTATTGTATTGCAGATAAAGATCTGCGGTGGCTCACTTCCCTAATGGTGTGACCACTTCCGTAATGTGGTTTTGCGTTTATATTTCCCGTTAATGTGTCTGTGTTTTCTGTAAATGGGGTCGTGTTTTCTGTTAATTCAGTTGTGTTTTTTCATGTTTGCAAAGCGTTTTGCTATGCAGTTTGTTGGACACATCAGGATTTGCAGTGCGTTTTCTGAATGCTGCACAAGTGATGTCATATTGGTGACGGTGTTTTCTTCATTTGCTTGTTCTTTGTCTATTTGCATGTGGTTTCTTAAATTGCAGTTATGTTGTGGCTTTTGCCTTTGTGCTTTATCTATTTGCTTGTGTTTTCTTAAGTTGCGGTGCGTCCAGCTCTCCGGGCCACCGTGTGTTGGGCTCCTAGCTGCACTGCTTGAGGCGGAATGGATTCAGGACTCATTGCCTCTGCTTGAGGAGCAACGCGCACATGTGACTCGCAGCTCTCAGTCTCTTTGTTCACAAACTGAGAGTTGAGACTCGGTTCTCGAATCGAGAATAATGTCTTAGTGTCCCCATTTGCCTTGCTGCGGTTACTGAGTCGCAAATGAAATGAACGAACGACTCATTTGCCCAGGTGACACCTGAATCCTGAGTCGTCAAAAGGATCCGTTCACTACGAAGAAATCCTTCACAAGTCTTGCATGACTAGGGAGAGAAGATTGGGAGAGAAGACTACTGGGATGGAACATTTTTAATCCAATGACTCTTGTATTTTTGGCCACAACTGTATGAAAGTGTGTGTGTGTGTGTGTGTGTGTGTGTGTGTGTGTGTGTGTGTGTGTGTGTGTGTGTGTGTGTGTGTGTGTGTGTGTGTGTGTGTGTGTGTGTGTGTGAACAGTATACACAGCATGTGTATGTGTGTGTGCGTCTCAGATGAGTCTGAAAGCATGCCAATGACAGATAAACACAGCTCCTTGCATAAGGAGATGCTGTGAGCAGATGGGGGACTGATTGAAGGGATTAGTCCAAATTAGTAAGAGGCTGTTACCTGTAAAAGCATGATAATAAGTCAAACGAGAGGGAGAGAGAGAGAGTGGTGAAAGTGACAGGTAGTGGGGCGCAAACACTGCACAGCAAGCATCAGGGTTATAAATTCAATGTCAATCCCAGAATACTATGGGGGGAATAAAATACTTTCAAGTCGCAAAAATGGTTAGCAGCCCAACAAAGAGGTTTGTTGGGTTCAAATTTCCAAAATGTGCTCTATGCACATTGCTATGCACAGTTACCGAGTTCATGTTAACCCAACATTTACCAAATATTGTAGTTCCAGATGTTATCAGCTATTGGCAATAGTCGGTTGACAGTGTTTTAGCTTTTACGTTAACTTGACATCATGATAATTCTGTTGATTTCCAAAGAATGCGGTCGTCACAACAGACATGAATATGTTGGATATTGATCAAACCTTCCAAAGGTTCAATGAAGAACCGGTTAGTTTTCTAACAAAGACCTTTTGAACAAATTGCCATCCAAAATGGTTCTAAATGGTAACTTTTGGGGTTTCAAATTCTGTACGGTCAAGGTCGTAGAACATTCAAACCCTAACTTCCAAACCTGAACTGAAAGGGTCCGTTTCAGTTTCGAAAAGTAAGCAGCAGGATTGGTAACTGCCCAGTAGTTGTCATTCAAGACATTCTTTGCTGTAGGTTATCAAACAGTTTGTAACTACGGTTTTGCGTACTCCCACTTATCCTGATTCATAAAACACTTGCCCCTACCCAGAATGGTCTATAAATAGACAATGAACCTACCATAATTAGTATTGATAGGCATTTTACGGCCAAAGTTATTTAAATTTTGAAGTATGAGGGGTCAGGCTGTAGCATTGAAATCCTTGGAAGTGTCTTTGATAAAGTTTTGCATGTTGTACTTGTATTTTTTCCTGCTTTCTCTCATACAGTATATTACCTCAGTTTCACCCCTTTGTCATCATGTCTCTCCCTAATGTGTGTACGCTTGGGCTTTAGTAAAGCCAACAGTTTGTGTAGAATGAGGCGTACAAACAGACTATAAAATGTCTTTCAAGGGTCTTCATAAGGTGGGACCCAGACAAGATGTTTCCCCACAACGGTGGAACCATTTCCGTCACTCGGACTCAAACACAACGGCTTCACAAAGGTGCCCTGAATGCACCACCTTGCACTTCCATCAAATGAAAACAGGAGTCAACATGATAAAAACGACATTTCACATTCCTGCGCATTCCTGCATGTCAGTTTAAAAAGTGAAAGTGAAGTTCAAAAGTTTGAAAAGTGCATAATGGAGCCGCGAACCAGCTCAGGAATAGATAGAAAAGCTAAATTCAGCTGAAATGGAACTACTGATTAATGACAAAACAAACATCAGCAGACAGCAATAGAATTGCTGGACTACTGTCCATAAAATGAATACATTAGTAGACGCAATGAAGTCCCAATGAAGTCCAATCATGAAGGGTGTGAGGGGCAAACAAATCAAACAGTCACTTGTGACATGGGTTCCCAAACTGGGGTTCGCAGCCCCCGAGGGGGTCCTTGAATGAATTGCAGGTGGTCCGCAGCAAAATGTATTTATTTATTTTTATGTCTGTTTGTTTATTTATTTATTTTTGTATTATTTCTTTGTTTATTTATTTATTTATTTACTTATTTTCTTGGTTGTTTGTTTGTTTGTTTATCTTTTCTTACTTTTTATTCTCTTTTTTTTTTCCTTTCCTGGACCACCACAGTAAAACCGATGCTAATATAGTACATGAACCATCAATTTCAATGAAAATTTTAATTGAAATTGAAATGAAAATGAATTGGTCAATTGCATAAACGTCGGTAAATATAGCAGAATTAATGAACCACTTAGGCAACCATCACATCTCCTCCCATTATTTACGCCACCTATCTGCAAATATGTCTGAATAAAGGAGAGAAACTCTTCCAGGCCTGATTTATAAACAGGCACGTTTCTCTGCACAGGATGTGTCTGAAGCGAGAGACAAATGTCCTAGTAAATCTGGACGGCAGGTTTTTTTTGAGCCAACATAAGACTTTCATCTGTGTGCAACAATAGACGTTCGATATATTGACCTTTTCTTAAGGCATTCTGTCCCAGCGTGGATAATATAGGATTCATGAACTCGTCGGAGTTGAGCTACAATATTTATGAATCCTTTTGAACAATTTATAAACTGAAGGTGAAAGGGTTGGAATCATTTGCTTGACGCCCTGTCGAACAAGTCTCTAAATCACACTGCAATCATGACACCACGTCCTCCCTGAAACAAGAACAGCAAAGAGCCGCTTCGTGTCTTCCGGCGTCTTTGACATTTATTTATAGATCGATAAACCTAAAAAATTAACAACAAACAGTAAAAAGTTCATCTGAAAATGAACAGGAAACAAGAAATATTGAGCAATATACAATAAACAAAATTGCTTATCTAAAATGACTCTGCTGATATCTATGCTTCTTTTTCTCCGATAGATAAAAAAAATTCCATTGTGCCTATAATCTGAGACTATCCATCCATTTCTTAATTTTTAAGGCACAGCAGCACTGATTTGGAGGTGGCATTTTTTTTTTTACCACTTTAGCACACTCAATAACTTTTTATTTATTTCTTTTGCCAGGGCCACTTTTGTAACAAAAAAAAAAAAATCCAGATAAATCCGTCCTATTTCCTGGAAGGTTTAAAAAACTGAATTTAGAATGGAACGGGAGATAACTGAGTTGTGGGAGGAGAGATGAGCAGCCTAGCAGGGGTCCAGGGGATGGCTGGGAGTACGACAATGTGTTCCGTGGTTATATACGACCTAGCTCGATACCATCTCAAGATGGAATTTGGAGCGCAGGGGTCCTGTCCCACTCATGGGGAGAAATGGGGGGATTTAGTGACAAGTGACAGCAGCAACTATCAAAATGTGTATCTCAATGAACCTCAAGAGAAATGTACACTGCATAGCCAAAAGTATGTGACACCCCTTCGAATTAATGGGTTTGGCTATTTCAGCCACACCCATTACTAACGATGCATAAAATTAAGCAATTAACCATCGAATCTCCTTTGAAAAACCTTTACAGTGGAATGCGTCATTAAATGATTCTTATTATTATCATATTTTGTTATCAAACTGGTTGTTCGTTTACCTCAATGTTGAAATACTTAAGCGCTCAGTAACTTTCAACGTGGCACTGTCACCGGATGCCGCCTTTCCAGTAAATCAGTTTGTCAAATTTCTGCGCCAGTAGACCTGCCCCGGTCACTCGTAAGTTCTGTTTTTGTGAATGTTGAGACGACTGCGAGCAACAACAGCTCAACCAGAAGAACCTGACTGGCCTGCCCAGAGCACTGATCCCAACCCCATTGAACACCTTTGGGATGAACTGGAACGATGACTGCGAGCCAGGCCCCATCGCCTGTCATCTTGTTTCTGAATGGGAGAAAATCCAACCATGGTCTAAAATCTGGTGGACACACACACACACACACACACACACACACACACACACACACACACACACACACACACACACACACACACACAATACAATCTGTGTAAAAAAAACTTGCAATATTTTGTAATAACATTGTAATAAGGTAGAATAACCCATGCAGCATTAGTCATGTCCATACTGTTAAATATCTATCATTCATATGTACTATATTTATACTTTTACTCATAACCAATCAGTTCTTGCATTGGGTATGAGTGAGTACTGCCACTTAGCCCCCTTACAGCCATTTTTGTAATTTATTTCTGGATTGGATTATTATTATTATTTTTTTTGTCTTAAAAAAAAGAAATCTGATTTTGAATTCGATTCACATGTCTTTACACCTGGAAACATCTCAAATTGGCCGGAAAATGCTGCAAAAGCAAACCCAGATACCACAGCCATTCCACTTCTGGTGAATCAGGCATATAATCTTTGTAAGCATCTCCAGGTGAAGTCCATAGAGCTACACTCCAAAAATTGCTTGCCAGGTGTGCTGTGAATTTTTTTCTTATTCAACTTAAAAATATATATAGACAATGGAAGTAATCTTTTGTGTCGCAAGATAAAATTGCAAATTCATGCAGCAATTCATCAGTTCCATCCAGAATAGCAGATCAGTGTTCATCAGAGCAAATTTCACTCGTTTCACTAGTGACGGCTATTCGTAATGATGGGAGGTTTGAATCACTTTTGAGATTCGGTTCTTGACGTCAGGTCTTGTCAGTAAAACGAGTCGTTAGATTTTCCGACTCGTTGTTCATTTGAGTCGGTTGGTTTAATGGGTGAGGGGAGTTATTTTCAAGTTTCCGAAGTTTTTAGTGCTTAACAGGATAGTGGCGAGATTATTTCACTGTAAAAAATGTGCCGTGGCAGCTTCGGAAACCACAGCTCTAGACTAGCGACAAGCATCTGATATCAGAATTAGACATTAAAAAAGTAACGCCATTGTTCTACTGGCAGGAGAGAAATCCGCCTCTGCTTCTTACCAAGAGCTGTTTTATTTTTTAGTTGGCTGAAGGAATAAAAACCTTCAGAACACGTTGCATCTTAATAAGCTTGTCTCCTCGGGGCGAGTTCAAAGCCATGTTAGAAGGCCGTGTTACCACAGAGCGCACTTGTGTTTCATGTAGGGGATTATTGTATCCATGCTGTCTGCTTCCTGTCCGTCTGATTTGCCTTTTGTTTGTGTTTTTATCCTTTTATAACATAATGTAACATAATGTATTTGGTGTGCTCTCTTGGCCAGGACTTCCTCTGAAAAAGCCTTTTTAATCTCAAGTGGCATCGTGGTTGAATCAAAGTAAGTAAAAAATATATAATAATAATAATAATAATAATAATAATAATAATAATAATAATAATAATAATGTCCAACACACCAGTTCTATACTTAACAATGTAAGCAAAACTGGGAATATATTTATATTTATTTATGGAAAATAGGCTTGAAAATAAGCTTTGATTTGCTATTAACTGTGTAGAAGAGGACAGTCAGGTGGGTCAGTTGGTTGATATTTTTCTCCTTCCTAAACCACGTCGGTGAATCAAATCCAAGCTCTTTTTTCAATCTTCTGGGCCTCTTTCAGAATTTCTCCCAACCCACCCCTCCTGTACCCCCCATGTACTGGATCAGTGATATGTGATGTGTGAGGGAGGTAGGTAGGAGACAGGGGCAAGGGTAATCCTCTGCTGTAGGTAGGAAACAGAATTTTGGCACATTCCAACTTCAATCATTTAAGCTTTAGATCTTATAATGTATAGAAAAATACAACAAAAGTAAATGAGGAGAAAAAAAAACAGAACAAGGAAAATAAAGCACAAGGAACTTTAAATTTGAACAGAATGTCAAAATGTCACGAGGCCAAAGCTTCTGCCACATTGACTCCTGTATTGATCTGAGCCCATGGAAGCAACAGACAGAATTTCAGTTGCATGTTAAGGGCGTTTCTGATTGGTCGGCGTCGTTGTTGCTTGTTGATGACATCACACAGCCGCAGTGAACGGCGTCAACTAACACGTGTCCAAGTGGTGCTCCGTGGAAAACGCCTGGAAGATGCCTTCATTAAATGATTCTTATTATTATCATATTTTGTTATCAAACTGGTTGTTCGTTTACCTGAGTGTTGAGAGATACTGTAATTGTAATTTAATTGTACTACTTTTTTTCAAAGGCCCATGTTTTATAGAACGTTCTCGTTGTGGCCGCATGTGGCTGCCACTTACATGAAAGTGATGAAAGCTAAAAAAAAAAATCGATCTTTTAAAGAGTTGTCCTAAAGTGTCTTTTTGTGCTTCACCACTAAAATATTGTATTTATATGTCCTTTTTTATTAACATTTTATCAACCGTGGCCACATGTAGCGCTCGTTCCAGATGGGGGAGCTGCGAAAAACATATTTAACCTAAGTGCATAATAAAGGATTTATTAACCTTAATAAGGCACTATCTCACCGTGGACCTGGTAGCTGCAAGAAAGCATAGTTAACTGTTAAAAGGGGCATAATTAACTGCGAATAAATGCTTTTATTAACACTTGTGCATCGATCAGCCACAACATTAAAATCACTGACGGGTGAACTGAATTACATTGCTCATCTAGTAACCAAAAGTAATGTAACGAGTAGCGTAACAAATTACTTTCTACAGGGAGTAATAAGTAAAGTAAGGCATTACTTATTTTTAAGTAATGAGTAATGTGTAATAATTACATTTTTTGTGTACCAACCCCAATACTTGTGCTATGTGATGAATAAAGAATCTTCTTCATTTGAACATTAGAAATGAGTGCTGACACAAACCAAATGCATAATCAAACACAGTACGCTCAAATATATCAACAAGGTGCCCAGTATAATTACTGGCTGCTTTTCCGTACGACCTGTATCACTCTTCGCACTGAAATTGCTAATCTTGAACAAAGTCGCCTTGGTTGGCTATGAAATCAGCAGCGAAAGAAATGTTTCAATTGTATGCAAACACTAACACCATCCCTCGCTCTCCTCTCAAAGATAAACCGCCGTTCTACTTGAATTTATCACATCACCATTCCAACCGTCTAAACCAAGATGGTTTAGCGTTTTTGTTTTTTTACTGGCATTTGCAGCTATTAACAAGGGGCAAAAGGCTATCAGATAGCTTGCTACCAACAACCGGTACCAATTTTCCAAAATTCACAGATGCTCCAAAACATTTTAGCCCTGAGAAGTGAAACAAGTGACTGAAGATTGTTTTTAATTAGCGTCTAATTTGTAGATGCACAACCCAATCGATGCAGCTTAAGCGGGACTTCTTGTTGATGTGTGGCACATGTCCTCCGAAGGGTGTCCTCCTCTGGGAAATGAAATGCTTTCCAAAATGTTTCTGAGGGTGCCCTCACGAGTTACTCATGGCAAAAAAAAAATTAAAATTCTCATGGAAAATTAACTTAACTAACGAATTTAAAATAAAATAGATTTTTTGAATTAAAAGACTATGGCAATTTTTATCAAACTTCTTATCAAGCTCCAATATTGTCCGTGCAACACCCAATTTCCAAAAAGTACTGCATTGTACTGTAATTTTGTAAAAAACATTAGCATACCACTCTGTGCTGGTGCTTCAAATGGACTAGCCCACAATGTATTGCTAATTACAATAGCAATAGCTTGCAGTGTAGGGTAAAAAACGACTGACCGTGCAAGTTATGTGACGATGCTAGATAATTGGAATTCCTATTTAGAACAAGAATTGCCGACAAGAATCGTCACAAATGGGGGCTACCTCGTTGTTCAGGAGCTCAGGTGCCTCAGGTGCCTTGGGGCCCTTGATGCCTTGGGGTCCCGATCGATAACCTGTGCAGTACAAGGTCACGTAAACTTTGATAAGAAAATAAAACGTTTAGCTATGCTTATATAAGAAGATTTCTTTAACAGCTTCTTAAGCCTTCTGCGTCTTCTTTGGGGTAAAATGTTGAGAGTTCCAATCGGTGCTGCTAACTTCTGGATTTGTCAAATTTTCAGACCCTATCAGCAATTTCAATTCAAAATTCAAAATGCATCTTTGAAATGTCTAGTGTTGAGATGTGTAAAAATGCATTTGTTGACTTTTGAGGCTGTGGGACATAGGAGGCTAAAGACAAACATAAAAAGCACCAATGCGATCTGGCAATAGCACAACCCTTTGTCTTATGATGAGGTTACTCACTGCATCTGCAGGGGGTAGTATGTCACAAATATGCTAGCATAATAATGTCTAGCAACATGTCCAATGCAAAAACTCAGCTGCTTCTATTTCGGGCGACTTGTCAGGAATTTTAGAGCAGCCCGTAGCTACTCTCACTGGAGCATTTGGGTTGCGTTGGTAACACCGGTTCCAATCACAGTGCAGCTCTCTGCATCCATACTTCAACTTCTACAACAAGGAACGATGGGATTCCCAAGGTCACACTGGAAAGGTTGCCCGTAACCGAGGCCAACGTAACCCTTCACAAACAAGCCCAAATTCACCAATACCCATTAAGTCCACCACTCACACACCTGCCTTAAAGATCCATCCCCCGGGGCTTTTCTCCTGACGCAGGTGGCCTATGGGAGGTTAGCGGCTTAGTAGTCGGCCAGGATGGATGGAGGTTGAGCTTGAATCACGGACGGGCAGATGTGAGGCTTCAGATGGAATTATCCCGGCCTGTCTGGGGGTCGGAGCGGGGGCTGAGGGGGACTTGGCCAGGGTCTGACACCGAGGGAGCCGCTAATGTTTTGCCTTCCGCTGGTTGCTGAACAGGGGGGTTGTTGGAAGTTGGACGTCGTCGCACATGACGGTCCCCACCCCCCATTCTAAAGGCTAATATTTATTTCCAATTGTTTCATATTACCTATGTGTCGTCCGCCGATGCCGTGTGGGTGGAAATAGATATGAGGTTTTCTCGTCCTGCTCCGCCTCTGAAGAAGGAGCAGGACCGTTTAATAATGTGTCTCCCCGCAAATCAATCGAGGATTTTTTTCATCATCAGTGAGGGAAGGTAATGCGTCCAATGCACATTCTCTCTCTCTCTGTCTCAAACACACACATAAACACTTACACGATGCAACACGCTCACATCATGACACGCACCACTTCACACGTTGCCGGCTTCTGCGCCGGCTGACAGACATTTCATTTGGTTCCTTCAATCTGAGGCAAGCGAATGTAGCGAGCTCATGGCGTATGACTGGAGCAGGTGTCTTAAGAGGGAGGAATTAAACAGTTTTCCTACAAAGGCTCGACTCGAGGAGGATAATTTTGTTGACGATGTTTGGCCATGGCTCTTATCGATTATGTGAAAACTATCAGCCACCAAATCGAGCACTCTCCAATTTGAAGTTTGTACACGGTACCTGGTCAGGGGCCTGGCACATACATGCCTTGTAAAAGATAAATGAAAATAAAAGAAAATAAAAGATCTATTCACATAGGATAGCCCATTACCACATCACCTGGGCAATAAGCTCTATTTGATTGGCAAGCATTTTATTAAAAATAGTGTCTAAAAGGTCAACTAGTATGGCCAGCAGTCATTTGACTGTCATACCCAAATACAGTAGATGGAGCCATATGAGCTCCCCCTGCTGGTCAATTACAAACATAGCACTCTTTGATGAGCAATGATTTGGTCTTGAGTGTGTGAGCAGCACCCAATCAGGGTGGCATTATTTCTGAACATAATCATTTCATAAATTAATCAAACAAGTAATGATATTGAAGAACACAAGCGCATTTTCTTCACCGGAGCATTTGCATGAAAATTAAATCATGCCAAGTCTGGCATCAACACTGAGGGACTCTCTCTCTGACCTTCTCTCCTGGATTGCTTTCCTGGCTCAAAAAGCGTATACTCTGCCAAACGGCTTCCTCAATTAAAAGATGCCTCCCGATACCCGCAATGTAATACGATCACTCAAATAAACACTTGAGCTCTTTAATTGACAGTCAGCGACTCAGTCACTCTGGTTTGATAGTCTCGTTTGATAGATAGTCTGTTTAATTTATCTAATCGGCGGCATCCGTCAGTTTGCCTAATGAAATGATAAAGACATCCAGCAACACATAAGTGTTCCCCAACGATAAGCACTTGGCGCCGTTGCCACTCAGTGAGGCTTTCAGAGAGCAACTTTATGGGAAATCGACCCAACTCTCTCCGGCAATGAGACGGTTTGCATATTTGCTTATTTGTGTTTTTGTTTTTTGGAGATATTTTGGCAAACTCTTTTTTTGACTGGGTATATCATGTAAAGTAGTGAAAGGAAGCCAAAAGGTTCGGCCCTTTTTTGAGTATCGGTGCACGAGTCACTCGGTAAAACGTATTTCTCGTCTTGAGTTGTTGGATTTTCCAACTCTTCGTAGATAACCACTTCATGGCTGAGCAAGGCAGGACTTACGGTGAATGATGTATGAGGATTAGGCCGCTTTTGTTCCGCTGGGTTGTGACAGGATTGACTGGACCATGCAAATTCAATCATGTAATTCCGTCAAAACTATTTAATACAAAGTGCAAGTGTGAGTGACAACTGACTGTTTTGCAAGTGATTGCCGAGGGTGATTCCCGAATGCCGATTCATTTGAAGGATTTGTTGGAGACAACGCTAATATAAAGACTGTCTGACTATAATGTGAGTTTCCCGTTTTTAAAGGGAGATTCAATGAGCTTCTCCACTGGAAAGTGCTTGTTATAAATGATGGAAATCAACATTTTATTAAAACATGGGTTGAAAAATGTCAAACCTATCCTTTAAGTCATTACTCTTCTAGATTAGAAAAGCAAAAATCTTGTATAAAAATATGCGGTATGGACTTGCAATGACTAGGGGTGCTAACAGAGCACAAACTAATTTCTGCCTAAGTTGTATAATATACAACAACGTCTGCCAAACTATCAAAAGGAAAATGCCCAAATTGTGAACATTTGGACTGCTCCTGTGTTGGGGGAAAACGGACCGACCGTCCTGAACCATTCTTGGGAACTGACAGGTACCCTTCTGCTCAATGACATGGCCCAATAACTAACATCAGTCAAGTACGAGACGGCTCTGCCAACTTTTAAATTACACTGGCCAACCGCCCGGCCTCAAATGTTCAGTGTCAAAGTGAGCGCTCGCCGTGGCCTAAAGGAACGCCATTTTCTGCTGGAGCAGCGCACACTGCAGACTTACATTTGCATTGCAAGCTGCCCATTTGCATGACTTTAATCCGAAAACTCTTTGGTTGTTTTCTGTCTTCGCTTTGTAGCTATCGTCATATCCATTTACGAACACAATTTAAGTGCTTTCTTTTTTAACTAAACCATGGTCTTTGTGGATGAAATTGTAAATGCTCGGGCGGATTAAACAAAGGTCGAAATTAGATTGAAATCATCAACATTTCCTATCAGAACATCCTTCCATCAAGCCATTTCTGTGAGTGTCAATTATAGAACTTTTTTTTACGTAATCTTTCAGCACTAATGGAAACTTATGCTGCCTTCCCTTGGAGTCGGAACTCGAAAAAAGCTGACGACCTAAAGGGAAAAGTGCAAAGGAACGGCCATTTAAGTCGGAAGTTTGGGGCTGATCGCATGGGTCAGAGTTTGCTAATGAGATAATGAGATATGAAGTTATCTAATTCTATCTAATGAGATAATGGTCCTGATGACACAGCAACATGGTGGTACACTGTTAACAGTGGATTTTTATTTGAAACAAATCTAGCTTTGATCTAAAATACTGTGGTTTTTAGAATTCACAAGCTTGACAAACAAACACACGTTCATCACAGGTCTCCATGTTTTCCAGAACAGAAACAATAAACACATTAACTCAGAAGTGGCAACTTCCGACTCGGAATTACAAATTTCCACGTTTCAATGCAACGCGGACGTTTGCACAGCAAGTCAAGGAAAAGACTAGGGCAAAATATTTCTGCTAATTGTCAGCCCAACTATCAGTGCCATGTGGCCAAAGTCAGACTTCTGCATTGGTTTTGAAGTTTTAAAAAAGTCCTCAGCTCCCTCGACATTAATCTTGCTCCCTGGCACTAATCAACAATTGCAAACCCCCACTAATGTCTTATTGTCAAATTGCATATCGTGCGAATAGAATATGTGACCCACGGCAGCAAAACCCGACTTGTCGCACATTTCTAAAATATCTAAAATAAGTTGAAAAAACCTTTCTAGAAGGAAAATTCGATTTTTCCAGATTTGTGTTCCTTTGTGGGTTATTTTTATTTTTTTAACTCGCAACGTATTTTCAAAGCCGAGTTAGATTTATAAACAGTAGATAAATGTTAAACCGTTGAGTTAAATATTCCCATTCGATTACTTGGGGAAACGCAGTTCACTTACCGAGACGCTGAACAATGCTGAACAGCGCTGAACAACGCCGTTCGATCGTTTCCTTAAAAGCGACCGTCCAGGTGAAGATCATTCCTCCATATTCCATGTGATGTGAAGTCACAACGTGAAACCGTTTTGAAAGAGTTCAACCTTTATATATTACTAGTTTTACACAAACCTGGATACATTGTGGAGGTGGCTTATACCAACGAAGAAGAAAAGCTGACGTCACTTCTGTAAACAGATGGTTAAAGCACAGGACGAGGAGCCTTCTGTTTCACTTGTCTGTAAAAACCTTAATCTCCGTGTTGTTATGGATTACGAGAAGCGGGTGGCGGAAGCTCTAAATCCTATTGTGGACCTTAATCTTACCAGTGCGATAGATCCAAGTCGGTGTAAGCAGCACGTACTGGACTTTTCCATGATGATAGTCAGTTCTCCGACAGTGATGCTCAATCTGATATCTGTTTTATCTGTTTTAACTTGGAGAACATTTCAAACAGTGGATTTCAACCTGAAAGAGACGATGAAACAGAATATTTTCAAGAACCACCGGAGGAGACCCACAACACGCCCGGAAGAAGGTAATGACATGATGAGATCCGTTGAGGTTGGTGATGCAGATTATGAACAAATAGCAATGGACAACATTCTCTGAGATTTATGCGGACTATTTATGTTCTAATATAAATCTAGGATCTCTTCCCAGAACATTTGTATCTTTTCACATTGCCACATACTGTATAATAGAAAGGAATCTCTATTGACTGCTCAGACTTAATACTTAAATCATCTGGAAAATTGCTGTTTAATTTGTCAATTTAACTGGAGTGATATGCAGTACGTCCGCATTAACCAGTTATACTGCAAAGGTTAAAGGCGAGTATTGGTTGTTTGTTTTTGGGCCTCTATGCATCTCTCCACTCCTCAATTGAAATATCCTTCTGTAGGTCTTCTCTCCATGTCATAGGCCTCTTTTTGAGAACTCAGACGAGCCACATCGAACAAGTCAACAGAAACTGGTTATAATACTTTTTCCAAGACAGTTTTTTGACAACATTATCTCCAAAGGGGAGAGAGGTGCTTGGATTAATGAGTGGTTTTGAGTTTTTGTAATGAAACTTCAGAGTTGAAAATATTTAAAGAAATGCTTACGTGGGATATCATATTTATTTGACAGATGTTCAAATTACATGAGACATTTATCCTCTGGATTAAACAGGTCCTCAACCTTTGATATTCCTTTATTGGCCCAGATTTTGAAACCAGCATCAGATATAAGCTATCAATACCCCATATTGGGCTGAAGCATGATATAGAATATATTTCACCTCAACGTCGTTCCAGAGATTTATTATGTTCCGTACGATGAAATTTCTGAGTACAAATACATGAGGAGAGGTACCCCAAGTGAGTGAAAATGCATCTTCATCCATTTAGGAGCAACTTTGGTTGTATAGTAAAACATCACAGTCCTCAACTGAGCAGCCCAAAAGTACCAAAGAGAATTAGAGCACTGGAGCCCCTCTCTTTCATAGGGTAAGTATAGTAGAGATAAACAGAACCTGGGACGCCTGTTATTCCATTTAAATTTGGAAAATAACTTCCTCAATTTTAAGAATAACTTTGATGGGGGTGGCAAAGGGAGGTTTTGAAAGTAGAGTAGCTTACGTAGTCCATTAATTTTTAGAGCATTAATTCTACCAATTAATGAAATGTCAAAGGACATCGACCTATTAATTGAATTACTTACATCTATGGCTGCAGGGTAGGGTGCTCTGGGCTTTCCTGCAGTAGTGGAGTGTCTTTTTGACTGCAAGACCTTCTCCGCTGCTTGGAGGCTTTACGATATAATTCTGACCTCATACATGGGAACTAATCCCGTGGACTCACCTGTGGACACACACCACCAGCACCTGCAAATGCAGCCAGGGGCGGAAAGAAAATGAAAAGAGGCCCCAAACAGGCTTTCAGAGTGTAGCTGGGGTTGGGTTGGGGTTAGCCCACATAATAACTCCAAGAACTTTGAAGATATTTGGCATACGCACATTCATATAATAAATGACACACCTAAGTTGATATCCAAAGACTAATATTATTGACAGAGTGGCGATAGTGGCGCCGCCCCTAGCGGTCGCCTGCGCCGGCGCTCCGGTTACTTTCTTACTCTTTAGTATTTTTTTCCTTTTTTTATCACGATGTTCGCCAGAAAAACATCAACAATTAACTCATACGGCCGCGATGCACTCATGGATATAAAAATTTCCCTAAACGAACAACTTTGGGACTTTTTATCCGTGGGAGCAGAGTGGCCGGCGGAAATCCTACGCGGGAACACTCGCAACAACAACAAAAATGGAGTCGCTGTTCCACGAGCCGGCCCACGGAGGAAGCACCGAGGTAAACGAGGCGGCATTCGGGTCAGAATGAGGACGCAACCTTACCGTCCACCTCTGCCAAGCATCCTTCTTGCTAACGTCCAGTCCCTGGAGAACAAGATGGATGAACTTCGAGCGAGGATTCAATTCCAGCGTGACACGAGGAACTGTTGCGTCCTCTGCCTGACGGAAACATGGCTGAACCCACTGGTGCCGGATGAAGCCATACGTCCAGCCGAGGCCTTCTCCGTGTTCCGCGGCGACAGAACGGGAGAGTCGGGGAAATCCAAAGGTGGAGGCGTCTGCCTAATGGTAAACAACCGCTGGTGTAACGCCAACAACACCAAATTCCTCTCCCACTCCTGCTCGCCGAACCTGGAACAGCTGACCATACTATGCCGTCCATTTTATCTCCCCCGGGAATTCAGCACGGTCATCATTACAGCCGTTTATATCCCACCGCAAGCGGACACCGACACAGCTCTGTCGGTTCTGTACGATGTGTTGTGCGGATTTCAGAACAGACATCCCGACGCGGCTGTGGTGGTGACTGGGGACTTTAACAGGGCCAACCTTAAAAAAGTTCTGCCGAATTTCCACCAACACATCACGTGTGCCACCAGGGGTGACAGAACTCTGGACCATTGTTACACTCCTTACAAGAACGGATACAAGCCCGTCTCGCTCCCTGCTTTCGGGAAATCAGATCACGCCGCGATCTCGCTGCTTCCTGTTTACAGGCCTCTGATCGCGCGGGATCTGGTGATGACGAGGGAAGTGAAGCGGTGGACGGACCAATCAGAGGCTGCGCTTCAGGACGCTCTGACTGACGTAGACTGGGACGTGTTCCAAGCGAGTTCAAGTGACGTCAGCGAGTTTACGGAGGCTGTAGTGAGTTTTGTGGCTACGCTCGCGGATGAAATCGTTCCCACGGTGAAAGTTCGGATATTTCCAAACCAGAAACCATGGGTTGATAAATCCATTCGCTGCGCTCTGAATGCGCGCACGGCCGCTTACAACGACGGACTTGTATCTGGCAACATGGACAACTACAAAGCGGCGTCGTACAATCTGCGGAGGGCGGTGAGGGACGCCAAACGAACGTACAGAGACACCGTGGAGCTGCAGATGGAGCGGGGGGACACAAGACGCTTGTGGGAGGGGCTGCGAACAATAACAAACTACAAGAGCAGCTC
Source organism: Zeus faber (assembly GCF_960531495.2). Lineage (NCBI taxonomy): Eukaryota > Metazoa > Chordata > Actinopteri > Zeiformes > Zeidae > Zeus > Zeus faber. The sequence goes on along the minus strand of NC_137208.1, from coordinate 21,119,136 downwards.
CTCCCCAGCCATGAGTGCGGACGCCTCCCTGGCCAACCAACTGAACTCCTTTTATGCGCGGTTCGAGTCTGGCAGCAACACCGCTAGCTCGCCGGCTAATTGGAGTTACACCGCTGGGGACGAGCGCGCACTCTCAGTGTCCGTGCACGAGGTCAGGAGGGCTTCAGATATCTGGGAGTCCACATCACAGAGGACTTAACATGGACTGTTCACACAGACACTCTGGTGAGAAAGGCGAGGCAGCGTCTCTACCACCTCAGGCAGCTGAGGAAATTCCGGGTCTCGGTGAGGATCCTCAAGTCCTTCTACTCTGGAGCAGTGGAGAGCATCCTGACAGGCAACATCACTGCCTGGTTTGGGAACTGTACTGCCCAGGACAGGCGGGCCCTGCAGAGGGTGGTGCGTTCAGCTGAACGTACCACTGGAACTACCCTCCCCCCCTTGCAGGAGTTATACACCAGGAGGTGTAGTAGCAGAGCCCGTAGGATCATGAAGGATCCTCATCACCCCAACAACGGACTGTTTCAGCTGCTGCGGTCAGGCAAGCGCCTCCGCAGTCACGCAGCGAGAACAGAGAGACTGAGACGGAGTTTCTTCCCTCAAGCCATCAGAACTGTCAACGCTGACCTCACCAGGGGTCCTAACTGAGCCATGCACTAGGCTCCACTACCTACTGTACTGTATGTAGCATACTGTACCGCATACTGTATCACTGTTCAGGGTTGTTCGTGATGCCGTATTGCTGCGCCGTACTGTTGTATACTGTGCTGTATTATCCCAAACACTACCTCACACTATTCACATTCACATGCCACTTTAATTCACATGCCACTTTAAATGCACATATCTGTATATACATAGCCATATTCCTTCAACCTATTCCATTTTATTTCAATTTATTTTTTATTGTATTTTATTCTATATATTTTTTATCTTATTCTATAAGTATTCCACTTACTGTATTACGTTTTAGGAGTCAGTTAGTCGGTCTATTAGAAAGGAATTTTCTACTTTTTATTTTATTTTATTTTTGTACTTTTTCCTAGGACTTATTGTGTGCTATCACCGGGTGCGTTGCATTACATTTCACTGCATATATGTATGGAAGTATGTATATGTATGTGACAAATAAAAATCTTGAATCTTGAATCTTGACTGTAAATTTTGTTGTGTTGTCAACACTTTTAAACTCCTATATAATTCCACTTTTATAAAACATGTATATTCTTACTATTAAATTAAAGCTTTTTTCTTAAATACAAAGATGTTGCGTGTCAATGATGCTGTTCAACATTCCCTCAAAACACGACAACAATGCAGAGAGTTCCACATTCAGCAGTGTGTCAAGTGGTCATGTGGCAAGTAGCCATGTGGCTTTGTTGGTCCTCCACCCAATTGCATTCTGGGAGCTCGCTGAATGAAGCTAAGTGTGGGGAAAACTTTGAGGGTGATTATCTCAGAAGCACAGTTTTCCACACCCTTGTCATTAACAAGCCATAGCTTTAAAAATATTTGCTTGATTCGCACAAGTGACACCTTGTTTTGAAGCTCTGATTCTGAGGGATGTTAGAGAAGACAAGTGACTGGTGTAGACAACCGAAAGGTGAACGTGTTTTGTCGAAATTTGATGCATAGCCGATGCCCTGGATTAATGAACTCCTTGACCGGTTGGACACAGCTGATTTTTTTACGACACTGTATTAAACCAAGGGATACTGACAGATTCCCTTGTCACCAGAGTCCAAAAAAAACAGCTTTCTCCACTCTGCAGGGCTTGTACCAATTTGTAATGCTTCTGTTGGAGTTGTTCAGGGTCCCAACCCCAGCTGCATATGACGCTGCCTACTTAGATGGTGCAATTATTCACAGTGACACCCGGGGGATGTACATGCAGCATGTGGGCAGAGTGCTTGAGTCCCTGAAGCGGGCGGGGCTCACCTCCAACCCTAAGAAGTGTGCAGTTGGGCCGAGAGAGGTAGGGTAATTGGGGTACCACTTGGGTGGAGGACTGGTCTGACCCCAGATAGATAAAACTGCCACGGTTGCGAACAGCCAGAGACCCAAAACAAGAAAGGAGGTAAAGGAGTGCTGGCTACTTCCTGTAGCACCGCAGCTGTACCGGGTCTGCCTGATCAGCCTCTTTCATGCTGATTGGTCAGACCAGGCTGGGAGAGTTCAGCCGAAAGAAGAAGTTTGTCTTGCAGTGGGGATTGTGTGGTGCAGGACGCGGGCAAGACCAATATCAGTTTTTGAGCTTCTCAAATAAAACAACTGCCATTGACGGGAGCAAGACAAGAGATGTCCTCATGATTCTCTTGAAGATCTTAAAAATGTTGAAGATCTTGAAAATGTGTCTGGAACAAAAATCCCAGTTAAAGTATTTTGGTGTACACCAGGCATCACAACAATGTTTTATCAGTTTGTCACATTTTGGACCATGCTGTAAATCAAACTCAAGCCGCTAGTTCATCTCCTGGACGGAAAGATGAGAGCTGGTGCCAGTGAGTCCTCTATCCCTGATGTGACTGATGATGTCCTTTCAGAGAAATGATGACCAATCGTTGCGCTTACTTCGTAAGTATGTGTATGTAGTGCCCCAACACTATGATTGGGGTGTTTGGGTTGGGTTTCTCAGGTAGCTACCACGAAGGTTTACCTGTGTTTGGTGAAACTTATAATACCCTACTAATAAACAAAGCGAATGCAAAACTTCACAGTCTCTTTTCACGTTGGCTAGAATTTTTTTTAAATAACTGACCCAGACAAAATGAATGAAAATAAGTAACATTTTACCGACTGCTTTTCATACGTCCAAATAATATTTACCCTTTTAATTAAAGAAACAAAAACATCAATATAACAAATCAGACCACTTTTAGTTGGAAAAACAAACAGTACACTCGAATTCCCATTTACACCTATTTCCCAATATCAAACAGGTCAATTTAACTACCTAGCCCGACATTAACCACAACCGTGGGCCCACACACACACACTCACTCACTCGCACACACGTGTAGATGGATTCCGTAGCAGGCCTGTGCGTTGCTCGGGTGCAGTGCTGCCGAAAGACAGTTGTTGGCAGAGGGGGAAAAAACAAGTCCAACTCACAAGTCCAAAGTAAACTCTGTAAAACAGGTTGTGGTCCGAAGAAATAAAACAGTAGCGGAGGTGAAATCCTCATTAGGAATCACTCCAACAAGTCCTTCACAAGTCCGTCGGCAAAGGTGTCCGCTGATCTAGCGATTCATTGACTTGAGTTTAGCAGACACTCACACTACACATTCACCCTAATACACAACGATTAAGCCAGAAATGTACGTGCATTTAAAAAATTTAATTAAACACAGAATCCCTGACACTTTCTTCATCACAGAATCTTTTTTTTTTTTTAAACAGATAAATAGGTTGAGTTCTGAAGGGCTCATGATCATAAAAATCTAACTGGAGGAAAAAAAATGAGCGCAGGTCAACACATTTAAAGCTGCACATACGTTTGGGTATTGAAACTGAATAATCTTATCGCGCTAATGGAAAACGCTATTGAGTATTATTGTTGTAATGGAAACCAAATTTTTATTCAAAATTTGTCGTTTCTCTCTCTTGGTGAGAGAAAAGGGTCAGTGGGTCGGTTAATCTTCTTATTAAAATGGATTTCATTTCTAAAAGCTATGCAATGCTGCTATACAAAGCTGTATTTATTTTAAGGTGGTCTCTTCTAAACTGATATCTAAATGGTTGAGTCAAGGAACCAGTCTTACAGTCAGTGTATTTCTGTCAGCCTCCGCATATTGCTGGTATCGGTTACGGTTCTGAAATCAGGAAATCATCTGTCACGGCCCGCTATGATGCAAAACTGACTTTTTCAGTGCTTGTGCACATACATTTGGGTCTCTGATGGGCTTACTAACACACAAAGTGTGAAACAACACAACCCAGTCAACCCAGTTGTTGGCTACAGAGATCAACACAAATCTGTTAAAAGAAAGAGGAATTAAAACCAACTGTCCGTGATAAAACTGCAGACATAGGAAATGTGAATATTTTAAAAAAAAATTTGCTGCGTTTTTATATGTACGTGTGTGTAGATGTTTTTATTTAATTTATTTTATTTTATTTTACGACGTTTCCTTAATTGAATTAAACAAAAAAAGCTCTAAGCCCCGCAGTATCCCACGGTGCTCCAAGCTCCGTGCTGCTCCGGACACCGCTGTGAAAGGAACAAACTTTTGAATTGGACCTTGAAGATCTAATATGAGTGAAGATTCAGCAACTGTAATTTGTTCAGAAACAGATTTTGGTGTACTGAAAAGGAGAATTCACTGAACGTTTACAGAGAAATACAGCGGAATCCGGAGTTAAGCTCAAACCCCATTGGCTCACAGAAGTAGATGGTTCGGGAGGGTGGCTCCGTCCACTGAAACAGTCCATTTTCAGACAGGGTAGACGGACGCATGTTAGAATGGCTCAAATGCATAATCTGAGTGGTATTTTCAGCAAAAAACTTTAAAAGCATGTTTTGGGAAACTCAGAGACCATGTATCAACTTGGTGAAAAGGAGCATTATAGGGCCCCCCTCTGTCTTTTTCTGTCATTCTCCCCCCCTCGCCACGTGGTACCTGTGTCAGCTAGGGGTGCGTAAATGCTCTGTGAAAATCTCCTCGGAATTGTTTCGATACCTCCCGCGGTTTTGTAGTCCCTGCAAAACCAAGTCCCACTGCAAATCTCTGAACTGGTCACTGCGGGGCTGTCAGTGGCCCCATTAAACCCTAAAATGCATGGCTTACCTCAGCAAGTCTGTGAAGAGCCACCTCAGCAGGGAGGCGGGGTGCGAAGACGACTACTTTAACATGATTTGTGACCCTCATGGCCATGATGCCATTGCACACTGCGCTTCTGTCCCTCGGGAGAATCTCTTTTCACATATTATATTTATTTTCTCAAGAGACAGGGATAATAATTATTGAGAAGTGAAATTATGCCAACGGGCAAGAGATGTAAAATGCTTGTTTAGCTTGAATGTATGTGTATGGTATGAATTATTAAAGGAGATCACTGAGGACAATTAAGGGCAGCAGGAGCTCAGTTGGTAGAGTGGTTTGACTGGTGATCAAGACATCTTACTCCTGGTTGGATATCAACCTTGAGTGAGACGCTGAATCCCTAACTGCTCCCGATAAGTAAAGCTGGCACCTTTCGTGGCAGCCCCCAGGCTGAATTTCCCCAAATTTACCGCAGTAAAGCAGCAATTATCATATCTTTGGATATAATGGAAGACAAGATTTACCTGCTGCTCCATGAGGGAGTTTATCAAGGGGGTGTCCCGAAACACATGCCAGCTATGGCTTTTAAAAGTACAACACTGTACAGTAAGTAGGTTGCTATGAAATACAGCCAGCGAGCAAGCCAAGGGAAAGGGCGGGTGGGGGGCTGGGAGTGGGTGGGGCTGTAAAGATAAGAGGGCCGGAGGACCAGAGATTTATGGTCCATGTCTCGGAACGGGGAGCCTGGGCCAGCCGGTGTAATCAAAAGTCCATCACGTTCTGGGCACGGCCGCGTAGGCCAAAAGCGTGGCTCGACCTCTCTGACCGAAGACCGAACTCGGAATCCTCACGGCACACGCCACAACATGGCTGCAGCTGCTCAATTATGCTGTGTTATTGAGAAGTGTATTTGCTTAAATGCAATTTCTCTTTGCCAAATATAATAATGTAACTTGGTCCAATATCCAGACTGTAGCAATGTTAGCTCCTAAAAGGGTATTAAGTTTATCAAAATATAATCTTTAGTCACAATAATGGAAAAGCACAGCATCTAAAATGGAACTAGCATCGTGATCATACCTTCGAACAGTCTATGGACTTGTACTTATTCTGAATATTAACCTACCCGACAACATGTCACGATTGAGGGTTTTTGAATTGACATATGATGGGAACCTAAAGTGGAAAGAGATTTTTTTTGTTCAAAAGCTTGCCGGCCTCTGATTTGATAACTACAGTGTTACCAATTCAATTGTTGTTTCTTCATTGTTAAAGGCTGAAACTCTCTGATAAGTTAAAAAAAATATATAAAGAGAGCACAGGTAAAAGTTTGCCGTTCCAAAAGGAGGTCAACATAGCAAAATATGAAAGGGAAAAAGAGGACTGTTTGTTGTCTGCAATTACTTGAGAAATAAAGGTCAGGCACCAATTGCAAGAAAAAAATCTCTGAAACTGGCCAAGAACGTCAAATAATTTGGCAAAAATAGCGGTCCTGGCTATTGAACATGGCCAGACAGGAAATAGGTGACTTAAGAATTAAAATGTATTGAGGTCAAAGTTTGCGAAAACGAATTGCCCCTGTTCCAGACTAAGATCAATGGTTGTACTTGCTGTAAAACTTTCTGCAAATTGCTAAGAGCTCAGAATAAACGGAACAGACATACGCTTGGGCCCAACCACACAATATGGAAGTACACCGCGTTCCAAATTATTATGCAAACTGGAGTGTCATGCACTAGTGTCATGAACATTTAATTTTTTATTTTTCAATGAAACACATGGATGGTATTGTGTCTCAGGGCTCTTTGGTTCACTGAAATCAATCTCAGACACTTGTGATAATTAGTTTGCCAGGTGAGCCCCATTTAAGGAAAACTACTTAAGAAGGACGTTCCACATTTTTAAGCAGGCCACAGGTTTCAAGCAATATGGAAAAGAAAAGGGATCTCTCTGCTGCCGAAAAGCGTCAAATAGTGCAATGCCTTGGACAAGGTATGAAAACATTAGATATTTCACAAAAACTTAAGCCTGATCATCGTACTGTGAAGAGATCCCAAACACTACCTCACTCTATTCACATTCACATGCCACTTTAATTCACATGCCACTTTAATGCACATATCTGTATATACATAGGCATATTCCCTCTATCTATTCCATTTTATTTCATTTAAATTTCATTGTATTTTATTCTATATATTTTTATTTTATTCTATAAGTATTCAACTTACTGTATTACGTTTTAGGAGTCAGTTAGTCGGTCAATTAGAAATAAAAAAAAAATGTTTTTTTTTTTTCCTAGGACATATTGTGTGCTATCACCGGGTGCATTGCATTACATTTCACTGCATATATGTATGAAAGTATGTATATGTATGTGACAAATAAAAATCTTGAATCTTGAATCTCTTGAATCTCATATCTGTGGCTGATTCAGAGCACAGTGCAGATAAAGGCATAATGAGGAAGGTTTCTGCCAGACAAATTCATGGGATTAAGAGAGCAGCTGCTAAAATGCCGTTACAAAGCAGCAAACAGGTATTTGAAGCTGCTGGTGCCTCTGGAGTCCCACCAACCTCAAGGTGTAGGATCCTCCAGAGGCTTGCAGTTGTGCATAAACCTACTATTGGGCCCCTAACCAATGCTCACAAGCAGAAACGGTTGCAGTGGGCCCAGAAATACATGAAGACACATTTACAAACAGTCTTGTTTACTGATGAGTGGCATGCAACCCTGGATGGTGCAGATGGATGGAGTAGTGGATGGTTGGTGGATGGCCACCAGGTCCCAACAAGGCTGCCACGTCAGCAAGGAGGTGGTGGAGCCATGTTTTGGGCCGGAATCATGGGGAGAGAGCTGGTAGGCCCCTTTAGGGTCCCTGAAGGTGTGAAAATGAGTATATAGAGTTTGTGACTGAGCACTTTCTTCCATGGTACAAAAAGAAGAACGGTGCCTCCCGTAGTAAAATCATCTTCATGCCTGACAATGCACCATCTCATGCTGCAAAGAATACCTCTGTGTCATTGGCTGCTATGGGCATAAAAGGAGAGAAACTCATGGTGTGGCCCCCACCCTCCCCTGACCTCAACCCTATTGAGAACCTTTGGAGCATCCTCAAGCCAAAGATCTATGAGGGTGGGAGGCAGTTGGCATCAAAACAGCAGCTCTGGGAGGCTGTTCTGACATCCTGCAAAGAAATTCAAGCAGAAACTCTCCAAAAACTCACAAGTTCAATGGATGCAAGAATTGTGAAGGTGATATCAAAGAAGGGGTCCTATGTTAACATGTAACTTGGCCTGTTAAGATTTTGATTTTGATTTCAGTAAATATGACCTCCTAATACTGCAATTTGAACAAATGACCATTTTCAGTTCTTTATAACCTCTAAAATGTTTAAAACTCTGTTGTGCATAATAATTTGGAACAGTGCATTTTGAGGTTTTTTTTTTTGAAAAACATACTGTTACGGTTTGTTCAATAACATTCCAATTATACCCTCACGGTTGAATGAATGAATTGAAAATTATACTGACTGTCATTTGCATCGACTATTTAGGAAAATTATCATTTGCATAATAATTTGGAATGCGGTGTATGGTGATTGGGACATTATACTGATTGACAGCGTAATCTACTGTATCTTCCCAATGGTGAACCCATTAAGGCTGTACACCCATCAAGGTGTAGCTGTAGTTACAGATCGGCCAGCTGTGCTGTCTGCGAAGGTCAAAAATACCTTTTTCAAGTACATCAGCCAAGTGTACTATGCTAATATTGAAGTTTTATTTTCTTAAGCTCCAGTGCTCCCCGGCAGTACGTACCCCCTGGAGTTCCTCGGCCGTTCACTGAAATCGGGAAGACGTCAATATGAGGCGGAGGTTATCGAGGTCCCTATAACTTGCTCCGGTGTCAGACAAAACCCTAACTCCTAACCCTTAAGTATTCCTTTAACAATGTTGAACTTAGAAGAGACAAAGGTAGGTGGTGGTGCAACAGCAAAACGTGCTTCGATACAGGTTCACAAGAGCTATCTGGCAAAGATGGGATGTTGAATGAAAAGTCTCTGTGATAACTCGTTAGAACTTCAATCCCATAGAATGTCCAAACTATGTGTGAAGAGGAGCTGAAGCAAAGCAAATCCGCTGCAGAGGAGCAGAGGATTACTCCATGACTGGCCATTGCTATCAGTAAATATTTGTAAAAAGTACAGAAATGTGTACAGTGTGAATGACTGTATGAAAAAACACTCACACACACACACACACACACACACACACACGTGAAAGGGATTTGATTAAACTGAACGGAAATGCAGGTTTGCCCTTGTCTGGCTTGCTAACCTTGAAACTCATTATTCAGACACTTTAATGTCGGTGGATCTTCGCTGAGAGTCCCTAGACTGATAAGAGATCTTCTGATTCCCTGCATTTAATTAGATTAGGACTCAGTCACTTTCACCTCTCTCCATCCAGCTGTCTGCCAAACGGGAGAGAGCGGATCTAGAGATACATCTCTAAAAGAGACTGAAGCTGTTGGTGGGAAAGAGAAGTCAACTTATCCACAAAAATGGAGGGCTAGTTTGAGCGTGCACTTGGGTTGTCTTATTAAGTCCAGGGGGGGGGCGATCTCTGCCGCGGCAGCTCGGTGTGGGAATCAATACATCCAGGGACAGTAAGGAAAGGAAAAAAAAAAAGTTCATTAAGCATGCAAAGCCGTGCCACGATGGACATGTCTGCAAACAAATGCCGTATTGATTTTTAGGTGGGGGTGGCTGGTTGGGGAGGGGGACGTGCACATTGATGGCCAGTTTGGGGAGTTTCCCTGTACACAATACTGTATTTTGGATCGCGGCCGTATTTAGCGGCCTGAGCGCACAACAATGTGCAACGTGCGAGGGGTAGCAATACGTTGCTGTTGCATGTTGCAGCTTATTGTGGAGTGGAGTGGCCAGAGTATTTGAACACAACTGGTCATCCCCTTACTGCAGTCTTACCGCCGGAGGAAGATATTAAGGTGTCAGTTAAGGGAGATAGACAGACGGATTGTTAGATGGATAGATGCTTTATTCATCCAGCTCACAGCTGTGGCACTATTAGCTGACCTCTTTCGAGGGTTTTTGTGCATGAACAAAATGCCCATTTTCTTTCTTGCTGATTTGAAGTAAGCTGCAGCTGCTGCATCCCAAATTCCCTGAAGATTTACAGACAGGAATGTTGAAATCACTAGAAGCCTTGGAATTACCGCTGGCTGTGGAGCTGCAGAGGGCCGATAGGAGCCTTATCATTTATTTTGCTTTTTTTTGATTGGCATCTAATCCCGTAGTTCTCTCCAACAAAGGAGCCCTTCAAGATTGACCTTGTTTTTAGCGCCGGATAAAACGTGGTAGAGGCACTCAAGAGCTTCCGAAACCTTTCAAATTGCATGCTCTTGATCTTAACATATAACTTAATGTACGTACCCAGTATTTGTGTGCTTGAAGGTAAATACCCTATTCAGAACATCAAACAATGAATGACTTTTCCAAAGAAAACAACTGTATTTAACTTCACAGTAATCAAAGATTTGTTTTTATTTCCTCATTTGCATATTTACCTTACCTGAATATTTCAAACATTTAATCCTTCCTCATTCTTTCGGTATATACATATTTCCCCAAAAACAGAGGGGTTGGAGATGCATGATCAGTTTCCATTTCTGTAAATAATATAATTTGTTCACTGTCGGAGGAAATTAGGGACAATTATTCGATGCATATAGGTCCAAAATCCTATGGAGGCTGTGAAAATGTAAATAAAACACATTAAAAGATGAAGAAGATTCTTTATTTATTACACGGCACACACACCACAACACATTGTCAAATTACTACTGTCAACCGATTTTTGAACCTGGGCCCTTGATAAGATTTTGTCTCTGGTAGCCCAGAATTTTTATTGTTAGACATTACTCCAGAACTCCATACCTGCCTGTAGGATACTTACTGCAATAACTTACAGTGTAAAACAAGGATCAAAATGGTCCTTATTAAGATTATCTAATGGTGCTAACATCTTGTAAATTAGGTAATTACAAAGTTAATTATTAATCATTTTTATGGGGTACCCCTGGAACTTCTTGAAGGAGAGCCAATGCGCTATGGCACAAAATTACATCACGATTTGACTGCATTAACTTGCCACATCAACCCCTTTCCTCCGTAGCTCCCTTTTTTCCCCACCTCAGTCGCTGAGTCGCTTAAGTGTAATATCCTGGAGAAACCCTTTGTTTTGGAAACAGAGAGGTTTTCCCCACGCCAACTGATTTTGTGAGGCTAGCTACAGAGCCTCTGCCTCGCTAACCTCCACCCGACAGGCTCATCCCTCTTCAGCCGCTGGAGTTCTCTATCTACCCCTGGACGTGTAGTCTTTATCTGTCCCCTCACCACCCCTTTGTACCCTTCGTTTTAACCAGAACACACTCCGTATCTCCTCCAAACACACCTGCACTATATCTTTCCCTTCCTCCGTCCTTAGCCCAGTGCCACTTCCATCTCCCACCCACCTTCACACCCCTTCCTACCCTCCTTCCTCCCGGCTCCCATCACCCCGCTCTGTCAGCAGAAGCTGTCAGCTCCACAGAGGGCTGGGAGGGGGTTGGGGGGCTACTGCGGAGTGATTTATTGTCTTTCGAGACTGTGATACTCCCCCTCCCTCCCATCCCATCCCATCCCCAATCGAGTCCTTCTTTGCATTCCAATTTCCCCTTCTCCGTGAACAACCACTGAAAGTTTGTTGCCTCTTCCAGGAGACCTTCAACACTTTGAGGCAGTTGGGGTGGTCGGCGTTCGTAAGCGATAGGAGCGAAACGAAACACGTCCATTTGGAAAAGGGTTAACATGAGAAAGACAAAGTGGGGTTGGCTTGTTGTTGGTTTTCGCGGATTCTTCTGGAATTCCGAGCACGCCTCGTGTCCTTAAACGAGACTGAAGTAATAACGAAACCTTACGAGGCAATCAGACAAAGGCCGAGAATACTCGCGGCACACATAAAAACTCCAACGCCCTCTCATCAAAAAGATATTCTCTTCCCCCTGTAAAATCCGTCCTTGGCAGGTTCAGGTTTTTTGTCGCAGGGTGAGAGGGTACACTCCAGAACTTGGGAGTCGTGATGCAAGACTCGCGGACGATTCGTTCTATGTGAACAAATCTCTTCAATGACTCGGGAGCCGTGAGTCTATCCGACAAAAGAGTCGTTCATTTGCAACTCAGTAACAGTAGCCAGAGGCACAGCCTGAACTGAGACTTGCAACTCGAATGAAAAGATTGAACACCTGAACCGGTTTGTGAACCAGATCTTTGAGCCTTGAGTCTATTCTACTATAAATAATAATTACTGAGGATTAAATGAGTGGAAAAAAATGGGTGAGATGGCATTTGACATAATACATATTGAACGTGACTGATTCATACTTTGCATTATTCCTAAATAAAAAACTGTGACAGGATGAAATGACTCTAAATGACCGACTGACTAAATGACCGACTGAATCAACCGAATCTGATTTTTTTGGCCAAACATGCTTTTACACACTGTACTGATATCCAACAATCAGCAACAAAGAGTAGGTTGTTTTTTTTCCAGGTCTTGCCTACAGTAGCCTACAATAAACAGTAGTGCAATTATGCACTGCAGTAAAGTGAATAAAGTGCATTTGCTAAATTTAAGTAAATATAAGTATAGTAAATATACTACTGTGGGAGTCTCTACCAACTGGTAGGGGTTTTGGGAGGGAGTGTTTTCTGGCGGTGGACTGCTAACATGCCGAGAATCTTTATTAATTACTCTAAACAAAAATGCTAGCTGGCCAAAAGGATAAATAATGAATCAATAATGGGTTGGGCGCAGGAGGAATGACGTTCCCATCTGGCTCCTGGTCGGCTGACAAGCCCATGCACTGATCTCTCTCTGCAAGACAGACATACATTAAGAAAGCTCCCCGCGCTGAGTTGGACCAATCAGTGCCACGCGGGCACCGATTCGGCTGACTCGAGGCTGCTGCGCAGCCGTGGAAAGGGAGATATGCTGCCGTCTGCAGCCAGAGCTTGACCATGCCCCATGGCCCGCCACAACTACATATAGTAAATATAAGAAATGTATGAATAATTTATTGCACAATGGTGTGCTGTGGGTGTGCATGACTGATTGACAGGCAATTCCCTGAGGACATGCAATGACATCACATGGCTGGGTTAATTATTCATTAAAGGAATGGCGTGAGGGAAGAAGTTATTCCTGTATCTGGAGGTTCTGGTGTGCAGTGCTCTGAAGCGCCTTGTGGAGGGGACGAGTTCAAAGATGCGATGGCCAAGGTGCAAGGGTTCAGTAGTGATCTTCCCTGCCTCTGGTAGTGAAGAGATCTTGAAATGAGGTCAAGTTTAGTGCATTAATCCTCTCTGCAGACCTGATGATGCGCTGCTGCCGGTGTGTGTCCTCTTTAGTGGCAGTGCCACTAACAGTACCACACTATTATGGAGGTGGCGAGAACAGACTAAATCACAGCTGAGTAAAACTGAACCAACAGTTTCTGAGGCAGGTTGAACTTCCTCAGCTGACAATTTTTTGATGGAGGTCTCCTGCTTCAGGTCCTGGGAGACTGTAGTTCCCAGGAACTTGAAGGTTTCCATGGCCTGCCACAGTGCCAGAGTAGGGGGTATGCCTTCTGAAGTCCGCTGCCACTGCTACTGTCTTGAGCATGATCAGCACAAGGTTGTTGTGGTTGCCCCAGAAGGCCAGCCGTTAACCTCCCCTCTCTATGCAGATTCATTCTCATCTTGTATGAGACCGATGATGGTTGTGTCGCCCTGCAGCGTGCTTATTCTGTCTGATTGGTTGGAGGAAGGCCTGGGTGGAGTTTGTCCCTACCTCACTTTCTGCTTCCTGTCCGTGAGGAAGCTGGTAATCCACGAGTGCTTTTTGGGGCTGGAACTATTGTGGACTCCTCTGGTCACCACACAAAAGGACGGCCCGAATGGATTAGCTGATGTGCTTATTTTTATGAAAGTAGGCTCGGCTATGAGGTGTTCACTAATACTCCTTAAACTGCTCAACATGGCCCTCGGAGGTGAAGATGTTGACCCTCGGCAACCAATGCTGTGATATTTGCTTGTGCGTGGGTTGTGTTGTATGGAAAATGCTTGTCACTTCTACTCAAATCATGCAGTCCCTGGCGGCAGTTCAACCAAAACGTCGAAAAGTGAAGTTTAACTGTTGCTAGTTAGCCCAACCAATGAGCAACGGGTATGCAGCCACCCTGACCTCATTACCTAGATCTAGGTCAGGTGTGGCTGCTCAAACCATCCCATCTCCACACCATATACCCCCAAAGCCAAACTGAAGGAAGAATTCCTGGCCGAAGCCTAACCCAACCCCCACAAGCAGAAAACAAATAAAAAAAATAAAAAAAAAAGGTTTAAAGCAGACTCTGACAGACTGGGTTACTTTACCTAAATACTACAGACTCTGACGAAGGGTTCCATTACCTTATACAAAGAAATTGTCCAAAAATTAACAGGTCCCCTTCCAGAGGACCTTGGTCCCTGGAGCAGCACGGTCGACCGGCTTCCTTCCCCCAGGGCAACGACAGACTACCCCCTCCTCCCTTCTGGGGCCTGGGGCCTCGGGCTGCTGTGCTGGCTGGTGAAGGTGTGGCTGGACTTGGCTGTTGCGGGGGCTGCAAGGAGGGGTGGCCTGGCTGCTGGATGGTCCCGGCGGTGGCTTACCCATCGTGGTTGCTGGAGCTGCATCTCCCCCGGTCCTCCGCCGGACCCCCTAGGTGCTGCCAGTTGGGACTGAGTTGGTGCTGGGGCCGCGTGTTGACCCGCTGGTGGCTCCAGGGTGACGGCCCCTCTGGGTCCCTTCCCCGTGCTGAGGTTCATGTTCAGGTTCCACTGTGGCAGTTTCGCCTACCACACGCAACCCATGTGGCGTTTTCAGGGCCCTCCGGCACAGAGACACAGATGACGATGGGTTGTAGACACCAGTTAATTGTAGAGAGGAGGCTTGGTGGAATTAGCCAGGAGCAGATAGAACATGTCATGACAGGGCTCCTATACTGAGTGAGTGTGAAGATGGTTTTAACCTGTTGCTCATTAGCCCAACCAATGAGCAACAGGTATACAGCCACCCTGACCCAATCACCTGGATCCAGGTCATGTGTGGCTGCTCAAACCATCCCATCCCCACAAACACACAATTTTTATTGGATTTGTTTGGGGAAACCCACAGTGGATTGTGCGCTGCAACCTACAGTCTATCGATCACATACTTTAATTTTATTTTATTTTTTAAGAAATACAGAGCAGAATTATTTTTTAAATATATACATATCCATCGTCTGCAGTTTCTTCACGGACAGTTGGTATTAATTCCTCTTTCTTTTTAAAGATTTTTGCTGGTCTCTAAGCAGTTCTCCCGGCGGCGCTTGCGCTCCAGCTGTGGGTGGAGTTACTCAGATGGGGGTGTGGATCTCATTCAAGGACAACGGCTTATTTCACCACGTGTTTTCTGAGACAGACAGCTCACAAAAAAACTGACTGGGTTGTCTTATTTCACAGTTTGTGTGTTAGTAGGCCCATCAGAGACCTAAATGTATGTGCACAAGCACTGAAAAAACAAGCGTTTCATAATAAATCCATTTTAAGGTTTTATCTTCATCTATCTGTCTTGATCCAAGCTAATAGATACTCTATTCATTTGTTATTTAATTGTTCTTAAAGGAAAGGGATTCTATTGGTTAAGGAACTTGTTTTGTACAAAATCTACCCCATGAATTTGCTGTGCCTATGCTCCAACCGCACGTTCTACCTCAAAAATATCTGGCTCTCTATATGTACCTAGCCAATAGACATTAATTCAGAGGAAACGTCCATTTATGAGCACCAAATGTACACGTAGATCGACATTAAACAGTGGATTTAGCTCAGAAAAATAGAAATAGAACTAATTTGAACAGAGACGGTATGTGGTAGTTTCTTTTGCCTTCTCAAAATATTTGTATACTTTGAGACCTTCCCCTGGCATGCTTGGAAACTGGATATCTTTCAATGGGAGAGGCTGCCACCATGTGGAAAACAAATAAATGTAGTAATGTAGTAATGTAGTTATAACCATGATCCTGTCTCATGCATATACAGTCATTGTGGATTAAAGTACTGGCACACTTGCATTTTTCCTTACGGAAGAACTCACAATTTTCTCTGAAATGCGTTGAAATGGACATTAAAAAATTGTTTCACTAGTATAGTACAGAAACTATTATTCTGAATTTAAATCCTAAACAGAAAATGGCATCAACACCAGCCATAACTAAGATTGCCACACCTTCTCTTAACGGCAGTTTGGCCCAATCCTCCTTTGCAAACTGCTACAGAGGGTATCATGAACCACTCCCGGGTGCTTTTTGAAGTGTTTCGCACCATTGTCCTGGTGGGAAGATGACCATGCCCTCCCAGGCATCCAGGAGCAGAGGCAGCCAAGCCATCCAAAAACATCCCTGAACCTCCTCCCATTTGACTGTTGAGACGTTGTTCTTTTCTTTGAAGGCTTCATTTTGTTTTCTTTAAACAGTCTTGATGCAATTTGCCAAAAAAAAATGAAAAAAATCCAATTCGGCTCTCACCTGTCTGTGTTCTAGGACGTTCTCCCAGCAGGATGTCGGCTTGTTCAGGTGCATCCCAGCATCTCTCTCTCTCTCTCACCACTGGCGTGCTCCTGGATCTTCTACCCGAAAACACCCTTTCACTGAGTGGACGCGAGTTGAAAGCTGTTGTTACCTGGCGTGTGAAGGTCAGCTCGACTCTGCTATGAAATTGTTCTTTCAGCAACATTGCAACAATCCTTTTTTAATAACCTTTGATCAACAACTCTCCAGGGAGGTTGGCTGCAGAGCCACGGACCCTTCACCTCCTCGGTGGACCCGGGAACGCCAGGGTCTCTGGAGATAAGTCTTGAGATTGTCCGTGCTTGCGTATCTTATTTGACCTCCTTGGACAACGATCTGCTTTCATTACTTAATGTCTCCGTGCTCTGTGCAGTACAAACGGCGACACAACTAGACAGAGCGAGGACTTTTCTCCATTCAAACTGGTTGAAAGATTGATTATTATGTTGCAGGCAGCGCAGCCTGGACGCGGGTGAGTTCAAGTACTTGAAAAGGCTTCTAAAAGTCGCAAATCTTAACCATGCCATTTTTCACATTACATGTAAAATACATCATCAATCTGGTATGTGGATATCAAAGGACATTTGAATTTCAGGAACATATTGTGCATTATTTAAATGTAAAATGCATTCCTGCCAAAATCACAACAATCACACTCAAAGTTTGGTTTTCATGCACTTCTTTAATATATCAGTTTTTGATATTCACAACAAATACATTAAGCTCTTTCTCCTTATGATACAGCCTTAAATAATTTTTTCTTTTTTGTTCCTTTTACGTTTTTTTTTTTTGTTTGTTTATTTTTTATTTTTTACACTGAAACATTTTGTTTTTTTTCCTCAGAAGTCCGCCTATCAAAATGTCTTTGTTTCATCGTTTGAAATCTCATTCCGTTTGTGGTCTCCATGCCTCCAAGCAAACTGACAATATTTCCTTTTTGTACAGCTATATACACACACACACACACACACACACACACACACACACACACACACACACACACACACACACACACACACACACACACACACACACACACACACACACACACACACACACACACACACACACACACACACACACACACACACAGAGAGAGAGAAAAGCTCCCGACATTTTGGAATGACAGCTCTTCCGGTTAGACAACTGGGATCGTTTTTTTTTTGGGGGGGGGGGGGTGTTAAGGTGCAGGCAAAGGGGTGGGGGTAAAGGAAATGAGGATGGATGAAAATTGAACAGAAAATAATTAGTAAAAAAAAACAAAAAAAAAAATAACAGGTTTTACAGTAAAATGAGCGAGAGGAGTGCGGCAACGGAAACGATGGCTGTGAAGCCGGGTGGGATCATAAGAGCGCACAAGCCTCTCCCCCCCCAAAAAAACCATATATAGGTCCTTTTTAAAAAAGAAAAAACTGCAGCACTCGGTTAAAAGGACATTTCTGCTTTTGATTCTACCAGTGACTTCGGGCTTTCTGGTGGTTGGTTTTGGGAGATAATCGTCATAATTGACCTGGGATCGATCTGACGGACAGGTTGTGAAAGAAGCGTTCGGGCGTGCGACGCCCAAATTATATCCAATAACGTCCAGTGATCAGCAGCGAGGAACTTTCAGGCAAAAGTAATGCTGCGGGGGGGACTTGTATTCTGAAAGGGAGGGTGTGATCTATACAGGTCGCATAGACGTTGCACTCAGTGGATTTCAGAGGGCGGGGGGGGGGGGGGGGTGTCATCAACTCAGTACGATGTTGTGTCACAATTTATTCGTAAATAAAATAAAAAGGAAGAAGAGGAAGAAGAATAAGAAGAAGGCAAGTTAGTTATTTGCTTCAATCTCTACAAAGTGCAAGTACACAAGTCACCAAGACCAAAACAAGCTCTCAAAACAAGAAGAAACGAAAAGAAAGAAAACAGAGCAGGCAGCTCAAAACAAACGCGCATTTCGGAAAGAGATCAAAAAAGTAGATAAAAACAAACAACAAATAAAAAACAAAATCACATAAATAAGTCGATATCCGCAGGCCTGCCTGTCAACAAAAAAAAAGTACTAAAAAAGCGACAACAAACAAAAACAGAATGAAAGTAACCTTTAAGAACATCTATGACCCTTGACACACACACACACGCTGGAATGGTAAAAAAATAATAATAATAAGTACAGGTGCACGAGTGTGTGTGTGTGTGCGTGTGTGTGTGTGTGTGTGTGTGCGTGTGTGTGTATGTGTGTGCGTGTGTGTGTGTGTGTGCGTGTGTGTGTGTGTGTACAAAGTAAACGAGTGATTGAAAGAAACGAATATCGTCCAGTCGAACCAGTCTTTTCAGCAGGTCGGGAAGCGGCCCCTTCGAGAGGCCGTCGCCACTTTGGCCGCCTCTTCGGCCGAGTGCAATAGTTGACACCGCGAGGAAGAAAAGCAAATAAAAATAGAAAATAAACGCAGGACATGAAACGCTCTCGGTGTCATTGTGAAAGTTGGGGGTGGTGGTGAAAGAAAATGTATAAAAAATTAAAAGTAAAAAACACAGAAAGTAAAGCCAGTAAGGAAAAGCCACACGAGTGAGGACAGTGATATTTGACGTTAGCAGCTGGAATCAAATATCAACTTCCCTAAAATTATACGCGGAATTAACAATCACGCCTGCATTTATCCCACTTCCAACACCCCTGAATTTTTTATTTTTTATGGAAGGGGAATGTTTCGCTTTCGGGCAGAATTTCCTTAAAAATTAAATTATAAAAAAAAAAAAAAAAAAAAAAAACAACTGCCTAAACGGATCCAAACAAGTCGAGCTGTTCCTATTGGAAACCTCCATAAAAGAAAGGGGGCATCTCTCGCTTATTTTATTTCTTTATTCTAATTTATTTTTAAATTTTTTAATTTTTTTTTACACATTTTTAATGGAATTTGACGCTGTCTCTCTTTCAAATTAAAAGTGCAGCGATGAATACCTGCTGAATAAAATTGGAAATAATAAGAGCGGGGGAATGAATCATTCTAGTCTTCCTTTCATAAGGATAAAAAATACCGCAGAAAAAAAACAACATTATTGTTTTTTTGTTTTTTTTTATAAAATGATAACTTCCTCTGGCTCATCTCAAGGCCCGGAAATTCTGGAAAAGTAAGCCATGAGCAGCAGCAGCAGCCGGAAGGGAGAGGGGTTTAGTTCCTCTCCTTTCTCCCGATTTTCTCCAGTTTTTTTCGACCCCGCCCCATTCTTCTTCCTCTTCATCATCATCATCATCTTCATCATCATCATCATCCACCCCTCCATCAACAAGAAGTGCCTCCTCTCAGTCTGTCCAAAAGAGTTCAGGGTCACTTCCTCAGGCAGGAAAAAAATAATAATAAAAAATGCTAAAGAAAAAATGTTGGATTTTGGAAAAAAAATGTAAAAGAAAGGTTTGGTTCAGATATCTTTCGCGTCTCAGTTTCGTCGTTTTCTCGTCTCTTCATTTTTGCGTCAGGCTTCTGTTGGCGGCGGGAAGTCCGCGGCGCCGCATTCTCCGGCAATTAGAGAGAGAGAGATAGGAGGAGAACAGCATATTCTTTGTTTCAGACTAGATTTTTTTATTTTTCCTTTTTTAGTTCATTTTGTTTTTGTTGCTGTTGTTTTTTTTTTTCCAGTGATGAATGATTCCACCGTTGGGGAAAACAACAAGCCTTTTTCATTTGTTTTGTCTTATCAAGAAGTGACGAGGGAGGAACCCGTAGAGCTTATTTGAATGCCGAAAACTCCCCTGGAAAACAGAAACAGGAAATGAAGGGGACAGTTAGTGAAGCAAAAACAATGTTTTCATTTGGCCAGTCGGTTTAAGGAGCCAAAATTCCCAGCGAAGCAAAGATCTAAACCATCAGAGCCCAGAGTCATTCTCTAATGTGTAGCACTTGTAGGAATGTTCTGAGCACTTCTTTAGGAACACTGCACTAATACCAGGTAGAGCCTCCCTTTGCCCTCAAAAACAGACTCATATATATGTTGGAAACATTCCGTTGAGATTCCTTTCTGGTCCATGTTGACATGATTTTGTCACACAATTCCTGCAGATTTGTCATCTGCAAATTCATGCACATTCATCTATCACATCCCAAAGGTGTTCTGTTGGATTCAGATCCAGTGACTGAGAAGGACACTGAAGAACATTGAACTCATTGTCATTTTTGTGAAATCAGTTTGATAAGACTTTTGCTTTGTGACATGGTGCAGTATCGTGCTGGAAGTAGACATTAGAAGATGGCTAAATTGCGGTCATGAAGGGATGCACATGGTCAGCGACAATACTCAAATAGGTCGTGGCATTCAAGTGATGATTGATTGGTATGAACGGGCCCAAAGTGTGCCAAGAAGAAATCCCCCACACCGTTACACCACTGCCATCAGCCTGGACGACTGTTGACACAAGGCAGGTTGGGTCCATGGATTCATGCTGCTGGTGCCAAATTCTGACCCTACAATCTGTTTCTCAGCAGAAAATTGAGATTCCGACCAGGCTACATTTTTCCAGTCTTCAACTGTCCAGTTTTGAGCCTGTGCCCACCGCAGCCTCATCTTTCTGTTCTTGGTTGACAGAAGTGGAACCAGACGTGGTCTTCTGCTGTTGTAGTCCATCCCAGCTCAAGGTTCGACGTGTTGTGCATTCTGAGATGTTTTTCTGCTCCCCACAGTTGTACAGGGTGGTTATCTGAGTTACCGTCGCCTTTCTGCCAGCTCCAGCCAGTCTGGCCATTCTCCGTTGACCTCTCTCTTCAACAAGGCGTTTCGGTCCGCACAACTGCCGCTCACCGGAGGTTTTTTGTTTTTCGCACCACTCCGAGTAAACCCTAGAGAGGGTTGTGCGTGAAAATTCCAGGAGATCGGCAGTTACAGAAATACTCAAACCAGCCTGTCTGGCACCAACTATCATGCCACGACCCAAAACCATCAGAAACAATCACATTTTTTCCCCCATTCTGATGGTTGCTGCCGATCGGCGCGATTTTATGGATTGGCTGATTAGATAATTGCATGAATAAGTAGGTGTACAGTGTTCATAATAAAGTGCTCGGTGAGTACACACACACACACACACGCACACGCACACACACCAATAAAAACTGGAAAAAAGGGGGTGCTCTATATATGCCTCCTCCTGGTAGCGTGTGTGTCCGTGCGCAAGACACTTGCTAACTCGCTAACTCCCACGCTGGTGTGCGCCTTGCACGGCTGCTGCTGCCATCAATGTGTCTGTGAATGCATGGTATGCACTCTAAAGCGCTTTGAGTCGTATGACTAGCAAAGTGCAATGTAAATGCACCCCATTCACCACACACACGCACGCGCGTATATTAAGCAATAGCATTTTATTAAAAAAAAAAAAAAAAAAAAAATTCCGGGCCATAGATCAAATTGGTCTACGACCTGTATATGTGATGATTAATTAGGCCCCAAACAAGATAAAAAGACTCCTCATCCCTGCAATAACATGGCAAAGATAGATAACTTTGGGTGCACAAAATAAAGTCCTTATTTGGCCTATCTAGGATAGAAAAACTGGATTTCTCCAAAGAAATCCTCACGTGTAGCGGCCAGTCTTTGTTTCAAAGAGTCCTCAGCTTTTCTAATAACACATTTGCTTTTATTCGCCACCGGGGACAGAGTTAAAACTACCTCGCTTGCCACCCTTTGCACTTGCTGCAAGAAGAAAAAATAGATGTGTGTCCATTACTCTTTGATCAGTTGTTCTACAGAGCAGACCTTTCAGTCTGTCATGTTTACTCCACTGGTATCGATGGGCTAAATCTGTTTTTATGGGCTGTGAACTCATCAAACCAAAACTATTAACTTTTAAATGAAACCTCTTAACGTTTCATTGAGTGGGGAATAAGGCAGTTTCTTTAGGGCCTGAGCTCTCACCGTAACCGCCGGCCTGGATGGGGGTCTTGGGCGAGGCGCAGGCGTACAAACTGAAGTCCTCCGTCTGGAAGCCGGCCCTGTTCAGGGACGGCTCCGAGGCGCTCCGGTGGATTTTGGGTAAGGAGCGAGCCAGCAGCTCGATGGACGCCAGGATCTGATGGAGAAATAATAAACAAATAAATAAATAATAAGGAAGGTTAAAGTTAATGAAAGCAAACGTTTCAATGGCCTCGACTTGACGTTCATAAGATTTTTATGCCATCTGGTGGCCGACCGCGTGCATGACTGCATGGATGAAAAAATAAAAATAAACATCACAATGATACTTCTCATGAGATTTGGAACTCAACTTCCCCAAACAAGTGTTTGCGTGGATTCGGAGGCGTTACCTGGGGGAAGAGTGGTCGTTCCTCCCGCTTCTTTTTCAGGCAGTCGGCCATCAGTCTCCTCATGGCCTTGGGACAGTTGCTGCGCACCTTGCTCAGGTCGGGCGACAAGTAGCCCCTTCCCACCATGAATATGATCTGAGGAGAAAGAGAGAGAGGTGAATTAGTTGGCATCATGCTTCTTTGGCTGAATTCACATCTCACATCTAGGATTTAGAAGGAAAACCCTGTTGGCCAAAGCCTCCGAACTATTCAAAATCACCGAATCCATGGCTCTCACTTTACGACTTCAAAGTCGGGTTTTATCGATGTGTTTGTGTTATTTAAGTATATTTTTCCCACAATTAATGTATTTGGTCGTACAGAAAGTGTCGTTTTTGGTGCTTTTTACTTTACTAGTATTTTTACATTTAAACTTCAGCTTAGTCATTAATATGCTGTAGTGTAAGTACACTTACAGTACAGAAACTATAATCAAACATTAACCTAACTTAAAATGTACTTTAGGATACTAGGAAAACTGTTATTTCAGTCATCAAAAGTTAGCATAAAACAAACATTCATGAAAATTTAATTGTTTATATATTTACGCACATCTTAAGTTCAACTTCTCACACACTAAGTACAAATTAAATGGTTAAGTGGTCAATTTAACTAAAATTCAGTATATCATTTGCGAATACATCAAAAGTATACAAAATATACCTTCAGTTTACACTGAAATATACATTTTTGTTCCACTTGGGATGTCCCTGTGTAACTGTGATTTCTGTCTTTCTGCTGCCTTTTTGGCAAGGTCTCTCTCACCGCCAACGAGTATTTCATTGGTTTATTTAAGACAAACCAATTCAATGCAAGAACGAATATCCTACAAAGATTCACACATTATTACGAAAAGTGGGGACGCGGCGGCACTACTCCCAGGGGAACAGAGCTGAAAGGTATTTTAGTTATGTTCGCGCTTTTTCTTTTCGTACAAGTAGGAAACTTGGAAATAAACCTAAATCTAACATTAAAAAAAGCACTATGGGTGTCTCTCCGCATCTCTTCTACCTGCCAAGTTAATGTAGTCACACGTGTTACGTCACACGTTCAAGTTCACGGGCAATGTCCAATTTTTAGGTGGCCATGGCTAATTGTATTACAAAAATGGGTCCAGCTGTAATTCTAAGTAAAAAAAAAAAAAAAAGTAAATAATTTTTTCGAATTGCTAAATAATTTCCACAGACATTAAATCACAGAGTATGCCAACCTGCAAGTTGCCCTTTTGAATTGAGTGATTCTCGCCGTTAATCCTTGAAGTGTCCAATTCCGCTTTGAAGTAATTCAACAATTTGGATACTTCCGATAGATAATTCAGCCAAATTCACCAAACACATGCCATAACTACATGCCACCAGCCCCTCTCACCTGATCTCTGTTGTTGATGTTGGAGTAGGGCAGCACCCCGGACATAAGCTCGTACAGCACGACGCCGAACGCGTAGACGTCCGACTGGAAGCTGTAGGGGTTCTTGTCCTGCAGCCGAATCACCTCTGGGGCCTGCGGGATAATAATTGTCATTGTATGCGCCGGTTCTATGAATTAGAGTATAGTAAAAACAAATATTAAAAAAAAATGTACCCCAATCAAGAGTGTTACTTGGAAGTTACTTAGATTCTATCAACAATTGCTTCAGAATTAAAGTGGACCTATTATTCTCTCTTTTACACAAGTTAACATAGGTCTCTGAGGTCCCCAAAACATGTTTTTGAAGTTTTCTGCTAAAAATACCACTAATTATGCATTAGAGCCATTCTAAAATGTGTCTAACTCCATTGTGTTCCTGACGCTATTTAAATGGGAGGAGCCACCCTCCTGAGGCCACTGGTTCTGTGAACCAATGGGGTTTGAGTATGGCTTCCGGGTTTCGTTGCATTTACTCTGTAACTTTCACTGATTTCGCCTTATCAGTCCACAAAAATCCGTTTCTGAACATATTCGCTGTTGCTGAATCTTCACTCATATCAGATCTACAAGGCCTGATTTAAAAGTTAGTTCCGACTTTCGTTGCCGTTCTCCATGCTTGTGGGACACGGGCGACACACCCCGACAGTCTCGGACGCAGGGATTTTTTGTTTAACTCAAATGTCGGAAAATAAAATAAAATGAATAAAATAAATGTATCTACAATAAAAACACACTTTTTTAATGGTTTTGGTTTGGAGAAACACACTCTACTCTCAGCTCGTGCTGAGAGTAGAAAGAACCTTAGAAAACGGAGCAGTCGGAAGCCTCATTGTTTTGCTCACAGAGCTTACTTTGTCATTAGTTCTCTTCATTATTTGACACTTTGGTCACATCTAATATGGACGCCCGACATCGTAACACATTTATGACCGAAAAAAAGGAAAAGCATTTAGGTCCCCTTTAAATTCAATTTTTAATGGGCCACGGGAATGGAAAAGTTAGCCCGAGAGATTGTTATTAAATTGTTGGGACGATTGGTCAGCGGAAACAATGTTTATCCATTTTTTAAGCGTTCTCTCTATCGCCACTGGGCGTTCAAAAAAGTACATTCCAGTTATGAATTATAATGAATGTCTTGTATCACAGAACATGAATCATACGGTAATGTCAGCCGTTGTAATGAGCTACTTCCACCCCTGACGGACCCCCCCCACCACCACCACCCCCATCCACTCACCATCCACAGGATGGAGCCCGATAGCTGCTCAAACTGGTGCGACCCGCTCCAGCGGGACTTGACCGTGGCCAGGCCGAAGTCACCGATCTTCACCGTCAGGTCCTCGTGGAGAAAGATGTCTGGGGAAGGGAGTCAAGGAAACATGCTCCTCGCGTCCCTCGATCCTGTTCGACATTGATCCCTTGGGAACCCTTTTTTTATTTTTTTTTCCTCCTCATCTGGATTAGAGCAATGGGTCAGCTTCATGACAGTATATAGTGGCATGAGAAAGTATTAGCCCCCTTCCTAATCACCTCTTTTACTGCATATTTGCAACACTGAATGCTTCAGATCTTTTGACAAATTGTTATATTAGATAATGAGAAAACAAGACCACATTGTTTAAATTATTATTATTATTATCATACTATTTATTCAATGAAATAAAGCAATCAAACATCCAGCAATAATTGCAGCCAAATGAATCCTATAAGTTGATATGAGTCTTTCACAAACGAGCAGTTCATCCTGGAACGCCCCGCCATCTGTCTGAAATGTGGGCTCTGCCCGTGTGGCTAAAATTCCTCCACCGTCCATGGAGAAAGACTGATAGCCGTTATATTATATTGTAGTTATTACTTCAGATTACTTTGCCATTACTTTTTCCTCATCAGTGTTTCATTCATTCTCGTTAAAATAATAAAACAAAATACATTTAAATTATCAACGTCGTTTTGAGTTCAGCCATCTGGGTTCTACTGCTCAGCCCTACCGGCGAGGTGTACAACACACACACACACAGGCAGGCTTCGTGAGCTAGAAATATAGGAGTGATGAGCTTGAATCCCTCCATTGGATAGAAGAGTGGAGCCCAACAGGTGGATGCAGTGGAGGTGGAGGGAGCGCAGCAACAGAGCAAGCAAAGCAGGTTTTAAAGCACGAAGTAAAGCAGGTAGGGCAAGCGGAATGGCTGCTTAAATAGGCCGGCCAATGAAGGCGTGGAAGCCTGTGGCGTCGTCGAGTTGTCTGACAGAACTCGCTCCGCAAGCTATGCCTCATAAATAACCAGTTTTGTTAAAAATACACAACAATAGAGGTAATCAGGAAGGGGGCAAATACTTTTACTTCAAAAGGTCTTGTTGAGTTAGCTCGTTGGGCAAACCTCTACCTCAAGTAAGGCGTGGCCGGCGCCCTCGTGCTTTATTTACGAAAGATCATTACAAAGAGTCATCTCTTGACACTAACTTCAGCCAATCAAACACCAGCTAATCAACCTGTAGGTGGTGCTGTTTTCGTGGCTAAAGGTGCGATAAACAGTACGTAAGGGGTTTTTCTTCGATGGATATTCTGAGACCTATGTTATCAGGCTGTCCAAGATGAGCTCTACTTGAAAAGGATACTGTTACTCTTCAGGTCTCTATGGATGATGGATTTGGCGTGTAGGTAACTAGGAAGTAAAACGGAAGACAAAACAAAAAAATCAGAATCAATTTTATACAGTTTACCATTTTGACATGGGCAGATAATAACGGGAACTGCAGAGTTACATTTATTTAAACTTCCCCATGGGCAGGAATGACAACACCCTGAAAATTTAATGAAAAATGTACATGTTATTGCATTCATTAATTCTCAATAAGAGTGACATGGTGCAATTATACCCATGTAATGGAAAAAACGAAAACAAATGATGATGCATTGGTGTCAAGACAAGAACAACACAACTTCAGAAACTAATTAACAAACAAATCTGTGCCAGGGGTTTAAATAGTTTTGCAATTTCCCTTCATCTTCATTCCTATAACAGTCAGCAGAGTCGTTAGCTAAACAATTTAACCGTGAGCCTTGTAGTCTGCTCGCCTCGATCCACTTTCAGGAACAGACAATATGGCTTTGTATCCTTAATACACGGCTCTGTGGAATACTCGATTCTGATCGGTCGATAGCAGCGATCAGCGGCCCCTTATTTCTAAATAATGACCGCTGATCTGTGAACAATGACCGTTGCAGGGTTTCCTTTAGAAAAAAATTGTTCCGTGTCCTAGAGGATTTCAATGTCCTCGACAAATGGGAGAATTACGGTCAAATATTATCTGTGATTATTCAGCTGAAAAACAATAGATAGGCAGGCTATATAAAGAATGACATCAAGGCGTGTAGATTTATAATCTTTTTTTATTGAAAAGAAAGCTACTTTTGCTTATACATTATATTCCAAATAAAATAAGTCCTGTACAGACTCACGTGCATAACGCTATTTTAAAAATGAACAAACAAATGAAAAAATAAATATATCGTTAGCCTACGTTTGTTGGGGCAACGCGTAAACACTAGGGATGTTAATAATTAACCATTTAACCAACAATAACAATTTTGACCGATTAATACTATCAGTTAAAAAAATATATATATACTTTTTTAAGAAATAAAAAAAAAAATTGTCGAACGCTAAAAGAAAAATAGGCTATACAATCTATTAAAAAAATTCATGGGGACGACACGTGCAACTAGGGCTGTGACGATTACCCCGTTACCGCGGTCACGTGACGTCACCACCGGGGTTGAGCTCATTACCTTTATCACCGCAAATAACAAAATAAAATATATTTAAGTGGATTTCATTTTTTTGCTGGTGAAAGTTACAGGAGTGAGATGAAATATAAACATAATAATCATTGTTTAGTTATGATCATTGACTGTCTTCCACGCTATGTTCAAGGACTTCTGGAGAAACTAAACTTTACCGTTGCGCCGCTCGTCACTGGGAGGGACAGTCCATTCAACATATGGGGGTTTTATTATGTGTGCCCGATTATTATTAATTATTCCCAGGGCTGTACCCGACTCAGAATTTTGCCAGTCAAATCGGATTCGGCTGTTCAATGGGAAAACACGACGAGGAGGAGTGAGGGGGCGTACGGACGCACCTCCCTGCGCCGTCCCCGTTCCTCCAAATATAACAACTAAAAACAGTTGTTGTTTTTAGTTGTTATATTATTTTTCGGGGGACATTTCCCTAATATTTTAATATTGTCAGAAAACGGTTAATGATCCGTTAGCCAGGGTCAGCTATCAGTGAGAGAGAACATTTTAATTAGCGTACCTAGTAAACACAAAGAATTTCCTTCAGCTTTAGGCCAACATATAGATTGAATAATCTAGAATAGATAGAATAACACAGAATTAAAAACTATTTCTAAACAAACAAAAAAATTACATGAAGGCCTATCTGGCTGGCGTGCTACTGCCGACTTGACGTCAAATAATTTCGGTTTGCTGTATGCCTTTTCTCAGATAAAATGATATAGAATAAAACCTCAATAAACAAACAATAAATAACAAGTGCAGCTGCTTAAATGAACATCCGCCTTTAATAAAATGTAGATAAAATCAAAATACAAAGTTGGCCTAAATCGAAATAAATAATCACGTTTGTAGTGTCGCCCGTCTTCGTCGGCACGCCTCATCAACATATTTCACACAATGGATATTCTCCCTCTGCTTTGGGTCTGAAAACAAATTTCCCGCCAAAAGAACGCCAAACCCTGGATGTACTGTATGTGGCCCTGTCAACGACACATCATCTCCTTCTCCTCCTAGTTGCTCATTCTGGACACTGTCGCTCTGTTACCGCTGAGTGAATTATTTTCACCGGACATTACAACCGGAGCGATTTAAATATGTTAAAACTTCAACAGATTTTCCCGGTAAGAAACAACTACCGGATAACGGAAACTCCCGACCATTGGAATTGGAAACCACTTCTCTGCCTTGTTTTAGGCCGTCTACATGCTAATGCTAACACTAGCTAGTGGCGCCATCCTGTGAAGCTACATAGAAACTGCAATGGAAGACTTGAAGACATGAATGCAGCTACATACAATTTCCCATTAATAATAGTTAATAGAGCCCAACAGTGACCGCCCATTTTTGAAAAAGCTCAGTTTAGTGTATTTCCAATTCATTCACTCCATTGACGTTTCAGAATATCCTTATATAAAGTTTTAAGGCTGGAACCAAGCCAAGAACTACCAGATGAATCGTGTCCATAAAACATTTGATTCGGAGCAAAAAAATATTGGAAAATGGAAAAAACGGCAAACGTACAAGACTGTGTACATAACTAGTTGTCATTCTTTGTTATTATTAGGCTTAATTTTGTTAATAATAGTGTTGAAATTACATAACATTACATTTAGCAGACGCTTTTATCCAAAGCGTCGTACAATTATTCAAACACCGACGGACGCAGCCATCAGGAGCAATGAGGGGTTAAGTGTCTTGCTCAAGGACACTACAGTATGCTAGCAGGAGGAGCCTGGGATCAAACCAGCAACCTTTAGATTACTAGACGACCAGCTCTACGACCAGCTCTACCTCCTGAGCTACCATCCCAAGAAATAATGGTTGCTCTGTGGTAAATGATTGTAGAGTTCTGTGGTAGCAGTAACTCACTAGCCGACAGTGACGTAAAACGACATAAAATGTCATAGAACGTCACCGCTGGTAGATATGGGACCGATCCGATCCAATATCGGTATCGCGTGCCAACATTCTGCCAATAAGTCATTCACTCAGGATGTCTCGGATATCAGACTGACAACGCCTATCCAAGTGGCGATTGAAATTCCATTCCTTAGCTTGCGCTGGACCATGAACCCCCCGTTTTATTTTGCTAATTTAATGGTCTGCCTCCTCAAGAATTCAACTCGGCAAATAATTAACCTGTAAAGTGCAATGCACAAATAGGAACTGGCAGCTGGAGTTGGACAATCCGTGGCTGTGTTGGTTCAGCAGGAACAAAATTTTCATCCAATTCGATATAAAAAAAACCCTACTAACACTAAAGAGTAACAACACTGAACACTGAAGTTGCTATCCAATTGTGTCTTTTTTTAAATAAATAGATAAATAATTGATTAGAAATGTTTTGGCTAACGTAAGCGAATCAATTCATATGTGATATATTACAATAAAGTGTAATATAAGTTAATCCAGTTTGGTGCATAGTGAACGCACATTAGAGAGAAATACTACCGGTGACACTGTGCAAAGTCCACGTCGGCACCGATGGACGGTGAGTCTTCCTCTGCTCTGGCGTTTCACTGTCTGTAAAGGAGTGCGCCTTTGACCAAAATTTCCACTAATTCCACAGATGTGGCAATGAAATAAACCCGACCATCACCGAGGGAGTGTCCTCTAGTGCAGAGGTTCCCAACCACCGGCATTTGCCACCGGGTCATGAGAACGCGGGCGGGATTTTTTTGAGGAGAGGTGTGCTCCAGTGAAGCAGCAGCAGGAAACGGGGTAAATGAAATACATCTAGAGTTTTTATTTGCTTTGTTTGGAGAAAAAATGGCTCTGATCAGAGCTGCGGAACCACTTGCGCATTAAAAATTGTAATACATTTAAATAACAAAAGTAATAAAAAAATAGAAATTCCAATGGGATTATAGAAGAATATCTGCAGCCTTAAACAACAATCATAAGAAAAAACAGCTGGGATATCGGGATATAGTATCGGAATTACTACTGGTATTGGCGCATATGCATCAGAATTGGATCTGAACTGAAAAACTGTGGATCATCTCTAACCGAGGGTGCGGTAAACATTTCCATGGTAATAGCGAGCTCCACCAATCAGATGTCGCTGTGACACTTTAGGATTGTGGATAGTGTAGTTCATCTCCATGACATCACAAATAAAACAAGTTTTTCTGAAAACAAGGTTGATATGCTACGGACTTGTGACTTCTACAGGAGAATTTACTACTGTTTCCCAATCTCATAGCTCGTGATAAGTCTACCTTGGATGGTTACGACATTATGGCTAATAATCAAAATCCTCGATTCAGAATATGAATGGGATTTTGGGAGCAGTGGCTCAGGAGGTTGAGCGGCTGGTCTAGAAATCGGAGGATTTCTGAGATCCCTAGTCCCTCCTGGTGTGTCCTTGAGCAAGACACTTAACCCCCCTAACTGCTTCCCGGTTGTTGCCGCTATATGGCAGCCCACTGACCTAGATACGTCAGTTACTGGTACAGGATTGGTAAAATGCAGTGAAATGCCTTTTGTTGCCTCAGTACTTGTACTCTGTGCAATGACAATTTGTTTAATGTAATCTAATCTAATTTTTACTTCTGGAAACTGACTCTTGAGCTCTACACTGTATGTCAGTCATATGTAGGGTGTATAAGTATTTTTTGTTGGGCGAAGAGTTAGTTATGGAAACTCCTAAACTAGGCATTATAAAATAACTTCAATCAATATTCTGTCTCAATGTGTTCTAGTTCTAACTAGTATGTAGCTGTGTCATAAGCAGGATAACGTACATATATTTTCGTAGTTTCTTCCCCGAGTTTTTACATCAATATCCATTGCAATGCATTTGTGTGTGTTAGAGTGTGTGTGTGTGTGTGTGTGTGTGTGTGTGTGTGTGTGTGTGTGTGTGTGTGTGTGTGTGTGTGTGTGTGTGTGTGCGTGCTTACTCCATGCCCTGAGCAGTCTGCCGGGCGATGTCGATGAGTTTGATCATCTCAAACTTGGTCTCGATGATGTGCAGGTGGTGGTAGAGGCTTGAGCCCTCGCACCACTGCGTCACGATGGCCAGCTGGGGCTTGGTGGTGTAGCCCATGAACAGCAGGATGTTGACGTGGCGCGTTTTCCTAACAATAAATCAATCAATCAATCAATAAAATCAACACAGTTTGTCTGTATGCTTGGCAACCACAATTTAAACCAACAGAACTGACATTGAATTGGTCCTTAACATATTGGCTTGAGTGAAGCAACTTACAGGAACCCGTCTATGTATTTGGAATGTCTGTGTTTATGTATTTTTGGGGGGCACTCTGTCTCTACCAATAGCCAAGGCTGTTAAAAACCTTTTTTTTTTTCCATATTCAAAAGAGAAAGACAATCCCCAAATCCCGAACCTGACGTTTTTGTCTACACAGACTACAGATCAGATCTATAAATTGTACTGAGCACAATAGAAAAAAAATGTTTTGTTTTTTTTATATATATATTTATTATTATTATTATTATTATTATATATTTTTTTTTTTTATGTGAAATTTTTTTTAAAACAAATTTTAATGGAGGTCATGCCGCTACAGGGCAATTTCTGTCCAATCATGACCTATTGAGTGATAATGGTATGAAGATTGGAACTGAAGACAGGACTGAGGTGGCAACACTTCAGTCATAACATATCAAATCATATCAGTCATATCATCAATCAGTCAAATCACAACACTTTTCATTAATATCACTCATGTTTGACCTGTATATACATAAATACACTTTGTATATACAGAATGCCCTTATTTCAGCTTTTGTTTCGGACCGGACAATTTTGAATGAGTGACTTTTTTTTTTGTCGATCGGCTTGTGCTTGGCCTTGAAACCTACACCTACCTGAGGACGCCCACTTCATTTTTGAAGGCCTGGAGCTGTTGGGGTGTGGGGGCAGTGACATTCAACATCTTGACCGCCACATCCCCTGCGAGTGACGGGGGGGGGGGGGGGGGGTTGACGGCAGTAAAAAAACAAAACGATTACTTAGAATATGGCAAGTAAACGGGTGGTTTGGTTTAAAGGTTGAAACTGCTAATGGACCTTACCGTGCCACTTGCCCTTGAAGACGGTTCCAAAGGACCCAGAGCCTATCCTCTGTCCCAGGGTGATCTGGCCCTCGGGGATCTCCCAGTCATCACTGGAATCCCTCCTCCCCAGTGTTTTCTGCACAGAAACACCAGAGTTGAGGTATGCGAACATGGGGCCTCTGGCGCGCTTTGGTGTTTTCATGGGCCTCATGCGCAACACAGATTTGTGCGTTAATCGTGCGATTATGTTTGTACTTGAATTTGTGGCTACTTTAGAAGATGAAATGTGAACTTCCTCAGACAATGCATCCACAAAAATCAAAGTCCTTTGTCAAAAAAACTTTAACTAAATATAAATGCCATTTTATAACCACAATTAGAAATAAGGAGAAAATATTCAATATTATACAATATAAAAATATTTACTATCAACAATAATCGGACACCTATTATTTATCTTCTTTGCGTATCTTGCCTATCTTGTGTGTATGTGTGTGTGTGTGTGTGTGTGTGTGTGTGTGTGTGTGTTTGTGTATGTGGGTGCGCATATTTTTTTTCTTTTTAGGTTCCTTAAATAAACTCCATTGAATATACAGTTGGTCAACTTTACACAAGCCGGCAATAAAGCAGTCTTATTATTTTTATTATCTTATTATTATCTCCAAGCAGGTTGACAATGGATTATTTCGCTTTATGGGTATATTTATGAATATTGATATGCCGCTTCGAGAGAGAGCGCATCTATAGAGATCTATTTACTGGTAGTGATCAATCTCCGTTAACTGAGAGTGACAAATGGAGGATCACCTGGTTTCCACTGGCAAGAGAAGCTGTTCTTTTATTAATTATTCATATTATATTAGTATATAAGTAATAACCTGGAGCCGCAACCAGACCAGACCAACTGCGCCAGCATGTGCAAATCATCTATTGGCTTCCACACTACAAGCACCAAACATCCTCCATGCAAATTCATAAATAGAAAATATAACTTTACATCAATCCACCGTTTTAATTTAAGCCATTTAAATGCGATATTCCGGAGATAATGGCACCTGGAGAAAGACCGGCTCTGTCATTGCAGTGCAAAACTCTGGCAGCAGCAGCATGCGCAGTAGAGTTGGCCCCTCCTCTTTGTTTACCTCTGTCCCGGAACCAGAAAGTTCCTTATATGGATAAATCGACGTGCGGTTTATTGTAATTAGCACTTGGGAGCACGCGCCTGTCCATTTAGAATGGGTCAGATTTATCAACATTTATCAGCCCTGAACCTTTCTGTGGGAAAAAATAATAATAAAAAAAACATCAACAACATCAAGAAATGCACTCACCATCTTATTGCGATCCTCAGATGAGGATGAGGACTTGCGCTCCCTCTGTTGACACGGTGACTTCTGCGCCACCTTGACATTGGTCAGTGAGCCAGGCAGCGAAGCGGGGGGCGTGGCCGACAGCCCCGCCGTGGAACCTGCGACAAAAGGTTGGAGGGTTTTGGCGAGGTCAGGGTGGGGTGGGGTGGGTTGGTGGGGGAAGGGTATGAGAGAGGGGATGGGGGAGGTGTGGGTGGGCCGGGGGGGGGGGGGGGGGGGGTTAGAAGACTCCCAGTGTAAATTAAATGTAGAAAGAGGAAAATGAAGGTCGGTAGGAAAATAAATAAAAACAACAAAAAAATAAATAAACCCAAAACAAATGAAAGGCAAAGCGGAGAAGCAAAAAGTGGAAGAAGGCGTGGGGGCGAGAGGGGTGGTGTTGGGAGAGGAGGGTGCAGGGTTGTGTCTGCGGCCTGCTAGTGAGGTGGTGCTAGGCTGGGTGGGCGAGCCCTCTATCATTGCATATAGTGTCTCAGAGCCACCGTGTAGTTATGACATCGCAGTTTGGTGGCATGCCACCTTGCAGCCCTAATTACCAACCACAAAAATAATAACGATTTCCTGTTGACCGTATCGGGAATGCTTAATGGCAGTTTTGTTGAGAAAATGGTGTTCCCCCGAACCCCAAGGGAACAAAACGCGAAAGAAGACGAGTGGAAACTGTCCCCCGACTCGATTCGAGTGGTTTATTCAAAAGGCAGCCGGAAACAACATATCCTACAAATAGGAAGCATAATGTGCGGCCAGCCAGTCATTATCACAAAATAACCCCCAAAAGAATCAAGCGGAAGCGTCTTGCATCACCCTGAAGGGGGTTATTTTATGATAATGGCTGGCTGGTGGCATATTAACCTGCTTAAAAAAGCTTCCGCTAAGAGAAATCGTCCACAACAACATAGCCAACATTGCGTGAAACAAGGGACGTGAATCCAGGCGGAGGAGTGGTTGCCATGACAACAGTCATTAACATTCAGTGGTCATTATTCAGAAATAACGGACCGCTGTTCACCACTATTGGCCAAACAGAACAGAGTATTCCACAGAGCCGAGTAATAACCGACACTATATATTCACAGTATGACCTAGAAAAATATAGAACACATTTTATCCGCGATTTGCAGCCGCCATTGTCTTGTAGCCACAAACCTAGTAGACAGAGAAGAATTAAACAAAAATAATATCAAAAAGGCTGGTTGGGTTGACTGGTAAAGTTTCTATAAGTGAGGTTCGTCTAAACGGAGTCCTACTAAATGTCTTGACATAGCATTTTGGATATTTATCAATATCCTGGGAAGTGACCAAATATTATCAATATAATTTAAAAAAAAAAAGTGCAGTGCCTGGGGAAAAGGCGATGTATTCCTCCGGGCAGCTATTGTATCCAAGCTGGATAGTGTAAACTCCATAACAAAGTAAAAACATTTTCCCAACTTCTATATATGTACATTCACAAATCAATGTTAAAGAATCAGCCCACTGCATCATCTTGAAGAATACCAGACCAAGACATTATATGATGTGAAATTTCATCTGCTTATACAGTATAGTTTGCATATTGCACTTGTGCAATTGCAAATGGGCAATGACAATGGTATTACACTGTACATATTGTAATAAGATATATAGTTTTGTAATAATTCATATTTATAATTGATATCCTATAAATCCATAACAATAACTAATCCTTTGCATGGCACCGCATTTTGTATATTTCTATATAATAATATCTGACTATTTCTGTTTTGTATTTTTTGGTTATTTGTATAGGCTTGACAATTTTATTTTAACTATTTTATTTAATTCTATTTTATGTTATTATTATTTTTAATCTCCATTTTTTCAGACTTTTCCGATTTTTAACTTTTTAAAGCAACGCTACGTAACATTTTTACCTTAAAATAACAGCCTAAAATTTTGATGGTGCACTGACTAATATCGAGAATGGCACCTCTTTCATTCTCACCCACCCCCTCAAACGCCTGTTCTTGCACTGTGTAACTTTGGTGTTCGGGTACGAAACCGCGGTAAGAGCGCATTGTGCTTTACAGTACGATGTCACTTGCTTGATTTTGGCTCCGGTAATCACTGTTTTTTTGCCTGGTAAAATAAAAAAAAAAAAAAAACCCTGATGAATTATAAACTTGCCGGTCAAAGTGTTCAGTAATAACCCTCATACAAAACGTAGTCGCTCCACCTTCCCGACGGCGCACATGAGACGGGCCAGTGGTGCTCCCAGCACCTGCACATCGCTGGCCCTCACTTTCATTGCACCACAGGCCAATTTCACCCTCTCACCCACGCGTGCGAGCCAATCTGCCAGCCCGAGCACATCCGGTACCTCGGAGCCGTGGACTAAGTGCTCGCTGAAGAGGCGAGGTCCCTGCAAGAGGCGCTGTAACCTAGGTGTATGTTATAAACTTTCATTTGCAAATATTTGCATTTGTAATATAGACTGTTACTGAGACGTGACCGATAAGGTTCAAATTTTTCCGTTAAAATAAGTTTTACGGCAGTGGGGTAAAACTGCATTTATACTCAGAAACTATATGGGCGTCAAATCCCAAATGTTACATGGTGCAGCTTTGATGCTTATGCTCTGTAGGGAAACCTCACCATGTAGCTAGCGAATTGAACTGATTCTGGTATATAGTTTCATTACTCTGCGGTCAGTTATTTCTGAATAATGACCGGGCAACCACTTCACCGCCTGTATTCACGTCCCTCTTTTCACTCCGCCTACATGCTAATGCTAACACTAGCTAGTGACGCCATCT